>NC_040094.1:48266777-48569808 GCF_003369695.1 Bos indicus x Bos taurus
AGTTTGATGGAGGCCCACTTGTTGATTTTTGCTTTTGTTGCCACATTTAAAAAATCCATTGCAAGGACCAATATTGAAGAATTTACTATCTTACTTCTTTTAGGAGTTTTATGGTTTGGGGTCTTACGTTCAAATTTTTAATCCATTTTGAGTTGATGTCTGTGTGTGGTGTAAGACAGTGGTCCAGTTTCATTCTTTTGCATGTGCCTGTCCAGTTTTCCCAACATTGTTCATTGAAGAGGCTATCTTTTCCCCTCTGTATATTCTTGGTTCCTTTGTCATAAATTGACCACATATACATGGGTTTATTTCTCTATTCTGTTCCATTCATCTATATGTCTATTTTTCTTCCAGTATCATACTGTTTTCATTACTATAGCACTGTAATATAGTTTGAAATCAAGACGAGTGATGCCTCCAGCTTGGTTCTTCTTTCCTACATGTGTTTTTTAATGACAGTCATGTGACAGATGCTGCTGGAGGCTCTGGGGAAACAGCAAGATAAGGCAGAGGACATTCTTGACCTCAGGTGTCTGTATTCTATGGCTCTCCTTCCTTGTTTGGTTTATTTTTCCAGTTGTTCAGGTATTGGCAGAATCAGGTTGCCTCTGACTCATGGTGACCCAGTGTCTGGTCTGGTCTCTATGAAATCTTGCAAGATTTATCATTGAGCCCCAAACAATATCGTCTAGGAACTTGTATTGGCCCCTTGGGGCATATTTTCTCTCATTTATAGCAAGTTGATCTTTGTGAGTCAGAATCCAAAACTACAATCTGATAGGTAGTTCCACAGATGACACACAAAGCCTAAATTTTGTCTCTGAGAATTTTAATAGTCATTTATGGAAGTCTAATTTAAGAGACTACTTTTAACTTTTCATATGAATTTGTACCTGCATAGAATAAACTTATGTTCCCACGCTTTTCAGAAAACAATGGTGTTAAAACTGGCAGAAAGATGAATCCCTGCTGCTACTGATGGAAAGAAAAGCCTGTCTGAATATTAATCAGGCAGAGAACATAAGGATTCACAATGAAAATATGTTAATGGTCACTAAAAGAGTGTATCCCAGAATCCACTTGGATGATACATTTTGGTTACAAAATTAACCTGGAAAAACCAGCTAATCTCTCCTGGCTTTAATGCCGTGTTATTTTAAGGAGGCTTCTCAGTCAAGAGACATGAAATAATTTTGTCTAAAGAGGTGGGAAATAGCATTATCTGAATTACTCCATGCTAGGTTACCTCTGACTTCACAATCACCTACCAAATAATGGACTTTAAAATTGCCTACAAGTCTCTTTGTCCTCCCATAAACTCTCTATGACTGGACTCTACTATAAAATCAATATTTGGAAGCATCGTGGTGCCACATTTAATCTCTTACTTAAATACATCAATACTTTGTGAGATTAAACAAATACTCTAGGCCCCAAAGAAACAGATTATTAGAGCTAGATCAAGGAGATGATGGGTAGGTCACCACAGTTTAGGTGAACATCCTCCACATTTCTGAAGTGGCGCTTGAACTTCATACTGGACTTCGGGTTTGGAAAACTGAGCAGGAGGAACCAGAAATGGAAATCACTATATGGAAATAAATCCACATGAGATCATGCTTCATGTGTGGATCTCAGCTTTGTGGGCCTACTCAACCAGATGGCCATTTGAAGCCCCAATTTTTTTCTTAGCAAATACAGGCAGGTGGAGGGGAGGAGAGTGATAATAACATGTGGGCAGGGAGCATGTTTCTAAAACAGCATTCTGTATTCTCTGCTGTTTCTCACCTTTGAACTGCTTCTCAATTCAATATCCACTCATGGTTATGCACACTTCTGTTTTAAGTCTCTGGTGATAATGTGCCAGTTTGGGGCTTTAGAAATCCACAGGAGAAGCCATATTAAGTCAGGAGAGGGAGCAGGAAATGAGAAGAGAGGAGGAGGAGGCATGTGGGAGAGGAAGTCCTACTTGGCTGAAAGCGAGAGTGAACAATTCTTCTTGGCCTCAAAATTCTACACGTCTGTGAAAGTTCAGGGAGGAATATTCTAAGAACTTTGTGACATATGCCTTCCTCTCTAGTGTCAATTTCCAGTGAATTCAGACTTAATTTCCCTGACTAAGGAGAAACAAAGTCTGACTGCCGAATATATTTCTTCCAGTGCTCTAAAAAAATCACATGTGCTGTCTTTCTGTTCTATGGTCACGTTTCACAAAAAAGAATTGATGGGAAGGGAGTTCTTTTTATTATTAATAATAATCAAGCCATTTCACTGTTTTCTTATGATGTTCTCATATTATGCTGCTTCTGCTATGTCACTTCAGCCGTGTTGGACTCTGTGTGATCCCATAGACGGCAGCCCACTAGGCTCCCCCATCCCTGGGATTCTCCAGGCAAGAACACTGGAGTGGGTTGCCATTTCCTTCGCCAATGCATGAAAGTGAAAAGTGAAAGTGAAGTCGTTCAGTCGTGTCCGACTCTTAGCGACCCCATGGACTGCAGCCCACCAGGCTCCTCCATCCATGGGATTTTCCAGGCAAGAGTACTGGAGTAGGGTGCCGTTGCCTTCTCCATCTCATATTATAAGTGTCATCAAAATGAATATGTTATTGCTTCACTCACAAAGAAAAATGTCAATGTAAGCCCCTCTTTCAAGTTAAGGTTCCTCTGAACCAAAACCTAAATGGCTGTATTTATATTTATACTTGATCATCAGGTTTATGGGCTTCCTTGGTGGCTCAGATATTAAAGAATCTGCCTGGAATGTGGGAGACCTGGGTTCAATCACTAGGATGGGAAGATCCCCTGGAGGAGGGCATGGCAACCCACTCCAGTATTCTTGCCTGGAGAATCCTCATGGACAGAGGAGCCTGGCGCGCTACAGACTACGGGGTAGCAAAGGGTTGGGCAGGACTGAGTGACTAAGCACTGCACATCAGGTTTATAAATCTCCCACCTTTCCATAACTCGGTGCTGGGAAGAAGGATTGTAGAGGCTTTATTCATCTTCTTTACACAATTAATTTGTAATAACAAAGATTACAAAATTTGTTAAAATTTAACTTTCAAAAATCTTAAAAATTCGAAAAATCTGTAAAAAAAAAAATCTTAACTTACAAAAATATTTTGAGTATAGGCGACAAATACGAGTGATTTAGGCTCACTCTTCCTAACATTCCACTACTGAGAGAATAATACTATGACCGAAGAAAAAGACGGGGAACTGAGAGGGGCGAGGGTAGATGGTTTGACTCTTCCATCCGATTTGCCTAGGAGATCGGGGGCGGGGTTGGGGTGAAGTACTGTAAATGGCTTATGAGAAAAGTTCTTTGGCGTTGACTTCCCTTTATCAATCAAACCGTGAAAGAGCCGGACGGTCATACACTGACCATCAAGCCCAGAAAAGACAGACTCAACGTGTAACTGGGAAACTCTGGGGCTGGGCGGGGATGTCACAGGCTGGACCAGCAATTCGATGCTCTCAACAATACTAATAATTTCTCACTGAGGGGCCGGAAGGGCCGTGAACCGTATACTTCTCTTGGAGTATGGGGGGGAAGTTATGTGGATGCAAGGGGCCTGCCAGAGTGCAAATACAGGACCCCCACACCGTGTCTGAGGTAGAAAAATGCGGGGGGTGTGGCCAGCTGAGAGGGAGTGACCAAGTCCTTAGGATTTAGGCGGGATTCCGCACCCCCCTCCCCCTCAACCCCGTCCCAGAATCGGAGTCGTCTCAAGGAAAAGTGATCTCCCATCTTTTTCCCCCACATCCTCGGAGGACCAGGGGCCGCGCGGTCGCGGGGGCGGCCGGGCCGGCCGTTACCTTGCGGGTCAGTCCTCTCCCCCTGGAAGGGGCTAAAGGGGCCGAGGGGCGGGGCAGGCGGGCCGGTCCAGGGCGGAGGAGCCGCCCATCAATCGCGCGGGGCTGTCCCGGTGCTCTTCTTCCTCCTCGCTCTTCTCTCCCGCCTCTACCGGCCCCTCTTCCTCCTCCTCCCCGGAGGCAGCTTTTGGCGGCGGCGGCCGGGCTTGCTAGGGGCGGAGGCGGTGGGGGCGGCTGCCTAGCGTCCTCCCGTTTCCTTGGCAACCCGGCCCCCGCCCTCCTCTCGCGGCCGTGGGGGGGGGGGGGGGGGCGGGGCTGCGGCCGTGGAGGTCCTGAACCCGGACTTGGGAGCCCGGCCGGTTGCCGTGGGAACTAGTCGGGATGCTATCCGGAAGGCCAAGCGGCGATGGCGGCAAGCGAAGAAGAGGTGCTGAAGGAGTCGGATTGGCTTTGTCTTGATGTCCAAAGCCCAGATCTAGATATTGAGGCCTTCGCTCCTGCCCGGATTAGTGCTGAAGAATGAAAACCAGAGGGGAAAGTATTTTTAATCGAATAAAATAATATTAAAGGCAACACAACGGTAGAGGGAAAGACAGTGCAGCCCTGCAGTCTGAGCTGCGCAGGGGATCTCTGAAATGTCTGCGCCAACATAAAAAGGAAGAAATAAATGACTAAGGGGGTCACCCCATCAATGGTAGATCAGAGACAGGAGTCCGGTTTTCTCTTGGTTGTCAGTAATCTTGGCTGCTTTTCCCAAGGCTCTTGGAGGTTTAGACTAGTGCCCACAGATTTGCAAAGAAGGCGCCTGAGCCTGTGCTAGATACGCCCTCTGTCAGGTTTATTTTTGTCTGTGGTTTTCGTAGGCAAAGATGACTCTCTTCCATTTATTGTGCATATTTAGACACCTGATAACTTGCCAACTAATGTCAAGTTCTGGCATTTTTGATTGGGTAGAGAATAGGGAAAAGGGAGAATAGAAATACTTGGACTATTCATCCGTGCTCAGAATCCTCAGGTGTCCGTGCTTTGGGTGTTTTCTCAGTAATCCCCTAAATCCAGTTGACCTCCATGTCTCCTGCAGCATCACACACCCTTCTTTCTTTTATCACCACCACCCTAGTTTGGGGCTCTGTGACCTTTTAACTAATCTTCCCAGGTGGCTCAGTGGTAAAGAATCCACCTGCCAGTGCAGGAGATGCTGGAGATGTGGGTTCAATCCCTGGGTCAGGAAGATCCCCTGGAGAAGGGAATGGTAACCCACTCCAGTATTTTTGCCTGAAAAATGCCACAGACAGAGAGCCTGGTGGGCTACAGTTCATTTGGTAGTAAAGAGTCAGACACGACTGAGCACCTGAGCACGCACGCACAACCTTTTAACTGGGTTATTAGATGGGCCTCCTAACCACACCCTGCATCCCTGTCTTCCACACCCTATGCCCACCATTTCCATTGTTCTAAAACCAGCACAGATCTAGTGTCATTGAGCCACACGTTAGGAAGCTCTCAAAATACCTTACTCCCTGGGGAATGAAATCCCTTCCCCAGGGCTTACCTTCTTGCTTTTCCTCATTCAGCGCTTCTTCAATCATACTTCCACCAGAAGCAACTGTGTGTTACACACTGAACATTACTCCCTGCCTTCATACCAACTCCTAAGGCACATCCTGAGCCTGGCAGAGCCCAGATCAAATATATTGAGTTGGCCAAAAATTATGTTTGGGTTTTCCATACTTTTATG
Source organism: Bos indicus x Bos taurus (assembly GCF_003369695.1). NCBI lineage: Eukaryota > Metazoa > Chordata > Mammalia > Artiodactyla > Bovidae > Bos > Bos indicus x Bos taurus. The sequence continues at coordinate 48,272,334 of NC_040094.1, forward strand.
AAAAATTTGAATGAAATATTAAGCCAACCCAATATTTACGTGAAGTCTTTATTTTGGGCACTTTGTCATCCAGCTTTCATTGGTTCTTCAGCAATCCCTAATACCTGTCCATCTCTTGTGGCATTGTTGTCGTTCAGTTGCTCAGTTGTGTCCAACTCTTTGGGACCCCATGGGCTGCAGCACACCAGGCTTTCCTGTCCTTCACCATCTCTCAGAGCTTGCTCAAACTCATGTCCATTGAGTTGGTGATGCCATCTCATCCTCTGTCATCCCCTTTTCCTCCTGCCTTCAATCTTTCCCAACATCAGAGTCTTTTTCAATGAGTCGGCTCTTCACATTAGGTGGCCAAAGTACTGGAGCTTCAGCTTCAGCATCAGTCTTCAAAATGAATATTCAGTGTTGATTCCTTTAGTATTGACTGGTTTGATCTTGCTGTCCAAGGGACTCTCAAGAGTCTTCTCCAACACCACAGTGCAAAAGCATAAATTTTTCTGCGCTCAGCCTCCTTTATGGTCCAACTCTCACATACATACATGACTAGCTGGAAAAATCATAGCTTTGACTGTACAGACCTCTGTCAGCAAAGTAATGTCTCTGCTTTTTAATATGCTGTCTAGGTTGGTCATAGCTTTTCTTCCAAGGAGCAAGCATCTTTTAATTTCATGGCTGCAGTCACCATTTGCAGTGATTTTGGAGCCCAAGAAAATAAAGTTTCTCACTGTCTCCATTTCCCCCATTTATTTGCCATGAAGTGATGGGACCAGATGCCATGATCTTAGTGTTCTGAATGTTGAGTTTTAAGCCAGATTTTTCACTTTCCTCTTTCACCTTCATTAAGAGGCTCTTTAGTTCTTCTTCTCTTTCTTTTTATTTTTTTAAATTTATTTATTTTTTATTGAAGGATAATTGCTTTACAGAATTATGCTGTTTTCTGTCAAACATCAACATGAATCAGCCATAGGTATTCATATACCCCCTCCCTTTTTAACCTCCCTCCCAATCCCACCCCTCTAGGTTGATATAGAGCCCCTGTTTGAGTTTCCTGGCCATACAGCGAATTCCCGTTGGCTATTTTACATATGGTAATGTAAGTTTCCATGTTACTCTGTCCATACATCTCACTCTCTCCTCCCCTCTCCCCATGTCTATAAGTCTATTCTATATGTCTGTTTCTCCACTGTTGCCCTATAAATAAATTCTTCAGTACCATTTTTCTAGATTCCATATATATGCGTTAGAATACGATATTTATCTTTCTGACTTACTTCACTCTATAATAGGTTCTAGGTTCATCCACCTCGTTAGAACTGACTCAAATGCATTCCTTTTTATTCCATTGTATATTATTCCATTGTGATATGTACCACAACTGAGTGATATTCCATTGTGTATATGTACCACAACTTCTTTATCCATTCATCTGTTGATGGACATCAGGTTGTTCCCATGTCCTAGCTATTGTAAATAGTGCTGCAATGAACAATGGGATACATGTGTCTCTTTCAATTTTGGTTTCAAAATGGATTAGGATTGGATTAGGATTGCTGGGTCATATGGTGGTTTTATTCCTAGTTTTTAAAGGAATCTCCATACCATCTTCCATAGTGGCTGTATCAATTTACATTCCCACTCCTCTTTTCTTTCTGCCATAAAGATGGTGTCATCTGCAAATCTGAGTTTATTGATATTTCTCCCAGCAGTCTTGATTCCAGCTTGTGCTTCATCCAGGCTGGTATTTTGCATGATGTACTCTGCATATAAGTTGTAGGGTGTAATGTAAATAAATAGGGTGACAATGTAGAGCCTTGATGTACTCCTTTCCCAATTTGGAACCAGTCCGTTGTTCCATGTCCAGTTCTAATTTTGCTTCTTGACCTGCATGCAGGTTTCTCAGGAGGCAGATAAGGTGGTCTGGTATTCCCATCTCTCGAAGAATTTTCCATAGTTTGTTGTGATCCACACAGTCAAAGTCTTTAGTGTAGCCAGTGAAGCAGAAGTAGCTTTTCTGGAATTTCAGTAGCCCAATCCATATTCTGTTCTTGTTGTCAGCTAGCCATTAAGTAATCCTTATTAAAGTATTAACTGATAATTGAAGCATTAACTTAGAAGTACTAACCCACGACCTCTCCCCACAGTTTGTGCTTTTTGAAAGGAGGTGCTTAAAGATGCAAAAATCTTTAAGACACACTGGACTGAAACTGTAATAGTGAAATGATGGGTAGAGAGTTTGTTCTGCTGGAGCGAGGACATCCCCCTCAAATAAAAATGATTATAATGATTAACACTGGAGGAAGTTGAAATCCAGATGAGATAGTCAAAGAGAAGTGACCTGCCTTAGGACACATGGCAAGTGGCTCAAAAGCAGGGCTTCCCATTCCTGATTCCCTGATGATACCTACTAGTAAGAAAAGCACCTTGGTACATATCAGACCCACATTTTTCTTCCAGTTCAACATCTGTATAAAACAATAGTTTCTACCTCAAAAGATTTCTATGGGGATTTGAGAGACAGGACAAGTGAAACACTTAACATCTTACTTGATATACAGTAAGCACTCAATTGGGCTTCCCCACTGGCTCAGGAGGTAAAGAATCTGCCCGCAATGCAGGAGACACAAAAGACATGGGTTCAATCCCTGGATTGGGAAGATCCCCCAGAGGAGGACATGGCAATCCACTCCAGTATTCTTGCCTGGGAAATCCCATGGACAAAGGAGACTCGAGGGCTATAGTCCATGGGGTCGCAAAGAGTTGGGTATGACTGAGCACTAGCATGCACTTAAGCACTCAATAATCAGTAGCTTTACTTTTTGAGGCATATTTTAAGATTTTATTTACTGCATATGCATGTCAGCCATACATTTTTGAACATTTGTAAATCTTCAAAAGGTTTGGAGATGTCACTTCATGTCTCAGTTTTAAACTCTTCTACATTTCAAGTGTTTATGAAAATTAACTTCTGTGGAAAGAATCATGGTGTCTTTGCAAGAGGGCAAGAGTTCCAGAGGTCAGCTTGTAAAAACTTTTATCAAGCAACTCCTGTTACAGTGTTTAATGGGTAAATTTGAGCTTTGTTGTTGTTCAGTCACTAAGTCATGTCCGACTATCTGCAACCGTGAACCGCAACATGTCATGCATCCCTGTCCTTCACTATCTCCCAGAGTTGCTCATGTAAATTACTAATAAGACTAGTTCTAGCCTTAAAGAGCAAAATGCAAAGAACGTGAAATGTTACATTGAGGAAGAAGCACAATTCCTGGTTGGGGAAAGGATCCTGCTCTTCATTGCTCTCTGCATGGTGTCCCTGATGGATGATAAACAAATGAAGGGAAAAAACCAACTTAAGTAGATAGTAGATTCAAATGACTGAGATATTTGGTGTTTGCAAATAAGTATCAAGAAGTTCTTTAGATTAATTTAAGGGTTCTGCAAAGGGCAACTTCAAGTATAAAATTTCAGAAGTAGACTGTGTATTAGGTTTTAGAAATCACATTTTTTGAGGGAAATATTGAACTCAGTACAAAGAGTAAGCTGTCTAGGGCTGTAGCCTGCTTTCTAAGCCCCTGAGGGTTAGGTGCCTCATGGAGACCTGGCCCAGCTACTTGATCTGGAACAACCCATACTTTCTTTGTTCACCTAGTATTTCCTCTTCCTAAGAACGAGTCTAACTAGGTCACTTTGTCACTGTCTAATCAGAAGCTCCCCTGATGGACATAGTGCTTCATGCCAAGTGGTCCTACAAGGAGATGGGCTCCCTCATACGCAATATGGTCATTTTTTACCTTGGTCCTCACTGTGACCCATGGGTTTCTGTTTTTCAGAAACAGGTGGCTGAGGCCACCCAGGTGATGTTGCCTTCATTCAATGCATAGAAGGTTGTTTACAGATAGAATCTCTAGGAGGGGCTTTTCTGAGAAGGGGACTGTGGGCACAGTGGTCTTTTAAAGCTTCATGGGTTCTCCTCCAGAACCCTACTGGGATTCATCTGATTAATTAAAAAATATTTGTTGTTGCTCTTCAGTCCCTAAGTCATATCCAACTCTTTGCAACCCCATTGACTGCAGCATGCCAGGCTTCCCTGTCCTTCACCATCTCCTGGAGTTTGCTCAGATTCATGCCCATTGAGTCGGTGATGCCATCCAACCATCTCATCCTCTGTTATCCCCTTCTCCTCCCTTCACTCTTTCCCAGCATCAGGGTCTTTTCAAATGAGTCAGTTCTTTGCATCAGGTGGCCAAAGTATTGGAGTTTCAGCTTCAGCATCAGTCCTTCCAATGAATATTCAGGGTTGATTTCCTTTAGATTTGCCTGGTTTGATTTCTTTGCTGTCCAAGGAACTCGCAAGAGTCTTCTCCAGCTCCACAATTCAAAAGAATCAATTCTTTGATGCTAAGTGTAATTTACAATGTTGTGTTAATTTCAAGTGCACAGCAAAGTGCTTCAGTTATATATATATTTTTTTTTCAGCTTCTTTTCCATTATAGGTTATTATAAGTTATGGATATAGTTCCCTGTGCTATACAGTAGATCTTTGTTGTTTACCTATTTTACATATAGTAGTGTATAGATGTTATTTCCAAACTTCTAATTTATCTCTCCCCATCTCCCCATTATCCCCTTGGTAACCGTAACTGGCTAGTGGATTATTGAATATGCCATGGACTATTGTGACTTTCTGCATTCATCCCATAGAGATATTTGGCCAGACTGTGGATATGGAATGTTACCATCTCTTGATGTCACTCATTAAAAGCAGTCCTTTATCAATGTCATTAAGATGGCTAGAGAACTTGGTAGGTTGTTTTGAGGTGTATCTTCTGGGCTATGTATGCATTTAAAAAATTTTTTACTTATTATTTATTTATTCGGCCGTGCCGGGTCTTAGTTGCAGCATGCAGTTTCTTTAGTTGTGGTGGGATCTAGTTCCCCAACCAGGGATCGAACTCAGGCCCCTGCAGTGGGAACACTGAGTCTTAGCTACTGGACCATCAGGGAAGACCTGGGGCTAGGTATACATTTTGGTGGAAGTCACTGAAGATCCAGGATTGAGTTCCTTGGGTTCCTAAGGTCAGAAATGTCATTTTAGTTAATTCAGGGCTGATCTTTATAGGAACTGTGCTATGTGCTATGCTTAGTTGCTCAGTCGTGTCCGACTCTTTGCGACACCATGGACTGTAGCCCACGAGGCTCCTCTGTCCTTTGGGATTCTGTAGGCAAGAATATTGGAGTGGGTTGCCATGCCTCCTCCAGGGGATCATCCCTACCCAGGGATCAAACCCAGGTCTCCCGCATTGCAGGCAGATTGTATACCATCTGAGCCACCAGGGAAGAATTATTGGGATCTAATTCCTAATAATTCTACTCAGTGGAGACTAAATGAACTCCACCTGACTGAGCTGATGTTTTAGCCCAGAGACTAAAGCTGGCAGCTGACCATCCATGGTCACATATCCAGAGTCCTCCCTCTTGGTGGAAAGGCATCCCTGGGAGATTAAATTAAAGACCCGAAGGTGTGTTTGGTGAAGGTTGAATTAGATCAGAGGGAGCTGAGTGTCCTCAGGGATATCTCTAGCAGCTGAGGAGGCCCTGTGGAATAACCTTCCTTCCCTCCAGAGAGGTTTCAGTCTGGATAACTGATTTGAACTGTTCAAAGCTTTGGGAGGTTTTTTACCCCATCTTTGTTTCAGTTAACTGCCTTTTTGCTCAACTTTTCTGAACCATTTCTCTTCCACTTACACCACTGACAGCATGGCTTGGACTTGACAAGTCCTGGGTGGCCTTTGCTGTATGATATGTGGTAAACAGGGCTTTCCTGGTGGCTCAGCAGTGAAGGATCTGCCTGCCAATTCAGGAGGCACGGGTTCGACCCCTGGGTCAAGAAGATCCCCTGGAGAAGGAATTGGCAACCCACTCCAATATTCTTGCCTGGAGAATTCTATGGACAGAGGAGCCTGGCGGGCTATAGTCCATGGAGTCACAAAAGAGTCAGACACGACTTAGTGACTGAGCAAAAAGACGTAGTAAACACCTCTTCACACCTCGAGATCCACATAGTTACAATGGGAATAGCCCGAGCCTCTGCACTAGCTTGGTGTTACGATTAATGAAACTTCAAGTGCAAAGTTTCTGGTCTTGAACCTGTCACTTGATAATTCTTCAACAAATGGTAGCTGTCATGATTATTTGCATAATATAAATTTAATTCTCCTTGCTGAGGATACATCAAGGTACATACATCATGCATGAGTTTATAAAACATCTCTAAAGTAGTTATTTCTTGAAAATGTTCACCTTATGTTGCTAATATCATGGTGGTTAAGTTTAGATTGATTTTTTTTCTGAATTTCAGAGAGTGACATTTTATGACCTTATACCTAATTGTGAGGTTGTATCCAGTTTGAGACTTGCAGTCATCCATGAACTATCTGAAATTTAGTAATGCTTATTGGGCTTTCATAGGTCAAATATTTGAGATCTGATTCTCTTGCAGGATAAAGTAGACTCTACTGGACATTGGCAAACTCTACAATTTTAAAATTAAAATTTTTTAATTAAAAAAAAGCATGTCCTTTGGGGGAATCCCTTAGGATTTCCCTCATTTCTAATTGTAGTGGGTTTGTTGTACTGTTTTACAAAGAGAGGGCAAACTCATTAAAGTTTGTTGGGATAGTTCTCAAAAGTTCAAACAGGCTTTGATTTCTTTATCCACTTTGGAAGCTTCAGACTTTTCAAAAACCCTTCATTATGGCAATTGATGCAGTTGATGTGATTATAAGAACTTTGAGAACAGAAAACATACGGCTTTTCTGAATTTCTGAGAAATTATTGCCAAAGGAAAGAATTTGACTTCTGTCCAGAAAGAATATCTGATTTGTTTGGATTTGGGATAAACTCAAGCCATATATGTTTGGCCAAGAGTTTAATTTGTGGACTGATCACCAAGCTCTAAGCAAGACTCAGGTTTCAGAAAGCTATGACAACATCAGGGATCTCATGTGATTATTAAATATGCTCTGGATAGATGAATATTCAGGCCAAACACAACAACAAAAATCCTTCTCATCAACAGGGCACTGAGCAACTCCTGGACCTTCAATAAGTCGATGTTACTTGGTGATGTTTTGTTTGGATAGCAGGAGAGGGGGGGAACAGAGCAGCACAGAAGACAGCTCCCTAGAGGAGCAGGGGCAGCAGTGATGTGGGGGAGCGAGCCCCCCTTCTAATCATGTGTTTCCTGATCCTGGCAGTCATGGAGATTTTGCCCTCTGCACTCACAAGGAGGTATCTGGGGATCCCCCAGTGACTGTGCCATGGGCTTCAAGGTGGCTCATGGTAAAGAATCCACCTGTCAATGCAGGAAACATAGGTTCTATCCCTGGGTCAGGAAGCTGCCCTGGAGAAGGAAATGGCAACCCAGTCCAGTATTCTTGCCTGGGAAATCACATGGACAGAGGAGCCTGGCGGGCTAAAGTCCATCAAGTCACAAAAGAGTCTGACATGACTGAGTGGCTAAACAGTACCAACAACAGAGGACCATGCCACACACAGGAGCATTCATCCCTGACGTGGAATCTGCTTCTTCCTTCCTCCGCTGGGTCTTAGTTGTGGCATGTGTGCATGCTGAGTCCCTTCAGTCATGTCCTGCTTTGTGCAACCCTATGGACTGTAGCCCTCAAGACTCCTCTGACCATGGGGTTTCCCAGGCAAGAATACTGAAGTGAGTTGCCATTTCTTCGTCTGCGGGATCTTCCCAATCCAGGAATCGAACCCATGTCTATTACATCTCCCGCATTGGCAGGTGGGTTCCTTACCACTCGCGCCACCTGGGAAGCCCCTTAGTTGTGGCATGTGGGGTCTGTTAATAGTTCCCTGCTGCTACTGCTAAGTCACTTCAGTCGTGTCCGACTCTCTGCAACCCCATAGATGGCAGCCCACTAGGCTCCCCCGTCCCTGGGATTCTCCAGGCAAGAACACTGGAGTGGGTTGCCATTTCCTTCTCCAATGCATGAAAGTGAAAAGTGAAAGTGAAGTCACTCAGTCGTGCCCAACCCTCAGCGACCCCATGGACTGCAGCCTTCCAGGCTCCTCCGTCCATGGGATTTTCCAGGCAAGAGTACTGGAGTGGGGTGCCATTGCCTTCTCCGAATAGTTCCCTGACTAGGGATCAAATCTGGGCCCTCTGCATTGGGAGTCTTAGCCACTGGATCACCAGGGTAGCCCCTGACATGGATATTTCTAATGTCTGCACTTCTCTTAGGAAGCTTTTATTTTTAAAATTTTTGTTTATTTTATTTTTTTGCTATGCTGCAGGGCTTACAGGATCTTTGTTCCCAAACCAGGGATTGAACCCAGGGCCATGCAGTGAAAGCACCAGGTCCTAGCCACTGGACAGCCAGGGAATTCCCAGTACTCTTTATGATTTGCTTTCTGTTGTTCTACCTGGGGCTTCCTTGGTGGCTCAGAAGGTAAAGAATCTGCCTGCAGTGCAGGAGGCCCAGGTTTGATCCCTGGGTCAGGAAGATCCCTTGGAGAAGGGAATGGCTACTCACTCCAGGATTCTTGCCTGGAGAATCCCATGGACAGAGGAGCTTGGAGGGCTACAGTCCATGGAGTCACAAAGAGTCGGACACGACTGAGTGACTAAGCCCAGCAGAGCACAAGCATCAGATCAGTGGCTAACTAATTTTTTTCTTTTTAACCCTTTGTGACCCCTCATTGCCTTCACCCCTACTAAGGACTGATGCTCCCCCCTCCAACTTGGGGGAGGCCCTCTCAGGGTGTCACAGGCAGCAGGAACAGCTTCATGGCCTAGATAGGTGCTAGGTGGGGACAACAAGGGGGAGGAAGAGACACTTAGAGTCAAGATGGGGGACTGCTGCTGGTGTTCAAAGCTGTGCATTCCAAACCAGTGAATCTAGAACATTCTGTCGACTCACTTAACAAATCTTTGACTGATAGGTGTCAGGGACAATGTACGTGTAGACAAATCAATAAATACATGCTATTAGCACCAGGAGAGGAATAGGGTACCGTGACAGAGGATATTGTGGTGGTGAAGGGGAGAGCAGGAACCTATTGAGACAAAGTAGTCAAAGATGGTCTCTGTGGGTGAGATCCGAAGGATGAAGAGGAGCCAGCTCTCGGCGGGCGGAGAAGGGGCGCAGGTGAGACAAACAACGTTGGGAGAGTCTTGGGGTAAAAGAGAGCTCATGGGATTCAAGGATCTGAGAGGAATCCAGCATGACCGGAAAACTGTTGTGAGGGAAGGCTGGCGAGGTTGCAAGATTTGGTGGTAGATTTTATTCCAAGTACAATGGAAAGCCATGGGTGGGAACTTTCTGGTGGTGCAGTGGTTAAGACTCTGTGCTGTCAGTACAGGGGGCCTGGGTTTGATCCTTGGTCAGGGAACTAGATCCCACATGCTGCAACTAAGACCCAGAGCAGCCAAAAAACAGAAAGCCATGGGTGGTTTTAAAGCATGTTGTGTGTGCATGTGTGTGTGTGTATGTGTGTGGACGTGTCATATCACATGGAGACCTGTGAGGAGGTTCCTCACCAGAACTGGGAGATGGGACCACTTGATCCCTCTTCCAGCCATTAAGGAAACTTCAAAATGTCATTCAAGTACGTTCCTGGCGAGTGGCACTAAGACAAGATGATTAGAGACGAATAATCAAAGCCCTTTCTCCTACTTCCAGGACATTGACAAGACCAGAGGTCCCATATTGCGTAGCATATCTGGTTTGTAACTTGCAGCCTCTCATTCCAGTGTGCTTCATTGCACTGTCCCAGTGACGCCTTTCTGTCCCACACTGAGGCCCGCTCCTTTTCCTCCCTGTCTCTTTTTTCCTGTCTCGCTGTCCTCCTCCTCTCATTCCTCAGCACCCCTCTGCCCTCCTTGTCCCATTCACCCCCGCCACTTCTCCCCCTGCCGTTCTCATTAAGAGTAACTTGCCAAACCGCAGCTCTTAGATTCCTATTTTCTCCCAAACATTTCTTGGCTGGTCATCTCAGTCCCTGGTTCTCGCCTCTCTTTCCAGGCTGGAGCCTTCTCTGGTTCCCTGTCACCTCTCCCCTCTCTCAGTCAGCCCAACCCTGAGGTCACTCAGTTTTAAACACGTCAACAGGAGGAAGTGCTCTTGCTCTCACCCTGTAAAAAGAATATGTGAAGAGCTGAACCGTGGTGACATCAGTTCACGGGCACCAAGACCACGGAAGGCAGTTCTTGAAAACCAGACGGGACAGAAGGTATCACTGGGCGGCCTCCCTTCTTGGCTCACGGCACCCTCTGAGTCAGGATAATGAGAGAACATTCTTGAAACATGACTTAACCACGCTCAGTCCTCACACAAATTCCTGGTTGTGTGTGGAATACGCTCCACCAGCAAGCCTGAGCACAGACATGTGGGGCGGGCTTGTCAGCATGCTTCTCAGAGCTGCTACCTTTACAAAGCCACCTCCGAGCCAGTTAGTATGTGTTCAATTGTTAAAACTTAAAAAAAAAAAAAAAAAGCCAGAGACACAGTGGGGTTTTTTATGGATGCATTTTCAGAGTTTTGTATTGTGGTAACGGGTTTCTGTCTTAGGGGCTGGGAAGAGGGGTGCCCTTGACATCACAAATTAGCAGGAAGACATTATGGGAAAGTCTTTCAGAGATAGAAAAAAAAAAAGAAAACAAGATATTGTCCATTTCCAAAATCAAGCAGAGGGAGAGAGAATCCCAACTGGGGTCAGTTTGTCCTTTAATTCACTTATACCTGGAGTGTGTGTGTGTGTGTGTGTGTTTAACACAGGCGGCTTATCTGAGTGGATTTTAAGAAATTAATTTAACTGAAAAATAACTAAATTACAAAGGGAGGAAAAAGCGTTTGGTTGGCATCGTACGAGGTCAGAGGCCGTTGCTAATGCAATATTTCATCAATTGGCTCATTGCTATTCTTGCATTGATGTGATTTCATTTCTCAAATAGCTCTTATCGTGGCAGGCTTGCATTTAGGATACATTGTACAGATGCCTTATAATCATTTCAGTGTGTTTACTTAAAATTTTAAAAGCAATTAAACAATTTAAAATATATTCATGTATGTGTTTGTGTGTGTTTGTGTGTACACACATCCACAGAGAGATTTTATAAATGTTCAGACTAGGGTTCTAAGTGAACACTGGGGCAAGTGTTACATTTATACACTGTAGGGCCCTTCATGCATTTCAAAGAGCTTCATGCAGGCGAATGTTAAGCTTGTTTCATACCCATTGAATCTACCATTATCTTCCTTAATACACTGAAGAAGCCAGAGAACAAAGAGTCTCCCTGTGTCCCTTATCCAAGGCCACACAACGGTTACTGGAACCGTGAGCTTCCTGAGTGCCAGTCACTTGCTTGCTGCACATCACAAGTGCTGGAAAATGGTGATGAGTCAGTTTGTTAAAAAGTATAATAATCTACTGGGGAGGGGGTGAGAGAGGGGAGGGTTTTGAGATACTCTGCTTTTTATTTTGATATAAAAGATACTCTGCTTTTTATTTATTTTGATGCAAAACAAATTATAATAATGATTTTTCCTCATTAAAAAAAACAAACAACCTACAGAGATTGGGTGTGAAACAGTAACTTGCGTCCATGGGAAAGGGCCAAGCAACCTTCTGGCAGCATCTGAATAGATACGTGTGTATCTAGGTGGTGGTATCTTCATGCCCCGACCTGTCCCACGCCTCTGCCCCTTCATCTTTGTTGAAGAATGTTGTGTCCAGAGTTGAGAAAAACAGTTTGATGCAGGGTTTTGGAACCCAGTTCCACCAGCAGGATGATAGACCCTCCTGGGATCCTCCCACCTCAGGAGGCAGGGAAGTACAGTCATGTATTCATTCATCAAATGCTTATTAAGCACTTAAGTGCCAAGTCCTGGGGACATAGAGGAATAAGATGCAGTCTTTGTGCTTGTGGGGGAGGAAGGAAGGTAAACAAGGATGGAGCAAACCCTACAATAGAGGAGGGTTTGGGCCTGGGAGACCCGGACGGGGAGATGGAAAGAGGGAAGGTTCTCACGGTGAGGAATGAAGTGCCTCCAAGCCGCTCTGGAGGCCCCACTCAGCACTGCCTGCTGGCGCGTCAGTTCCCCTCGGATGGAAGCATTTCTCACAGTGCCAGGCGCTGGCTCCATCTGAGCCAGATGACGTTGGCCGTCAGCTCTCCCCGCCTTCCGTCTCTGTCTGTTTCCTCCCTCCCCCACTTTCTTTTTGCTCCCAGTCTTATCAAATTCTATTCAGGGCAGCCACACATGGCCCATCATTTACAGAATCAAACCGATCTGAAAAGTATTCACATTAAGGTATGAATGACTAATATGGGGGACACCTGGGAACACCTGCATTTACCGGCTTCAAAGCCTTAAGCTTTGGCTGTGGAAAAACCATTTTCCTTAGCATGCTGGAGTGCTACAGGCACCTCTGAATTCACGTGGTCTGGATAGTTGCCGACTCTTTCTGCACTTAGAGCTGGCCTTGTTTCCATTCAGTCTTATGTTTTTCCCTCCCGGCCCTCTATTGTGGCTGCATGATAAGGCAAGGGTGGGGGCCCGATTACTACTAATCTGAGACGTTTTGGCTGGAAATCCCACAAGGCTGCAGAAACAACGACTTTGAAACGTTTGAGACACCAGTGATGGAAAACAAAGTGGCTATAAGTAGGACCTTCAGATGCTGCCCCCTCCAAATGCACTCACTCATTTAGTTCATTCTTCTTTCTTTCTTTTTAAAATTATTTTATTTGGCTGTGCTGGGTCTTGGTTGCGGCACTTAGAACCTCTTAGTTGCAGAGTGTGGGATCTAGTTCCCTGACCAGGGCTGGAACCCAGGCCCCCTGCAGGGGGAGCGTAGAATCTAGTCACTGGACCACCAGGGAAGTCCCTAGTTCATTCTTTATCATTTGCATTTTTCCAGCTTCAGGACAGAACTGGCATTAAGTGAATGCATGAATGAGGAAAACATTGTGGGCTGGTAAATATAGTGAAATTATATTCCTAATGTTGGGTGGGAGGAAGGAGGATGTGACCTCCTCTACATCATTCTCCCTCGAAGTTTTCCACTAGGATTCTCCCAAGGGCCCTACTTGACTGTATAACAGTGTCCTATTGCCATAGAGGCCTGCTTTTGATTTTGTGCATCCTCATCCAGATGAAGTTGTGTAGTTTCAGTCAATTCTATTAAAAATTTTCCCTTTGTCAGCTCTGTACTCTGTGACAACCTAGAGGGGTGGGAGGGGCAGGGGGTGAGAGGGAGGCTCAGGAAGGGAGGGGGTGTATGTCTACTTAAAGCTGATTCATATTGTTGTACAGTAGAAACCAACACAACATTATAAAGCAATTATCCTCCAATTAAAAAAAAAATCAACTCCTTGTAGGGGCCTGGGCAGTAAAGACTAGGCATCAAATGTCTTTTCAAACTCTAACTTAGTTCATTCTGAGGAGCTGACTTCTTTTCAACACTATAAACTTCAACAGGAGTTTCAGAAAGTAGACATGTCTCATTGGAACGATCTAATAGCAACGAAATGGGAGAAAGCCTAAGGAATTTAAAATTCTCTAGTAACCATATTTGGAAAGGTAAAAGCAAACTGGGAAATTTAATTTTAATAATATACATTTAAGAATATATATACATATATATATATATAACTTGCCATGCCCTACGGCACGTGGGATATCACTTCCCCCACCAGGAACTGAGCCCACACTCCCTGCAAGGGAAGCTTGGAATCTTAACCACTGGACCGCCAGGGAAGTCCCTACTAATATATATTTTTAAACTCACTATATTAAAATATTATTTCCACATGGGATTAACATAAAAATTATTAATGAGATATTTTACTTTTTAGGTGCTAAAGTTACATCATATGTTTTTCAACTCCAGGGCATCTCCACTGGGACTCATCACATCCTAGGTATTTGTGCATCGGGTGTGGCTGGCAGTTACCTTTTAAATACTGTGACACGCTTAGTATCTTTTTGTTTGTTTTACTGAATACTGTTGATTTACAGTGTTGCATTACTTTCTGGTGTATAGCAAAGTAATTCAGATCTATAGCTCCCTATCCATCTGTATATTTTTCAGATTCTTTTCCATTATAGGTTATTACAAGATGCTGAAAAAAGTTCCCTATGCTATACAGCATCCTTATTGGTTATTTATTTTATATATAGTAGTGTATATCTGTTAATCTCAGATTCCTAATTTATCTCTTCCCACCACCCTCCCACCCCGATTTCCCCATTGGTAACCATAAATTTGTTTTCTATGTCTGTGAGACCGTTTCTGTTTTGGAAATAAGTTCATTTGTATCACTTTTTATGTTGCACATGTGACATCATATGACATTTGTCTTTGACTTCACGATGATAATCTGTAAGTTCATTCATGTTGCTGCAAATGACAATATTTCATTCTTTTTATGGCTAAGTAATATTCCATCATATATATGTACCACATCTTATCCATTCATCTGCTGATGGACATTTAGGTTGCTTATATGTCTTAGCACTATGTATATAGGGCTGCAATGAATATTGGGGTGCATGTATCATTTTGAATTAAAATTTTCATCTTTTCTGGATATATGCCCAGGTGTGGGATTGCTGGATCATATTAGTAGTTTTATTTTTAGTTTTTTAAGGAACCTCCATACTGTTCTCTATAGTGGTTAAATCTTGGTATCTTTAAATGGCAGCAATTTAGATACTTTCCCCAGGGTAAAAATACTTACAATGTGAGAATCAGTGGGCCTTGAACAAGTGATGCCTGAATATGGTTGTGGAAAGTTAATTTAAGGTAGTGGGTGTCAGAACTGGGGCTTCTAGTCTGGGCCTCTTTTAGTGACTTACTGAAAAAAATATTTTAAAAGTGTGAAATGTATAGCCTTTACAAGCAATCTGAAATAAAGGAGAAATTAACAGAGCAAATGGCTATTCTCCTGGCATCCACTCCTGAAGTGAAGTGTTAGTTGCTCAGTCATGCCCGACTCTTGGCAACCTCATGGACTGCAGCCACCAGTCTCCTCTGTCCATGGGATTTTCCAGGCAAGAACACTGGAGTGGGTGGCCATTTCCTTCTCCAGGGGATCTTCCTGACTCAGGGATCAAACCCTGGTCTCCTGCACTGCAGGCAGATTCTTTACCGACTGAGCTATGAGGGAAGCCCTGAGACCACAAAATTTGAGAAGGAACCTTGGAGATCATATTGATTCACATCTCTCCTTGGAAACAATGTTGCACTGCTTCCCTGTCTGTACCTCAGAATCACAGAGGGAAATGTTGGGAAAATACTGATTCCTGGACCTCCAGCTCAGAGAATCAGATTCAGGTGGTCGGGGGTCAGGTGTAGGGCATCAGTAGGCTTTAAAATCCTCCCAAGTGATTCTAATGTATGGCCTGGCCTCTGAGTGCAGAAACATCCCCTTCATTTTATAGGTGAAGAAACAGAGCTAATGATTAAGCAACTCACCTCAAGTCCCACAGGTTGTTAGGGGTAGAGTAGGGTCCAGAACTCAGGAATTCTCCTCTTGCTTATCTCATACCCAGCGAAACACTTCAGTAATACCTCCATCACACATATTTTCCCTGCTTGGTCTCAGAATTTCTCACTCTGAATTGAGATACATTACCCAGATCAACCTAGATTAGACAGAAACTTTTAGTAAAGACTCTGAGCTCTTATTTCCCAGAAAATCTCTAAATCAATGATGACTTTAAAGTGATTCTCATCTGGGTTGTTGTTGCTCAGTCGATCAATTGTGTCCGACTGTTCTGTGACCCCATGGACTGTAGCCCACCAGGCTCCTCTATCCATGGAATTTTCTAGGCAAGAATACTGGAGTGGGTTGCCATTTCCTTCTCCAGGGGATCTTTCCAACCCAGGGATTGAACCCAAATCTCCTGCATTGGCAGGCAGATTCTTTACCACTGAGCCACCAGGGAAGCCCTCTCATCTGGGGCAGTGGCCCTAAATGCCTCTCATTTTAGGCTCAGTCATGATCTGGAAACTATATACTGAATATTGGGTTTTATTGGAAAGGATAGGGAAGAACCCTGAAGAAGCTAACACCTGAATCTGATCCAGCTCATCCTCACTGACTCACAGCTAGAGCTAGTGGTTCATCCAGAGGGTCTTCATAGTCAGAATACCAAGCAGGAAGTGTGCATGCGCAAAGTGGGCTTGGGGGAGGGGTTGGAGGGACGCTTGAGCTGGGGCAGGGGCTGGGGGGAATGCTTGAGCCCCTGGGTGGAGAACAGCCAAGGCCTGTCTCCTGTCCCCCTGCACCCAGGGCACAGCGACGGGGGTCCTGTGTTGCCAGAACTGCTGCTGGTCTGGTTACTCCAGAAGACAGAAATGTAGGTCTGTGTTTGTTTCTGTTCTAGTGAAATACCCTGATTTATGAATGCTGGCAAACAATCCAATTTTTAGAAAAACGCAGGGTCAAGTAAAGCCCACTCATGAGGTTTCTTCTACCTAGAAGTGTTCCACGTGCAAACTTTTAGTTAAAGCTAAGACTTCTTCATGCTCAATATTGAGTTGTATGGGTTTTCAAAATGGTGATCTCCTGGCTTCGTGTTTGCTTTTTGCCCTGACTCTGTGAAGCTGATGAAAGCAGGCGGCAGTACCAGAGGGGAAAAATGGGAGAGAAGTTGTACTGTTACTGAAAGTGGGGTCCGGCTGCTCACCGCCCTGAAGTCAAGATAGAGACCAGGCTGGTGGAAAAGAAAGGTTGCTTTATTTCTGAGGCTGGCAAGGGGTGGGGGAGCAAGATGGGCAGTGGTGGTGACTCCTGTAGGCAGAGGGAGGGGGCTATACATGGAAACAGCACTGGGTCAGCTCTGACAGTTATCTTGAAATTGGTCATGCAGTGGTCTGATGAGCGTCATTTTGATTGTTTTAAGTACAGTTAGTCTTCAGTTCCCGGAGAAGGCAATGACACCCCACTCCAGTACTCTTACCTGGAAAATCCCATGGATGGAGGAGCCTGGAAGGCTGCAGTCCATGGGGTCGCTGAGGGTCGGGCACGACTGAGTGACTTCACTTTCACTTTTCACTTTCATGCGTTGGAGAAGAAAATGGCAACCCACTCCAGTGTTCTTGCCTGGAGAATCCCAGGGTCGGGGGAGCCTGGTGGGCTTCCGTCTATGGGGTCGCACAGAGTCGGACACGACTGAAGCGACTTAGCAGCAGCAGCAGCAGTCTTCAGTTCCAGGGATGTTTTGTTCCATTTCCTTGAGGCCAGTTCTGGGAATGTTGGCAGCATCTGTCATGGCTACAGTCTGGTCATCATGTAGTTAACTTCTTCTACCTGGTTGGGGTTTTGGTATTTATAATACGGCTCAAAGGATGAGGCTCAGAATATTATCCGTAGCCCTTGAGGAGGAACTAAAGGTACCTGACTTTGCTTAATGACTAAGCTATTATTTTGTCCTCTTTGACTGCTTTCGTTTGCTTCTGTATTTTCTGATATCTCTGATTAAACTTATTCTCTGGCTAAAGTTTTTCTGGCTTCCCTTGGCTCAGCAGTAGAGAATCCTCCTACCAATGCAGGAGATTTGGGTTCAATCCCTGGGTTGGGAAGATCCCCTGGAGAAGGAAATGACAACCCACTCCAGTATTCTTGCCTAGAGAATTCCATGGATAGAGGAGCCTGGTGGGCTACAGTCCAGGGGGTCGCAGAGAGTTGGATATGACTGAGCACACATCCACTGTATATATATATCAACGCTACTCTCTCAATTCATCCCACCTTCTCCTTTCCACTTACCCTCACCCCAGGTCCACAAGTCTGTTTCTGAGTTTCTTTTAAAATTTTACTCATTTTCTCACTGTCCACATTATTTTTTGGCGTTTGGCACCTGTGACAGGTCATGCATTTTCAGTACAAAATTGAAAGTGAAGATCATTACAGTGCCTCAGTTCTGGCACTATTTATTTTTAACTTCTTTTTTAACATATAACAAATCAAACTATTATTAGCATTGCCATGGATAGGCTAGTTGTTCTATATAGGGGTATATAAGCAAAAAATGTTTTCATTTACTGTGAAATGAAATGGAAATTTCCCTTGAAGTAAGTCCTGGGGCACCTCTTTTTTTTAATATATAATCTTTTTTTTAATCTGATTTTATTTATTTTTTAACTGAAGGATAATTGCTTTACAGAATTTTGTTTTCTGCCAAATATCAACATGAATCAGAAATAGGTATATATGTGTCCCCTACCTCTTGAACCTCCCTCCTCATCCCACCTGTCCAGGTTATTACGGAGCCCCTGTTTGAGTTCCCCGAGACAAACAGCAAATTCTGGGGCAACCTCTTAGCCAATGAAATGATAATCCAAATAAAAATTAGAATTACTCTTACCCACATTCTTTATTTCAAGAAAAAAGCAGCCTGGCTAAGTCATCAGTGCGACTTCGAGAGCCCTTGATTTCAAATAATCTAAGGTATTAATAAACGTAAAGCCTTTTTCGTTAACAATGTAAGAATTGATGCTAAATTACCCTTTCATCCAAAGTACATTGTAAAAATAAGTGTAAGTTGTTTGTGAGGCACGTTGGAGATGAACATAAAATATGCATGGCATTTGTGTCTTGGCTATTCTCCCTACACATAACCTTGAATTTCACCATGATTTTTTTTTTTAATGTAAAAGGCTTAAAATTAGAATCTGTACTTGTGAGTACCTGTTTCAAGTATATGTCTGTGAACAGTTTCCCCTGTCCTCAGATAAACAGAGATGGGTAACTAACTGTTTCTGACAAAAGCTGTAGGGAACAAGATTAAACAAGAATTAGAGCGATTATATTTTCTTATCTAAAACCTTCAAGTCTTTGGAAAACTGCTTGGTTTCTATTTTGAGTCACGCTGCCCACATATCTTAACAACAGAATTTTTGCATAGTTTTGCTCTTCCTCTTTTTCTCTCTGTTTGGGTGTATTTATTATTTCATATGTGATGATGCAAAGCTCATTAAAAGGTCCATTTATATTCTTGTTATCTGCATGGGGATCTAGCCATTTCTGTCTTACTGTTTATAGAACCCACACTGTAATATTCAGATTTGCTGGCAATGGGCCCTTTCTAGCACCGTATACATTCCATTCCTCTCTGTGACTCTATTTATGGGAGCTCCTGTGATTTATCCAAGACTAATAAAGACAGTGTAAAATGATGGTCTGTGGGTTTATCCATCCGTGGAATTTTAGCACTTTCAGAAGGAGGTTTGTCTTATATTCTTTTTCCCCCCAATTTAATTAAAACAACAACCAAAAAAAAGCGTCCGTCCAAGTGAGTGACAGTTGGCAGATCCACATTATTCAGCTGGAGGGACTCCAGCGTTTCTGATGCTTGGAGATGGACAAGTAATTACCTCCTGTCTGTGACTATTTTCTACCAGGCTAAGCCCAATGTTTATTGTAAACTATCTGCCATTAAAAGCTGTAATAGCAAGCCTTATGTTCCCACACCATAAATTTGACTGCACTGTTTTTTTATTTACCTTCGTGTTTTATTACATTCTTTGAAATGTTTCATTCTAAAGAAAGATAACAGAAGAATGAAAATTGAACAAATTCCAAGTTCACACTTGAAAAAGAGATATGCTTAGCATACATGTATATATATGCATATTTTTGCCTATGCCTGGACAGCCCTGATGGCTACTTTCTGGATATTGGCAGCTTCCATGTAACTATTAGATGGCAGTTGCTATTAGTCCATCATTTCTTCAATGGTCCAGAAAACAGCCTAAAAATTAAAGTTTAACCAGACCATATAGGCCCAGGGCATCAGCTCCCAAACTTTTTATTCTCAGGACCCCCTTTATACTCTTAAACTGTTTTTGAAGACCCCAATGAGGTTTTGTTTGTATGGATTACATCTATCAATGTTTATTGTATAAGAAATGTGAACAGAGACCATTTAAACATATTTTTTAATAAGGATATGTATTTGTTTTAAAATAACTTAAAAATCTGTTACATGTAATATTAATGACATTTCAAAAGAAAAATTCTATTTTCTTTAAAAAATATATATAGTGCAAAGAGAGGGATTGTTTTTAGATTTTGTGTGATTTAATAGAAAAAAAGACTCATATCTGCTACTTCATTCAACTCGTTGTGATATTAATATGTTGCTTTGGTTAAAGTATGTGAAAAAAATCTGGCCCTACTCAGATAGGTAGTTGGAAAAGAGTATTTTAACAGCCTTTTCAAACAATCGTGAATATTCTTCTTTGACTACCAACCCAGACTCCACAGGTTGTAGCTTCTTAAAGGTTAGTTGCAATGAGGAATTGGAAATCCTATGAGTGGACGTTTATCTTTTAAAAAACTAACAGACTTTTAGAGCAGTTTTAGCTTTACAAAAAATTGAGCAAGGTGTACAGAGTTTCCATAAACTTTCCCCCTCTCAGTTTCTTCTATTATTTATATCTTACATTAGTGTGGTATGTTTGTTAAAATTGGTGAACTGGGGGACTTCCCTGGGTGTCCAGTGGTTAAGACTTCACCTTCCAACATAGGGGTGTGATCCCTGATCGGGGAGCAAGGCTCCTACATGTCTCAAGTCTAAAAAACCAAAACATAAAACAGAAGCAATATTGAAACAAATTCAGTAAAGCCTTTAATAATAGTCCACATACTTTGGCCACCTGATGTGAAGGACCAACTCATTGGAAAAGATCCTGATGCAAAAGATTGAGGGCAGAAGGAGAAGGGTGACAGAAGATGAGATGGTTGGATGGTATCGCCAACTCAATGGACATGAGTTTGAGCAAACTCTGGGAGATAGTGAAGGACAGGGAAGCCTGGTGTGCTACAGTCTATGGAGTCACAAAGAGCTGGACATGATTTAACCACTGAAAAACAACATAAAAAATTGATGAGCCAATATTGGTACGTTATAATTAGCTAAAGTCCATGGCGTACAACAGAGTTCACTCTCTGTGGCACATAGTTCTGTGGGTTCTGATAAATGCATGTCATGTGCCCACCATGACAGTGTCATACAAAATAGTTTCACTGACCTAAAAACCATGTTCTCTACCTACTTACCCCTTATCTTCTTCCCCCAGACTCTGGTAACCATTGATCTATTTATGACCTCTATATTATCACATTTTCCAGAATATCTTACCGTTGGAGTCATACCATATATACCCCTTTCCGACTGCCTTCTTTCACTAAAGCAATATGAGCTCACAGGCGGCTGTGATGACCGGCATGCTAAGTGCACCCGAGAGGAGCTACCCCACGTCCCAGGTCAGGGGCAGAAGCTGGGAGGACCCCATGCCCGAAGGGCGGCGGCCAAGAGGAGTTACCCCACACCCGAAGCCAGGGGTGGTGGTTGGGAGGACCAACCCCACGTCCAAGGAGCCGTGGCTGCGCAGGCGCAGGAGGGCCTAGAGGAGCTATCCCACGTTGAAGGTCAGGAAGGGGGGCGGTGAGGAGATACCCCTCGTCCAAGGGAAGGAGCAGCGGCTGCGCTTTGCTGGAGCAGCCGTGAAGAGATACCCCACGCCCAAGGTAAGAGAAACCCAAGTAAGACGGTAGATGCTGCAAGAGGGCATCAGAGGGCAGACACACTGAAACCATACTCACAGAAAACTAGTCAATCTAATCACACTAGGACCACAGCCCTGTCTAACTCAATGAAACTAAGCCATGCCCATGGGGCAACCCAAGATGGGCAGGTCATGGTGGAGAGATCTGACAGAATGTGGTCCACTGGAGAAGGGAATGGCAAACCACTTCAGTATTCTTGCCTTGAGAACCCCATGAACAGTATGAAAAGGCAAAATGATAGGATACTGAAAGAGAAACTCCCCAGGTCAGTAGGCGCCCAATATGCTACTGGAGATCAGTGGAGTAATAACTCCAGAAAGAATGAAGGGATGGAGCCAAAGCAAAAACAATACCCAGCTGTGGATGTGACTGGTGATAGAAGCAAGGTCCGATGCTGTAAAGAGCAATATTGCATAGGAACCTGGAATGTCAGGTCCATGAATCAAGGCAAATTGGAAGTGGTCAAACAAGAGATGGCAAGAGTGAATGTCGACATTCTAGGAATCAGCGAACTGAAATGGACTGGAATGGGTGAATTTAATTCCGATGACCATTATATCTACTACTGCGGGCAGGAATCCCTCAGAAGAAATGGAGTAGCCATCATGGTCAACAAAAGAGTCTGAAATGCAGTACTTGGATGCGATCTCAAAAATGACAGAATGATCTCTGTTCATTTCCAAGGCAAACCATTCAATATCACAGTAATCCAAGTCTATGCCCCAACCAGTAACACTGAAGAAGCTGAAGTTGTATGGTTCTATGAAGACCTACAAGACCTTTTAGAACTAACACCCCAAAAAGATGTCCTTTTCATTATAGGGGACTGGAATGCAAAAGTAGGAAGTCAAGAAACACCTGGAGTAACAGGCAAATTTGGCCTTGGAATATACAATGAAGCAGGGCAAAGACTAATAGAGTTTTGCCAAGAAAATGCACTGGTCATAACAAACACCCTCTTCCAACAACACAAGAGAAGACTCTATACATGGACATCACCAGATGGTCAACACCGAAATCAGATTGATTATATTCTTTGCAGCCAAAGATGGAGAAGCTCTATACAGTCAGCAAAAACAAGACCAGGAGCTGACTGTGGCTCAGACCATGAACTCCTTATTGCCAAATTCAGACTTAAATTGAAGAAAGTAGGGAAAACCACTAGACCATTCAGGTATGACCTAAATCAAATCCCTTATGATTATACAGTGGAAGTGACAAATAGATTTAAGGGCCTAGATCTGATAGATAGAGTGCCTGATGAACTATGGACTGAGGTTCATGACATTGTACAGGAGACAAGGATCAAGACCATCCTCATGGAAAAGAAATGCAAAAAAGCAAAATGGCTGTCTGGGGAGGCCTTACAAATAGCTGTGAAAAGAAGAGAAGTGAAAAGCAAAGGAGAAAAGGAAAGATATAAACATCTGAATGCAGAGTTCCAAAGAATAGCAAGAAGAGATAAGAAAGCCTTCTTCAGCGATCAATGCAAAGAAATAGAGGAAAACAACAGAATGGGAAAGACTAGGGATCTCTTCAAGAAAATCAGAGATACCAAAGGAACATTTCATGCAAAGATGGGCTCGATAAAGGACAGAAACGGTATGGACCTAACAGAAGCAGAAGATATTAAGAAGAGGTGGCAAGAATACACAGAAGAACTGTACAAAAAAGATCTTCACAACCCAGATAATCACAATGGTGTGATCACTGACCTAGAGCCAGACATCCTGGAATGTGAAGTCAAGTGGGCCTTAGAAGGCATCACTATGAACAAAGCTAGTGGAGGTGATAGAATTCCAGTTGAGCTATTTCAAATCCTGAAAGATGATGCTGTGAAAGTGCTGCACTCAATATGCCAGCAAATTTGGAAAACTCAGCCGTGGCCACAGGACTGGAAAAGTCAGTTTTAATTCCAATCCCAAAGAAAGGCAATGCTAAAGAATGCTCAAACTACCGCACAATTGCACTCATCTCACATGCTAGTAAAGTAATGCTCAAAATTCTCCAAGCCAGGCTTCAGCAATATGTGAACCGTGAACTTCCTGATGTTCAAGCTGGTTTTAGAAAAGGCAGAGGAACCAGAGATCAAATTGCCAACATCTGCTGGATCATGGAAAAAGCAAGAGAGTTCCAGAAAAACATCTATTTCTGCTTTATTGACTATGCCAAAGCCTTTGACTGTGTGGATCACAATAAACTGTGGGAAATTCTGAAAGAGATGGGAATACCAGACCACCTGATCTGCCTCTTGAGAAATTTGTATGCAGGTCAGGAAGCAACAGTTAGAACTGGACATGGAACAACAGACTGGTTCCAAATAGGAAAAGAAGTTCATCAAGGCTGTATATTGTCACCCTGTTTATTTAACTTATATGCAGAGTACATCATGAGAAACGCTAGACTGGAAGAAACACAAGCTGGAATCAAGATTGCCGGGAGAAATACCAATAACCTCAGATATGCAGATGACACCACCCTTATAGCAGAAAGTGAAGAGGAACTGAAAAGCCTCTTGATGAAGGTGAAAGTGGAGAGTGAAAAAGTTGGCTTAAAGCTCAACATTCAGAAAACGAAGATCATGGCATCTGGTCCCACCACTTCATGGGAAATAGATGGGGAAACAGTGGAAACAGTATCAGACTTTATTTTTCTGGGCTCCACAATCACTACAGATGGTGACTGCAGCCATGAAATTCAAAGACGCTTACTCCTTGGAAGCAAAGTTATGACCAACCTAGATAGCATATTCAAAAGCAGAGACATTACTTTGCCAACAAAGTTCGTCTAGTCAAGGCTATGGTTTTTCCTGTGGTCATGTATGGATGTGAGAGTTGGACTGTGAAGAAGGCTGAGTGCCGAAGAATTGATGCTTTTGAACTGTGGTGTTGGAGAAGACTCTTGAAAGTCTCTTGGACTGCAAGGAGATCCAACCAGTCCATTCTGAAGGAGATCAACTCTGGGATTTCTTTGGAAGGAATGATGCTGAAGCTGAAACTCTGTACTCTGGGCACCTCATGTGAAGAGTTGACTCATTGGAAAAGATTCTGATGCTGGGAGGGATTGGGGCAGGAGGAGAAGGGGACGACAGAGGATGAGATGGCTGGATGGCATTACTGACTCGATGGACGTGAGTCTCAGTAAACTCCGGGAGTTGGTGTTGGACAGGGAGGCCTGGCTGAGCGACTGATCTGATCTGATCTGATTCTTTTATGCCTTTTCATGCCTCTAGAGCTCATTTCGTTTTGTAGCTGGGTAAAATTCCATTGATCAGTGTATTACAATTTGTTACCCATTCAGCTTTTGAGGACATCTTGGGTGCTTTCAGTTTTGGGAAATTATAACAAAGCTACTACTCATCTGTGTGTGAGTTTTTGCAACTCAATTTGGGTAGATGCTGAGGAATGTGATAGCTGGGTGTCCGGTGGTTGTGGTTAGTTGCTAAGTCATATCCAACTCTTGTGATCCCATGGACTATAGCCTGCCAGGCTCCTTTGTCCATGAGATTTCCCAAGCAAGAAGACTGGAGTGGGTTGCCATTTCCTTCTCTGGGGGATCTTCCCAACCCAGGGATCGAACCCAGCTCTCTTGCATTGCAGGCAAGCTCCTGCATTGCAGGCAGATTCTTTACCAAATGAGCCACCGGGGTTTTCTGGTAAGACTGTTTATTTAAAGTTTGGAAGAAACTGCCAGACTATCTTCCAAAGTGGTTATACCATTTTGCGTTCCTAGCAGCAGTGAATGAGTTTTCCTATTGTTCTATATTCCTGCCAACATTAGGTGTTATCAGTTGTTGTCTTTTTTTTTAAATTTTAGCCATCTAATAGGTATACAGTAGTATCTCATCGTTTTGCGTTGCTAATGGCGTCTGATGCTGAGCATCTTTCCATGTGCTCATTGCTATCTGTGTATTTTCTTTGAGTTGTCTGTTGAGATCTTTTACTCATTTTTTTTTTAATTGGGTTGTTTATTGTTGAGTTTTAAGAGTTCTTTGTATATTTTGGATACTGCTCTTTAATCAAATATGCATTTTATAAGTATTTTCTCCTAGTTGCTTGTCTTTCTGTTCTCTAAAATCAGTGGACTGTTCATACTGGTACAGTTTGGTGCCACTGTCTTGATTTATACTAAGATACCAGCAATTTCACCCACCATTGTTTAACATCGGTGCAAATTTTAACACAGGGAAAAGGCACATAGCATCTTAATAATCTCTAGAATTATAAAGATAGTTTTAATTTTGTGAGCACCCTAGGAAGGATCTCACAGATCCCCGGGGCCCACGGACTACATTTTGAGAGCCACTGGCCTGCAGCAAACAAATACAACCCATACTATTTAGTTCAAGCTTTGGAAAGACCAAATAGAAATCTGTTTCCCAAATGTGGAATGTTCACTTCATTTTCTGCAAAAATGATTTAGAAAGCACAAAAGAAATTTTATGTGCTAAAGCCAGTGTTCTAATCCATTGGGCAGAGTCAATTTTGTTTAGATTTGTTTTTTTCTCCCAGTGGCTCTTGGCAGGATATAATTCTTATTTTTCAAGAAATATACTGTGTGTATGTATAAATGTATTACCTAAAGTCTGTGAGCCAATGAATGTCTCTTTAATAACCAAAAAACTGATAGATGATGCCCAGTAATGGGCTTATAATGTATTTGTATGCGTAGACAGTATATGGTGTCCTCAACTTTTTCCTTTCTTTTCTCACTCCTCCGCTCATGTTTAAGCATAGAAATGGGGAAAGAACTCTAGTTTTGCAACCAGCAGACCTGGATTTGAATCTTGGCTACGTAATCTTATTTAACTTCTCGGAGTCTTTTGTTCTCCATCTGTAAAAGGGAAATGATATCATTGCCAAGACTGTGAAGATTATATTGAGTTGGCCAAAAAGTTCGTTCAGGTTCTCCCATTACATGAAAACCCAAACCAACTCTTTGGCCAACCCAATATAAGACAGTATATATAAAGCCTCTAGAACCTCAGAGGTATCACTCAAATAACCAACATCATCACCAAAAGTCATCCCTTCCATTTTTAACAGATTCACAGTCTATGATTTTCTGGCTCAAATTATTATGCCTTAGTGTGAGTTTTCTGGAGAAAATACTAATGAGACTTGGTGTATCTCTCCAGGAATACTGTTTTCACAGGGACCAAAACCAGAGAAATAAACCCACTGTTGTCAACCCCCAGCAGGGGGACTAAATATGGGAATGACTATGAGAAGCAGCCAGAACAGAACGTAAGGATGGAACCAGAGGAGGTGTGATGAGGTAGCTGAGACCTATTCCAAACGCAAAGGTCTGGTAGTAGTCAAAAGTTAAGGCTAGCACAGGGAACTCAGCTCAGTGCTCTGTAGTAACCTGGAGGGGTGGAATGGGAGGGCAGGAAGGAGGTTTACGAGGGAGGGCATAATGTATACTTGTGGCTGATCTATGATGCTGTCCAGCAGAAACTAACACAACACTGTAAAGCAATCATATTCCAAAAAAAAGTTAAGGGTGGGACTTCCCTGGGGGTCCAGTGGTTAAGAATCCACCTTGCAATGCAGGGGACACAGATTTGATTTCTCATCTGGGAAATAAGATCCCACATACTGCTGGGCAACCAAGGCCTCAGGCTGCAACCACTAAGCCCTCAAGGCCCAGCAAAGATCGTGCATAATGCAACTAGACACAGCTAAGCAAACTCTGTGTGTGTGTGTGCGCGCGCGTGCACGCGCTCAGTCGTGTTTATTTGCGACCCTATGGACTGGAGCCCACCAGGCTCCTCTGTCCATGGAGTTTTCCAGGCAAGAATACTGGAGTGGGTTGCTGTTTCCTTCTCCAGAGGATCTTCTTGACCCAAGGACTGAACCCATGTCTCTTGTATCTGCTACATTGGCAGACAGATTCTTCACCACTAGCACCACCTGGGGAACCCCAAATAAAGTTAGGGGTGAAGGCAAATCATGAGGTGTGTTCTAGAAACAGTGGAAGGGGAAAATCAGTAGTGAGCCATCAGGGGCATGCCATGGGGGTATACATGCCCACACAGAATTCCCATGGGCAAGGTTTATTGCATCTCCCTTTGTCTACAAACACCTCAGTGCTGCTTCTGGCAAGCATGACAGATCAAGAAACAGCTGAACAAGGAGGTATTTTTAGGACAGAGGAGACCTTGACACCCTGGAAATTCAGAGTCTGGGCTCTGAAGCTGTGCTTCCTGTGCTTTGAGTCCTGGTTCCTCTGTCTGGTCTTGTGTGACTGAGGGCAATCACACAAGGCAGCCCCGCTTCCATTTTCTCTGTAGAAATGGAGTAGGTGTTGTCATTAGGACGTTGCTTCATGCGAAGCATCCAGAACAGTATCTGACGTGAGGCAATGGCTCAACACACCCCAGCTTTTGTCACCTGTCTGCCTCCATGTTGCTCACTCCTCTGACCAGCACTGGGTACAGCTGTGTGAAATTTCTGCGTGTTTATCTGCGGGCTCCCCTGGTGGCTCAGTGGGAAAGAACCTGCCTGCCGATGCAGGAGATGCAGGTTCGATGCCTGGATTGGGAAGATCCCCTGGCAATCCACTCCAGTATTCGTGCCTGGGAAATCCTATGGACAGAGGAGTCTGGCTGGCAGTCCCCAGCCTTTTTGGCACCAGGACCATTTTCGTGGAAGACAGTTTTTCCATGGCCCAGGGTTGGGGTGGGGAGATGGTTTCAGGATGACTCAAGCACATTAAGTTTATAGTGCCTTTTATTTCTGTTCTAATGTCACTGCTGATCTGACAGGAGGTGTCAGCCCTTGGAGCAGAGGTTGGGGACCCCTGAGCTGCGATGCTATTGGTGGTGTGATGCATTTCACATTAGGCTCCCATCTCTGTTTCCAGATTCATGCAGGGCCAGCGTACCAGTAAATATACCCACAGCATGATGTTATTTATGGGGACTCCAGACCCTCCACCAATGACTGCAGCTTCAGGCCATTGAGTTTTAAAAGCTTTTGACTCTGAGTGATTTTTATTGTGTTACTCTTTTCAGATACAAAGTGTGATCATTGTAGGAAACTTAGAACGTAAGGAAATGTAAATCACCCATAATCCCATTGGGAGTTAACACTGGGATTTTTTTTTTTTAATTAATTTTTATTGAGTAGAGTTAACTTTACAATGTTGTTTTAGTATCTGCTGTACAGCAAAGTGAATCAGCTGTATATTTACATATATCCCGTCCTTTTTGGACTTCCTTCCCATTTATGTTGGGATTTTGTTTCCATGAATTTCCTTCTAATCATGTTTGCACCCATATGGAGAAAGTTAAGTTCTGTCAATCATAAAGTGCAAATACTGATGGAGAAGGTATAAATCAAGTCTTTATCAATTAATAAGCTATTTTTAAAGATGAAGTATAATTGCTTTACCGTGTTGTGTTATTTCTGATGTATGATGAAGTCTGCTGTATGGATACATATATCCCCTCCCTCTTGGACCTCCCTCCCACCTCGCCTAAGAAGTACATTTTCAGTCAAATCAGTTCTAACTGTTGAGGTTTTTAAGTAATAAGAGTCTCTGATGCATTTAAGTCCACACCAGGTAGGGAATGAGGCAGTTCAGTCACAATGCAGTTATTCATTCAATAAACATTTATTACTTACCTGCTATGTGGCTTGGCACTACTGAGCCCTGGTAATAGAGAAATGAGAAACAAGCAAACAGCCAACTAAACAGTCGACTCCATTGTTTATTGCAGTGTTGTTTTTAGTAGGAAAAAATGACATTTATTACCAATGCTAAATGTTCATCAGTAAGTTATGGCACAACCTTCCAATAGAGTTGTAAAAAGATTAGAGTAACAGGGAAGGTGGAGTAGATATACTTCTCCCTGTTCTTTCCACTGAGTAAACCTGAAAACCCTGTACATTATATAGAAAATGAAAGAAGACTCTGAAATGTGGAGAAAAGGCAGAGTGGCTAGGGATGTCAGGACCTGAGGAGCAGCACAGCTGTCTCTTGGATGTTTTGGCCTCATATACCTCAAACCTGCAGCTGACGAAGCCTGCAACCTGGAAATGCCAACAGGAGCAGACGAGAAAACCCAAACAATAGCCTGCTGTCTCTTCCCAAAGGATTGGAAAAGGAACAGCCTAGGAAGACAGAAGACTTCTCAACAATGCTATGGGCTATGTTCAGATGTTGAAACCCTAACCCCCGATGTGTTAATGTTTGGAGATGAGGTCTTTGGGAGATAATTAGGGTTAGATGAAGTCATGAAGGTGGGGCCCTTGTGATGGGATTAGTGGTTTTATAAGAAGTGTGAGTGAGAGATCACTTGCTTTCTGCCATGTATGGACAGAGTAAGAGACGGCAACACAGGGAGAGAGCCCTCATGAGATATTGACCTTGTTGGCCTTTGACCTTAGACTTTCAGCCTCCAGAACTGTGGGGAAATAAATTTTCGTTACGTCACCCAGGCTATGGTATATCTTTTGTTATAACAGCCCAAGCCCAAGGGCTTCCCAGGTGGTGGTGGTGGTAAAGAACCCACCTGCCAATGCAGGAGATGTAAGAGATGCAGGTTCAATCCCTGGGTTGAGAAGATCCTGTGGAGGAGGGCATGGCAACCCACTCTAGTATTCTTGCCTGGAACGTCCCCATGGACAGAGGAGCCTGGTGGGCTACAGTGCATAGAGTCGGACATGACTGAAGTGACTTAGAAGCCAAGCAGATTAAAACAGAGTTTGGTCCTGAGAAGTGGGATGCTGCTGTAACAACTACTTGTATATGCAGAAGCAGCTTTGGAAATGGGTAGTGGGTAAAGCCTGGAGAAGGGCATGGCAACCCACTCCAGTACGCTCGCCCGGAAAATCCCATGGACAGAGGGGCCTGGTGGCCTACAGTCCATAGGGTCATACGGAGTTGGACATGACTGAAGTGACTTAGCATGCATGCATGCATGCAATGGGTAAAGGCTGGAAGAGTTTTGAGGTGCATGCTAGAAATATAGATGTTAAAAGTTATTTTGGTGAGGGACTTCCCTGGATGTCCAGTGGTTAGGACTCTGCACTCTCGCTGCTGAGGGCAGGTTCAGTCCCTAGTCAGGGAACTAAAATCCCACCACCACATGGTATGGCCTAAAAACAACAAAAGAAGTGATTTTGGTGAGATCTTGGACAGAAATGAGAAACAGGAGTTTGAACGTTGGAGGAAAGGTGATCCTTGTTAAAATTTGGCAAAGAGCTTAGCTGAAATGTGTTCTAGTGTTTTTGGAAAGGTAGAATTGTGAATGATAAAATTAGATACTTTGCTGAGATTACTGAAAGAGAAGTTTGGTTCCTCCTGAATTCTTGAAGTAAAACGTGGAAGAGGAGCGATGAATTGAAGAAGGAATTAAGAAAAAGGAACCAGAACTTGAAGATTCAGAAAATTTTCAACCTATCCATATTGTTAAAAAAAAAAAAAAGAAATGAGACAGAGGACTTCACAGGTGGTCAAGTGGTTAAGAATCCACCTTCCAATACAGGGGACACAGATTCAATCCCTGTTTAGGGAATAAAATCCCACAGGCTGCAGGGCAACTGAACCCATGCGCCACAACTAGAGAGCCCATACATGGAAATGAACAGAGGCCAGAAATAGAGATGGGATTCTACCAGCAAAGACCCAGCCAATTTGAATTAAAGGGGTCATAAAGAAAAGAGGTGAAATGAAGGAAGCCGCAGAAGTGGAATTGCTGTCTTAGGGGATCCAGGAGGCAGAGCATGGAACCGGAGAAGATTATTCTCAAGCCTTAAAATCCAGTGGAATTTGCCTTGCTAGGTTTTAGCTTTGCTTGAGACCCATCACCCTTTCCTTCTTTCCTGTTTCTCTCCTTTGGAATGGAAATAATCTATCCCAAGCCTTTGAGCATCTACAAAACACCTACAACAGTTAAGATTATACTTGATGGGGAAAGACTGAAGCTTTTCCTCTAAGACTGAGGCCAGCCAAGGAGGTCCACTGTCACCATTCTTACTGAACATAGTGCTGGAAGGTCGAATCAGTATAAGAAAGAAAGAATAGGAAATGCATATAAGTTGAGAAGGAAGGACTACAAGGTTTCCTATTTGCAGATGGCATGACCACATTAAAAACCCCAAAGAATCTGCCTCCCCCACCCAACAAAAAACAACAAAACCAACCAAACAAAACCCTTGTGGAACTAAGTGAGCTTAAGGGTGTGTAATATAAGATCAAAATCCAAAAATCAATTATATTTCTGTATACTACCAATGAACATGTGGATACAAAAATTAAAAATACTATACTATAAACAATCATTCCCCCAAAAAATGCCTAGGTATAAATTTAACAAAATAAGAATAGGACTTGTATGTTGTAAATTCTACAATATGAGGAAAGATATCAAAGAATATCTAAATAAATGGAGAGATATTCCTTTTTCATGAATTGGAAGACTCAACATAGTAAAGATATCAATTCTGCCTAGATGGATATAAAATTTTAATTCCTATCAAAATTCCAGCACGACTTTTTATAGATATCGACAAGAATTTTCTAAGCTTCATAGGGAAAATCAAAACAAAAAGCTAAAACAATTTTGAAAAAGAATAAACTGGAAGTAATCAGTCTACTGGGCTCCCTTGATGGCTCAGTGGTAAAGAATCCACCTGCCAATTCAAGAGACGAGGATTGGGTCCTTGGGTTGAAAAGATCCCCTGGAGAAGGAAATGGCAAACCACTGCAGAATTCTTTCCTGGGAGATCCCATGGAGAGGAGCCTGATGGACTACTGTCCATGGGGCCACAAAAGAGCTGAACATGACTTAGTGACTAAACAACAAATCAGTCTACTAGATTTCAGGACTTACTCTATAGCCGTAGTCATTGCAGCTGCATAGTATTGGCAAAGAGACACTTTAGACATATTAATGGAACAAAAAAGAAAATCTAGAAACAGGCTCACACGAATATACCCCAATGATTTTTGACAAACATGTAAAACCAATTCAAAGGAGGCAAACCTCAAAAAATCTTGCTGAAGCAATTAGATATCTATAGGCAAAAACAAATTTAAAAAAGCTCATTTGCTACAAAAAAGAAAACTCAAAAAGGGTCATAAACTTAACTATGAAATGTAAAATTGTAAGACAATTAGAAAAAAAAAAGAAAATCTTTGCAACCTGGGTCTAGGAAAAGTCTTAGACCTGACACCAAAAAAATAATGTCCATAAAAAGAAAAACTGATCAATGAGACTTCATCAAATTTAAATTTTTGTTCTGCACAAGATTCTGTGAAGACAAAAAAAATAGCTCTGGACATGTTTCTCCAGAGGAAATATTTGCAAGCCACATATATGCTACCCAGAATATCTAGAATATATAAAGAATTTTCAAAACTCAGCAAGAAAATAGGCAAAAAGCCAATTAGAAGATGGCCAAAAGGCATGGAGATGCTATTAAAGATGGCAAAAAAACACATGAAAAGATGTTCAGTATTATTTGTCGTTGTTCAGTCGCCTAACAGTGTCTGACTCTGTGCAACTCCATGGACTGCAACATGCCAGACCTCTCTGTCCCTCATCATTTCCCAAAGTTTGCCCAAGTTCATGTCCATTGCATCAATGATGCCATCCAGCCATCTCATCCTCTGAAGCCCTCTTCTCCTTCTGCCCTCATTTTTTCCCCAGCATCAGGGACTTTTCCAAAGAGTTGGCTGTTCACATCAGGTGACCAAAATACTAGAGCTTCAGCTTCAGCATCAGTCCTTCCAGTGAGTATTTAGGGTTGATTTCCCTTCAGATTGACTGGTTTGATTTCCTTGCTGTCTAAGGGACTCTCAGGAGTCTTCCTCAGCACCACAGTTGGAACGCATCAATTCTTTGGCGCTCTGCCTTCTTTATGGTCCGGCTCTCACAACCGTACCTGACCACTGGGAAGACCATAGCCCTAATTATATGGACCTTTGTCAGCAGAGTAATGTCTCTGCTTCTCAACACACTGTCTAGGTTTGTCGTTGCTTTCCTGCCAAGAAGCAATCGTCTTCTGATTTCATGGCTGCAGTCACCATCCACGGTGATTTTAGAGCCCAAGAAGAGGAAATCTGTCACTACTTCCACATTTTCCCCTTCTATTTGCCAGTAATGGGGCCGGATGCTATGATCTTAGGTTTTTTAATATTTAGTTTTAAGCCAGCTCTTTTACTCTCCTCCTTCACCCTCATCAAGAGGCTCTTTAGTTCTTCTTTGCTTTTGCCATTACAGTGATATCATCCACATATCTGAGGTTGTTTATGTTTCTCCCACTTGTCTTGATTCCAGCTTATAACTCATCCAGCCTGGCATTTCTCATGCTGTGCTCAGTGTATAGGTTAAATAGGGTGACAGCAGACAGCCCTGGTGTACTCCTTTCTCAGTCCTGAACCAGTCAGTTGTTCCATACAGGGTTCTGACTGTTACTTCTTGACCTGCCTACAGGTTTCTCAGGAGACAGGTAAGATGATGTCTGGTATTCCTATCTCTTTAAGAGCTTTCCACAATTTGTTATGATCCACACAGTCAAAAGCTTTAGCACAGTCAATGAAACAGAAGTGGATGTTTTTCTGGCATTCGCTTGCTGTCTCTATGATTCACCAGATGTTGGTAATTTAATCTCTGGTTCCTCTGCTTTTTCTAGACCCAGCTTGGATGTCTGGAAGTTCTTGGTTTATATAATGCTGAAGCCTAGCATGTAATATTTTAAGTATGATCTTACTAGCATGAGAGATGAGTGCAATTGTCTGATGGTTTGAACATTCTTTAGCACTACCCTTCTTGGGAACTGGGATGAGGATTGACCTTTTCCAGTCCTGTGACCACTGCTGGGTCTTCCAAATTTGCTGACATATTGAGTGCAGCACTTTGACAGCATCATCCTTTAGGGTTTTGAGTAGCTCTACTGGAATTCCATTGCATCCACCAGCTTTATTGACAGCAGTGCTTCCTAAGGCTCACTTAACTTCACACCCCAGAGTGGCTCTGGGTGACAGATCACACCATCATAGTTATCTGGTTCATTAAGATCTTTTTACAATTCTTCTGTGTCTTCTTTCCATCTCTTCTGAGTTGACTAGGTCTCTACCATTTCTGTCCTTTATTGTGCTCATCTTTGGGCGAAATGTTCCCTTGATATTTCCAATTTTCCTGAAGAGATCTCTTGTCTTTCCCCTTCTGCTGTTTTCCTCTAGTTTTATGCGCTGTTCATTGAAGAAGGCCTTCTTGTCTCTCCTTTGGAACTCTGCGTTTAGCTGGATGTACCTTTCCCTTTTGCCCTTGCTTTTCGCTTCTCTTTCTTCAGCTATTTGTAAAGCCTCCTCAGATAACCACTTTGCCATCTTTTCTTTGTCTTTGGAATGGTTTTGTCCGCTGCCTCCTGTACAATATTTTGGACCCCTGTCCCTAGTTCTTCAGGCACACTGCTTACTGTATTTAATCCCTTGAACCTATTCGTCACCTTAAGTCGCACCTGGCTGACCTAGTGGTTTTCCCCCACTTTCTTTAGTTTAAGCCTGAATTTTGCTGTGAGAAGCTGATGATCTGAGCCACAGTCAGCTCCAGGTCTTGTTTTTGCTGACTGTATACAGCTTCTCCATCTTCAGTACAAAGAATGCAATCAATTTGATTTCAGTATTGACCATTTGGTGATGTCCATGTGTAAAGTCATCTCTTGTGTTGTTGAAAATCGGTGTTTGCTATGACCAGTGCATTCTCTTGGCAGAATTCAGTTAGCCTCTGTCCAGCTTCATTTTGTTCTCCAAGGCCAAAGTTGCCTGTTACTCCAGGTCTCTCTTGACTTCCTACTTTTGCATCCCAATCCCCAGTAATGAATAGAACGTCTTTTATTGGTGTTAGTTCTAGGTCTTCTAGGTCTTCGTAGAACCGATCAGCTTCTTTGGCATTGGTAGTAGGGGCATAGACTTGAATTTCTGTGATGTTGAACAGCATGTCTTGAAAAACAAACTGAGATCATTCTGTCATTTTTGAGGTTGTACCCAAGTACTGCATTTTGGACTCTTGTTGATTATGAGGGCTACTCCATTTCTTCTATAGGACCCTTGCCCACAGTAGTAGATATAATGGTCTTCTGAATTAAATTCGCCCATTCCTGTCCATGTCCATTTTAGTTCACTGATTCCTAGGATGTTGAAGTTTATTCTTACCATCTCCTGCTTGACCATGTCCAATTTTCCTTGATTCACGGACCTAGCATTCCAGGTTCCTATGCAATACTGTTCTCTGTAGCACTGGATTTTACTTTCACCACCAGACACATCCACAACTGAGCAGCGTTTCCGTTTTGGCCCAGCTGCTTCATGCCTTCTGGGGCTATTATTGTCTTCCACTCTTCCCCAGTAGCATATTGGAAATCTTCTGACCTGGGGGACATCTTTCAGTGTCATATCTTTTTATCTTTTTATACAGTTCATGAGGTTCTCACAGCAAGTATACTGGGGTGGTTTGCCATTCCCTCCTCCCTATTTGCCATTAGGGAAATCCAAACTGAAACCACAATGAGATACTGCTACTTGCCTGTCAGAAAAGCTAAAATAAGAAATAACTACAATATCAAATGCCAGCAGTGATGCAGAGAAACTGGCTCACTCATATATTGCTGGCATGCAGTTAAAATGCTACAGCCACTCTGGAAGACAGTTCAACAATGTCTTAAACTGAACACATAATGACTAGGCAACCCAGAAATTACAATCTTGGACATTTGTTTCAGAAAAATGAAAACATACATTCAGTTCACATAAAAACCTATACACAAATGTTAATTGCAGCTTTATCCATAGTAGCCCCAGACTAGAAACAGCCTAGATGTCTTTCAACGGGTAAGTGGTTAAATGGTGGTCCATCCAAAATAATATTCAACAATGTAAACGAATGAATTATTCACACAACAACCTTTTCATGACTCTTCAGAGAATTATGCCAAATGAATAAAGGAAATCCCAAGAGATGATATACTATGTGATTCCATTTACAAGACACTGGTTGGTTGGTTTGGGTTCTTTTTTGTTGTTTTTAATAAATTTATTTCTAATTTGTGGATAATTGTTTTACAGTATTGTGTTAGCTTCTGCCATACATCAACATGGATCAGCCATAGGTATATATATGTTCCCTCCCTCATGAACCTCCGTCCCTCTTCCTACCCCATCCCACCTTTCTGTGTTGTTACAGAGCACCGGGTTTGAGCTCCCTGCATGCATGATACTCTTGAAATGATAAAATTATAGAAATAGATTAGTGGTTGCCAGGGGTTAGGAGTATGTCAAGGCTCCATATTGTCACCCTGCTTATTTAACTTATATGAAGAGTACATCATGCAAAATGCCGGGCTGGATGAAGCACAAGCTGGAATCAAGATTGCCGGGAGAAATATCAATACCCTCAGGTACACAGATGACACCACCCTTATGGCAGAAAGCAAGGAGGAACTAAAGAACCTCTTGATGAAAGTGAAAGAGGAGAGGGAAAAAGCTGGCTTAAAACTCAACATTCAAAAAACAAAGATCATGGCATCTGGTCCCATCACTTCATGGCAAATAGATGGGGAAACAATGGAAACAGTGAGAGACTTTATTTTCTTGGTCTCCAAAATCACTGCAGATGGTGACTGCAGCCATGAAATTAGAAGATGCTTGCTCCTTGGAAGAAAAGCTATGACCAACCTAGATAGCGTATTAAAAAGCAGAGACATTACTTTGCTGACAGAAGTCTCTCTTGTCAAAGCTATGGTTTTTCCAGGAGTCATGTATGGATGTGAGAGGTGGACTACAAAGAAAGCTGAGCGCTGTAGAATTGATGCTTTTGAACTGTGGTGTTGGAGAAAACTCTTGAGAGTCCCTTGGACTGCAAGGAGATCAAACCAGTCAATCCTAAAGGAAATCAGTCCTGAGTGTTCATTGGAAGGACTGATGCTGAGGCTGAAACTCCAATACTTTGGCCACCTGATGCAAAGAACTAATTAGAAAAGACCCTGATGCTGGGAAAGATTGAAGGTGGGAGGAGAAGGGGATGACAGAGGATGAGATGGTTGGATGGCATCACCAACTCAATGGACATGAGTTTGAGCAAGCTCCTGGGAGTTGGTGATGGAAGCCTGGCATGCTGCAGTCCATGGGGTTGCAAAGAGTAGGGCATGACTGAGAAACTGAACTGAACTGAAGAGTTAAGGAGTGGATGGAGTGGAAGAGAAGTGGGTGTACTTATAAAAAGGCAGCCTGGGAACTCTTGGTGGAGAAGATGTTCTGAATCGTGATAGTATCAGTGTCAATATTCTGGTTGATAGTCCTACAGTTTCATAAGACTTATCATTGGTGGAAACTTGGTAAAGGACATACAGGACTTCTCAGTTATTTCTTACAACTGCATGTGAATCTGCAATGATCTCAAAATAAGACATTTAATTAAGAGAGGTAATATTTTTGCCACTTGAGATATGACAAATGTCCTATCCAAGTCCATCAAACCCTACTTGAAGCCCCCTCAGAATGACTGTTCAACTTCTCTTCAGTGATTTTCTCTGTCTAGAGCATTCCATTCAATGCTTCCTGCAACCCTATGAAGTGCCATTATCCCTAGCTCTCTGATGAGGAAGCTGAGGTCAGTGAGGTCCCCTGACACACCCCAGACCACACATGTACAGACCCTGTATTCTCAGACTCTAAAGCCCATGCTGTAAAGCACCCTCAAGATGTAGAAGATCACATTTTAATTCAAGTGGGGAAAAGGGTGGAGAAGAGAAATAAAATGCCTCAGGCTTTCAGAGAACTCAGATCAGATAGGAGTAAGTCCAATTATAGGTCTCCACCCACCCATCCTACTTTGATGGCCCTGCCCAAAAGCCACTCCCTCCAGGAGGCCTTTCTGGAATTTCCAACCCAGGGACATCTTGCCCCCTCCTCTGAGACTCCCAGAATTTCTGATTCAGTGCCTTCCCCATGGCTTCCCAGTCAGCCTCAAGGAGATGTGTCTATTGGAGATGACAAATGTCTGTATCTGTGGAAAACACGCATCTTATGTGGCAATGCTAGAGTCCAGAGGAGCCAGTTGCAGGGCAGGGGAGTGGGCACAGCAAGGTGAATCCTCCCAGACAGAAGCTCAAGATTGTGGGTCCAGGACTTCCCTGGTGGTCTAGTGGCTAAGACTCCACACTCCCAATCAATACAGGGGACTCAGGTTTGAACTCTGGTTAGGGAACTAGAATTCCACATGCCACAACTAAGAGTTTGCGTGCTGCAACTGAGCCCAGCATAGCCAAATACATAAATATTTTTTAAAAAAAGACTGTGGGTCCCCAGAACTATGGTTTCTCATCCCCAGAGCTCAAGAGTGGAGGGTAGGGAGAGGAGAGTAGAGAGGTTTTTAGGGGCCAACTACATACTCGAATCACCTGGAGGGAAGGTGGGTTTAAAAATACTGACCTAGCGTCACTCTTAGAGATACGGAATTCAGCTTATCTATAGCAATTGTACACCTGTGCTTCCACCATCGTGGACGGTGGGGGCTGGTCCACCAGCTCTCTGCTATCTAGTAGCTCTCATACCCAGCCCTGTATGAAATCGTGGCTGCATTACCATCAACAAGAAAGTCATTGCTTAGAGGGGCTTCCCTGGTGGTCTAGTGGCTAAGACTTCTTTGTGCTTCCACTGCAGGGGATGCAGTTTCGATCCCTGGTCAGGGAACTAAGATCCCACATGCGGGGCAGTGTGGACAAAAAAAAAGTCATTGTTTAGAGATACATACTGAAGGGTTTACAGATGGGACATCTTACAAAGAGCAATGAATTCCATGCTAACAGATTTGGTTTCTATCTTGAAGGCAAAGGGTCTCTATGGGAAGAAGTCAAGTAGAGGTGGCTGTAAGATCAGATTTGTAATCTTGGAAGACCATTGGGATTTATCCCAGTTAAGACAACTCCTTGTCCTTTATAGCAAAAGAAAGTCCTGAATCACAGATTGCATTCTGTTGTCACATCTCTTTAGCTACTCTAAATCTGAAATGCTTCCTCAGTGCTTTCATTGTCTCTCATGAACTTGACTTTTTTGAAGGATCTGTTACTGTTGCAGGATGTCTCCAGAGCTGGGTTTGTCTGATGGTTCATCATGACGATATTCACATTATGCATTTTGACAGAAATACCCCAGAAGTAATGCTATGTCCTTCTTAGTGCCTGATATCAGATGATGTGTGCCTTAACTGTGCTGCTAATTTAGATCACCCGGTTAGGGTGGTGTCTGTCAAGAATTTTCATTAGAAAGTTCTTATTTTTCCTTTTGTAATTTGTAAATTCCCTCTCTCTTTTGGAGAGAGATTTTGAGACAATTGTGAATAAGCTGTCATTTCTCAAGTGTCTCAGTTCAGTTCAGTTGCTCAGTCGTATCTGACTCTTTGTGACCCCGTGAATTGCAGCACACCAGGCCTCCCTGTCCATCACCAACTGCCCTTTAGTAAAAATCAGTGATTCTTGCTTGCATCAGTTATTACTATGATGGTTGCCAAGTGGCAGTTTTCTACTTTCATCATTTGATCCATGCTTACTGGTTACTTTTCTTCTGTAAGGCAGAAATTTCGCTTCTCCTCCATTTATTTATTTAAATATATATACACACACAGATTCATGTGTTCTTATTTAATGAATCCCTTGACTTTTTTTTTTTTTTTTTAACAACTCTCAAGAACACTTTGTTGTTGTTGTTTTCTTTTTTTGTCTCCTTTCCACCTTTTGGTGCTTTTTCCTATTGGAATACAATTGATTTACAATATTGTGTTAGTTTCAGGTATACAGTTATACACACACATGTATTCTTTTTCAGATTCTTTTCTCTTATAAGTTATTATGAAATATTGATTATAGTTCCCTGTGTTATATAGTAGGTCCTATTGGTTATCTGTTTTATATACAGTAGTATGATATATGCTAATCCCAAATGCCTAATTTATCCCTCCCCATCTTTCTCCTTCGGTAACCATAAATTTGTTTTCTATGTCTTTGGGTCTATTTTTGTTTTCAGTTCAGTTGCTCAGTCATATCTGACTCTTTGCAACCCCATGAACCACAGCACGCCAGGCCTCCCTGTCCATCACCAACTCCCGGAGTTCACCCAAACCCGTGTCCATTGAGTCAGTGATACCATCCAGCCATCTCATCCTCTGTCGTCCCCTTCTCCTCCTGCCCTCATTTTTGTTTTATATACAAGTTAATTTGTATCTTTTTTTTTTTTTTAGATTCCACATATAAGCAATAGCATCTGATATTTGTCTTTCTCATCTGACTTACTTCCCTTAGTACGATTATCTCTGGGTCCATCCATATTTCATTTGCAATGAAATATTGCAAATGGCAATATTTCATTCTTTTTCTATGGCTGAGTAATATTCCTTGTGTGTGTGTGTGTACTACATCTTCTTTATCTGTTAATCTGTCGTGGACTTTAGGCTGCTTCCATGTTTTGGCTCTTGCAAACAGTGCTGCAATGAACACTGGGGTGCGTGCATCTTTGTCAATTACGGTTTTCTCTGGATATATGCCCAGGAATGGGATTGTAGGATCATATGGTAGCTCTGTTTTTAGTTTTTTAAGGAATCTCCATACTGCTCATCATAGTGTCTGCACCAATTTACATTCCTACCAACAGTGTAGGAGTGAATCCCTTGACTTTTAGGCCTTGTGCATCATGTTTGAGGTATTTCTCTTGTAAGCAGCACATGGCTAGACTTTTTTTTTCCCCACACTGACTTTATAACCTTTAAGCAGTGAGTTTTATTCCTTTATATGAGTTGTGAAAATAGTATAAATGGATTTATTTCTGTAAAAAAAGATGTAGATCTACACATACTGATGTAGAAAAATGTCTAAAATGTTTTTAGGAAAAAAGCAAATTGCAGAAAAGTATGTACAGTTTGAGACCATCTGTTGGGGGAAAACATATTTGTATATATATTTCCATAGTCATGAACATTTCTGGAAGGTTATACAAGAAGGAAGTTAACATTGGTTACTTCTAAGTACCTGGACTGGATGTGGGGCATGGGGTCTGTTCATAGTTCAGTCTATTAGTTAAATTTTAGCTTTGTGATCAGGTGTTCTTTTCTTTCTTTCTTTTTTAAAAAAGATATTTACCTGGCTGCTCCAGCTCTTAGCTGCAGATCTTCACTGTGGAATGCAGGTGGGTGTGTGTGGGTGTGTGTGTGGGTGTGTATGTGTGTGGGTGGGTGTGGGTGTGGGTGTGGGTGTGTGTGTTGCAGCATGTGGAATCTTTTAGTTGTGGCATGTGGGATCTAGCTCCATGACCAGGGATCAAGCCTGTGGCCCCTTCAATGGAAGTGCAGAGTCTTAACCACTGGACCATCAGGGAGGTCCCTTTTCTAATTAAAAGGCCTACTGTTTGCCACTAGAAGCTCACAACATAGGACAGTGACTGAGCAACACTTCACTGTGCATTTTGGAGGCAGTTAGAGGAAAGCCCTGGTGGGCGCTGTAAAAGCCAGGCCAGATGAGGGGCAGGGGAGGCCCCTGCAGAAGACAACATCTGAGTGCAGTTCTGAAGTGGGGCGTCTTGGCTTCATGGAAAGATTGTAGGCACTGGAATCAAGCAGGCCTGGTCTGAGTTCCTGTTTAGCTACTCATTAGCTGCACGCCTTTCACCAAATTCTGCAGGTCCCAGGGGATCATTGGGAGGATTAGAAATCATAAAATGTGCATCCAACACCAAAATAGTGCCCATTTTTCAACATTTCATGTACTTTTGAAGAACGCATAGGTGTTAAGCAAGGGAAAAGCGTGCTCAAGAGGGAAAGGCCATCATTCAGAGGGATAGCATGTGGTTTACCAGGCCCAAGCTT
The DNA here is from genome assembly GCF_003369695.1 of Bos indicus x Bos taurus. Classification (NCBI taxonomy): domain Eukaryota; kingdom Metazoa; phylum Chordata; class Mammalia; order Artiodactyla; family Bovidae; genus Bos; species Bos indicus x Bos taurus. Next base: position 48,314,798 of record NC_040094.1, read on the forward strand.
TGGGTGCTGGCCTGGGGGAGTTGGGGGTGACATGGGGACAGCTTAGGAAGAGCCTTAAATTCTATGCTAAGGAGTCTGATTTGTATTTTGAGGGCAAGGGGCATCTATTGAAGGATTTTTTTTTTTTTTTTTTGGCTGTGCTGGGTCTTAGTTGTCACATGTGGGATCTCTTAGCTGCAGCATGTGGGATCTAGTTCCCTGATTAGGGATGGAACCTGGACCCCTTGCATTGGAAGCATGAAGTCTTAACCCCTGGACCACCAGGGCAGTCCCTATTAAAGGATTTTAAGTGGAAATGGTTCTAAGACCAGATTTGTAATTTCCAAAGGTCATTGGCAACAGATTGAAGGGAGAGGGGCTGAAAGTCCAGTGAGGCTGCTATAGTAATCCCGAAGGTGGGTGGAGACATGAACGAAAGTGCTTGGCTATGAGGGAGGTGGACTCATGAAGACCTTACTACCTATTGGACACGAGAGTGGAGAAGAAAGAAGAAGTCCAAATAACTTTGTCTTAAGCATGGTCTGTGTGGCGGTGCATGCAGGTAGACAGGTGGAAGAGTAGATCTGGAGGAAAGAAGAGTCTGCTAATTGCTGCTAAGTAGCTTCAGTCGTGTCTGACTCTGTGCGACCCCATGACAGCAGCCCATCAGGCTCCACCGTCCCTGGGATTTTCCAGGCAAGAACACTGGAGCAGGTTGCCATTTCCTTCTCCAATGCATGAAAGTGAAAAGTGAAAGTGAAGTCACTCAGTTGTGTCCGACTCTTAGCGACTCCATGGACTGCAGCCTACTAGGCTCCTCCATCCATGGGATTTTCCAGGCAAGAGTAGTGGAGTGGGGTGCCATTGCCTTCTCCTAGCTTTAGGCATATTGAGTTTAAGGTGTCTCTGGTATGTATAATCACTGGATATGTGAGGCCAGAACTCAGAAGGGAAAGTCTGTGCTGGAATTAAACCCTACTCTGTTAATACAAGAGAGGATAGATGGCCAGAAAGGCAATGATTATTTTGAGTAAGGATCAAGCATAACAGGGTAATGACTTGGTCACAATTACTTGGTCTTAAGGTTATTTTTTTTTAACTGTACTTAAAAAAAATTTGTTTGGCTGCACTGGGTCTCAGTTGTGGCATGCAAACCCTTGGTTGTGGCATGTGGGATATAGTTCCCTGACCAGGGGTCAGACCTGGGTCCCCTGTACTGGGAATGCAGAGTCTTAGCTACTGGATCACCAGGGAAGTCCTGGTCTTAAGGTTTTAAATAGAGGTTGATTAAAAGTGTCAGTATCAACAACCATCAAGGCCTAAGGGAGTATGAGAGGCTTAATGATGACACCAGGAGGCTAGTGCTATTAAAATAACCAAATAATATTAGATGTCTCCAGCAAAAGCCTCAATTGTTTGTGCTTCCAAGGGGAGCTATTAATACAACAAGTGTTGAAACACCTTTGGCAAGTGGTAGACTTCACTTGAATCTGACAATTACGTTATTTCTTCAGATTAGAGATCTAAAGATACAGATTGGAGAGTAGCTAATAAAGCCTATTAAATTAGATGAATTCTAAGCAAAACATTTGAAAGCCTATGTCCAAAACTTTGAGTGTGGTTCACTGTGGTTCATCAAACCAGTCAATCCTAAAGGAATTCAACTCTGAATATTCACTGGAAGGACTGATGCTGAAGCTCCAATGTTTTGGCCACCTGATGCGAAGAGCTGACTCATTGCAAAAGACCCTGATGCTGGGAAAGGTTGGGGGAAGGAGGAGAAGTGGATGACAGAGGATGAGATAGTTGGATGGCATCACCAACTCAGTGGACACGAATTTGAGCTAACTCTGGGAGATGGTGAAGGACAGGGAAGCCCAGCATGCTGCAGTCCATGGAGTTACAAAGAGTCAGACATGACTTAGTGACTGAACAACACTGTGATTCATAGCAACATCCATATGAGTATAACTAGGAAAAATCAGAGTTGCATTAAATAAAAATGAGAATTCCAGAATATTGGCTTCACAGCAGGCACCCTATGTAACTGATAGGGTAACCTGCTGTGAGGGAAGCCTCCCATGGAGGCTTTCAACCTGGGTCCCTAGATGAGGGTCTTCACAGTTGACAGAGCCCTACAGATGGTTTGCAGCATATTATGTGAATGTGTATAAGTGTACATTTTCTGGGAAGAGAGGCCTCCAAACCACTATTATAGAAATTAATCCTTTTCTTTCTCTGGCGTCCCTCTTCTTTTATTGATTTCCTATTATTTTCTTTTTTGTTCATGCCTGGGGCTTAACAGACCACAAAAGGAATCTGCTTACCCCACGGTCTAGCCCGGTTTATCCACATATGGTTGAAATGACTGCTGACTCTTGGTCTAGAACAGCTATTTCAAGCATCCCACCTTGTTTTCTATAAAAATATATACTAGAACCTCCTCTGAATTATTTTGTTTTATCTAACAAAATCTTGCATGGAGACCAGTTTAGAAAACTGATTTTTTTTTTTTTTTTTTAAAGTTCTGTATGTACCCAAGTAGGGAAGTCTGGTCCCACCCACCAGGCCATCCCATAGATGTATATTTGAGGTATATTTTAAAACCACTGGTGTAATGGGAATCTAGAAAAAATGGTATAGATGTACCTGTTTGCAGGGCAGGAATAGAGATGCAGACAGAGAAGGAACCTGTGGACACAGTGGGGAAAGGGGAGGGTGGGATGAATTAGGAGAGAAGTGCTCACACACACACACACACACACACACACTACCATGTGTAAGCTGCTGTGTAACACAGGGAGCTCAGCTTGGTGCTCTGTGATCTAGAGGGTGCGATGGGGGAGTGGGAGGGAGGGGATATATGTATAGTTATAGCTGATTCACTGTGTTGTATTGCAGAAACTGACACAACATTGTACGACAATTATATGCCAATAAAAAATAAAACCACCAGGGTATTGGGGTGGAGATCAACTCCATCAGAGTCCCTGTAGGGAAGCAGGATCACCCACGGTGCCAAGAAGCACAGATAAGAATATTTCTGATCTGCTAGGCTTAAAAGATTATCCCGATGGGGTGGCTCTTAAGGAGGGAAAGGAAGCCAGCCCTGGCCTGTCCTGGTTAGTTGAGCTGTCGAGGGTAATGTGAGTGAAACTGATATTGCAAGCCTGATATCTTCATCAGTTCCATCAGCTCAATTTCATGCCTACAAGGCACACCCCAGGTTGCAGCTAAATTTCTCTGCAGAGAGTGGGATATTGTAAGAGCCTTCGAGTAGGAGAGTTTAGAGGGCTACATGCAAATCCATCTTTAATCTAGAAAAAAAAAGCACTTCTACCCCCCTGGACTTTGGTGCCCACATTGTAAACCTAGCTCCTGTGCTTCCCCATCCAGTTTTTAAAATTTTTTCTGTCTTTCTCTCTTCGTTCATTTTTGACTGTCCTGGGTCTCTGTTGCTGTGCACAGGCTTTTCACTAGTTGTGATGCTCCAGGGCTACTCTCTAGTTTTGGTGCTTGGGCTTCTCATTGCAGTGGCTTCTCTCGTTGCGGAGCACAGGCTGTATGTAGGGCGTGGGGGCTCAATAGTTGCAGCACATGGGCATAATTGCCCTTCAGCATGCAGGATCTTCCTAAGGATTGAACCCACATCCTCTGTATTGGCAGGCAGATTCTTTACCACTGGACCACCAGGGAAGTCCCCACATCCAGTTCTTTGATGGAATCCATTACACCTTGACCGCAGTTTTCTAACTATCTGGGCTCAACTCTGAAACTGCCTTCATTTAATGCTTTTATCCCCCTCCCTCCTCTATCCAGATATTTTTTTTCAAGGTATATTTATTTGGCTGCACTGTGTCTTAGTTGCAACAGGTGAGTTCCTTAGTTGCGGCACACGGACTCTTAGTTGGAGCATGTGGCATCTTGTTCCCTGACCAGGGATCAAACCTGGGCCCCCTACGTTGAGAGCACAGCATCCTAACCACTGTGCCACCGGGGATTTTATCCCTTGTCCAACTTGCCCTCGTTCCCTGCCACAGCCTCTCCCCATTTCCTCCCTGTAGGAGCAGAAATGGCAGAGAGAATCACCTGGAGAGGCCATCGCTTTATTCCAGTGATGACACCGCTGCCCAGCAATTTCTTTGTAACTCTTCTCTTAAAGCCCGTGTCATGTTATTTTTAAATATCTTCAGTGACTATATTTCAGGGATTGATGTTTCAAATGGCCAGACATTATTCAAGTTCATGCACCACAGCAAAGACTGGGACTGCTCTTTGGGTCACCAAAGTAATAAGATTTTGTTTTTCTCTCATAATTTGCAATCTGGGCTCCAAAAGATATTCCGCTGGACTCTAATTGTGAGGACAGGGGCTGTGTTTGTTCTGCTCATTACTTTATGCTCAGCTTAGAAGACTGTAGGTGCTTATATAATACTTGCTGAATGAATGAGTAGGACTTCCAAAACTGTCTGGAGCAGAAGCAGCATCCTTTGAACAAGTACATGATCTCTCGTGATGTCAGCCATCCTAGGACCCCACTGGCTGAGCACAGAAATCCTGATTCGTGTGTTCTCCCCTTATTCTCTCTGCTCACGTGGAGATATACTGCCGACGAGTTGTGAGCCCAGAGAGTCAGTAACAATTAAATCAGGAATGTAAACCTTGGGATCGTCTACATGTTGAAGCCACGTGTGCAGATGTTGTTCCCAAGGGAACCGCTGCCGAGGCTGCTGGTCAGTACCACGTGTCTAAGCCTTTCCATGATAAATCGTTATTACCAGAAATCTTTACAGAATGTTTTCAAGTACAGCTCAGTGCTTTAGATAGATTTGTTTTTCTCTTCATGTGGTGGAATCACATCTGGACATTAGTTAGATGTATTTCATCTAAAAATAGCATTTATCCAATTTACTGTCACTTGAGAGAAACCTTTTTTTTCCTTCATTCTTTTTAAAGGCAGACTCCACTGATAATTCTCTGCAGGCTAACGTGGCTCGCTGCCATTTCATAGAGTTAAAAATAATAAAGGTATCAGGTTGTGTGTGTGTGTGAGTGGATAAATGGAAGTACAACAAAGTAATGGTTTTTATAAATGGAAAAAATATGACCACTGCCTTCTTATGGCCCTTCATTTTTTTTTTTTTTTCCTTTAAAGTTATCACTTATCTTCCTGGTTATGTGGTTAAGCCCTAAACTCAGCAGAGGGATGAACATCAGACTCTCCTGAGTAATTACACTGAGGCCATAGGACATGACTTGGGGGATTTTTGCCTTAGGCTGTCTTCTTATCAGTGATCATTTCATCTCATCAATCAACCATTTGGGTTTTAGAAAGAAGGGTGGAGAGAAATGAGAAAGGAGTCCAGAATAAGAGATAAAGGGAAAAAAGAGGAGCAGGGGTTCAAGCACCAAGCTCCTGGAGCCCTCTGGAACACTTTGCACGTATTTGAAGGCAGAAACTGGAATTAAATGTGACTAAAGAAAAATCCACACACTGCTCCTTCCACCTAAGGTGCTGACCTCAAGTAAATCAGAGTGGGTTCAGGAAGAGACTGTATGGAAGGAAGCACTGACTAGTCAGCCCCAATTTCACCTCTGTCAAGGCCATTGGTGGTTCTGGAAACATATATCTTCAGGGACAGTTCTTGGACCTTTCTTGCCGTGTGACATTTGTCCTATCTCCCTAAAGAGAACTCTGGCTGTTGCGCTATTTCTCTAAAGACATTTTCTTATCCCCCCCCCCCCAACCCCCGTTTACCAATGAAATCATTATTGTCATCAGTGTGATAGGATGATTTCTGTTTTTCTTTTCTTTTGTTCTGATGTGAATCATTTTTAAAGTCTTCATTGAATTTGTTATGGGACTTCCCTGGTGGCTCAGTGTTAAAGAATCCACCTGCCAATGCAAGAGACGTGGGTTCGATCCCTGGGTTGGGAAGATCCCCTGGAGAAGGAAATGGCAACCCACTCCAGTCTTCTTGCCTGGGAAATCCCATGGACAAAGGAACCTGTTGGGCTATTAGTCCACTGGATAGCAAAAGAATCTGACCCAACTTAGCAACTAAACAACAACTGAATTTGTTACAGTGTTGTTTCTGTTTTATGTTTTGGTTTTTTGGCCATGAAGCATATGGGATTTTAGCCTCACGGGATTGAACCTGCACCCCCTGCCTTGGAAGGTGAAGTCTTAACCACTGGACAGTCAGCAAAGTCCCTGTTTTCCTTTTCAATGCACCTTCCGGCCAGAGTTCATGGATCTGACCCGTCACTGTTCTGAGATGTTGTCCCTTGCCTGTCAGAGTGGCTTCTCTGGCCCTCTGTCAGTAGGCCCTGAGTTTGGAGTTCCTTTCCATACAACAGGGAAGGGTTTGACTGATTCTGTCCACATCCTCTCCCCTTCTCTTTTGTGACCTCCCCTGGGTGGAGGTGTGAGATGGGAGGTGTTAGCACCACAGCCTGAGCTGTGGACTTGAGCCACATTGGCTGAGCTAAGTGGCAGTTCACTCCAGGACCTTGACACTGACGGTACTGTGCAAGCCTGCAAATGATTTGCCCGCTGGGACAGGCTTAAACACATCTGCTCGATTTTCTTCCAATGCATGAACACAGGGGCCTTCTAATTCCTAAGCATATCCAGACTATAAAAACTTCTGCAGCAGCAACCCTGAGATTGGAACTGTCGAGCCGTTTTCATTTCATGAAGTATTTTTATAGATTTTTTTTGCTTCAGATACATCTTGGCATAAATGAAACAACAGACTTAACATTTTAAGAGGAGACTCTCATTTGCCTTCAGTTAGTTGCAACCTTCATTTCTCAGCTATAAAAATTTAACAGATATGTGAGTATCACGGGTGGAATGAAATTAATTTTTACCACCCACAATAGTTCATTAGTGAAATAAGGAAAGTATTTAATGGATTTGTGCTTGGTGCACCTAAAATTATTTCACCGTAATGAAAGGTCTTGAAAGACTAAGAAAAAGTATGATGACAATTAAATTGCCTATCTGAACAGTATTACTGTAGAGAAGGAAAACAGACTCTTAAAATAGCTCATTGTAGAGTTGAAAAAGATGGAGAAATCCATAAAGGAAGCATAAAGATGTTGCAAATGGAAGGAGAATCTTTAAAAAAAAAAAAAACCAACATGATTCTTGTTCTTTCTTTGCATGAAGTCCCAGATTTTCAGGATCTTCCATTTCATTTTTGGGGGGGTATGACTTGTTAGATTCCTAAGCAAGCTCTATTTTTCTGCTTTAAAAGGTAAACCTTCATTTTTCCCAAATGTACAAAAAAACCATAAAAAAAAAAAAAAAAAAAAAACCCAAACCAAATGTACAGTAAAACTTTGTAGTTTTCATGTTTGGAAACCTACTAATTAACAGTTTGACACTCCTGGGACTTCCTTGCTGGTACAGAGGCTAAGATTCTGAATTTCCAATGCAGGGAGGGGGCTGGAGTTCGATCCCTGGTCAGGGAACTAGATCCTACATGCAGCAACTGAAGACCCAGTGCAGCCAAATAAATACTAAAAAAAAAAAAAAAAAGAATTTGACACTTCTCACGGGAAAAAGGCCAACAGGGCAGAAAGACAATGGGAGGGAGTATTTAATAAACAAACTTGCCTTCAGCCCTTGAATAGTGTCCTCTCCTATATAATGTCAGAGGTGAAAGGGATCTTAGCAGCCATTTAGTCCAACATCCTTTTTTACAGATAAAGAAGTGAAAGCATAGAAAAGGCAAGCGATTTGCTCAAGGGCACACAGTTAGTGGTCAAACAAGTAGAGAATTCAGTTCAGAGCCTTCTATCACGGTAGATCGACTTGCTAGCACTTCAGCATGAATCCATTGTTATACCTATTGAAAGAAAGTGAGAGTTGTTCAGTCGTGTACGACTCTGTGACCCTCACGGACCATACAGTTCATGGAGTTCTCCAGGCCAGAATACTGGAGTGGGTAGCCATTCCCTTCTCCAGGAGATCTTCCCAACCCAGGGATCGAACCCAGGTCTCCTGCATTGCAGGTGGATTCTTTATCAGCTATCAGATCAGATCAGTCACTCAGTCATGTCCAACTCTTTGCGACCCCGTGAATCGTAGCACGCCAGGCCTCCCTGTCCCTCACCAACTCCCAGAGTTCACTCACGTCCATCGAGTCAGTGATGCCATCCAGCCATCTCATCCTCTGTTGTCCCCTTCTCCTCCTGCCCCCAATCCCTCCCGGCATCAGAGTCTTTTCCAATGAGTCAACTCTTCGCATGAGGTGGCCAAAGTACTGGAGTTTCAGCTTTAGCATCATTCCTTCCAAAGAAATCCCAGGGCTGATCTCCTTCAGAATGGACTGGTTGGATCTCCGTGCAGTCCAAGGGACTCTCAAGAGTCTTCTCCAACACCACAGTTCAAAAGCATCAATTCTTCAGCGCTCAGCCTTCTTCACAGTCCAACTCTCACATCCATACATGACCACAGGAAAAACCATAGCCTTGACTAGACGAACCTTTGTTGGCAAAGTAATGACTCTGCTTTTGAATATGCTATCTAGGTTGGTCATAACTTTCCTTCCAAGGAGTAAGCGTCTTTGAATTTCATGGCTGCAGTCACCATCTGTAGTGATTTTGGAGCCCAGAAAAATAAAGTCTGACACTGTTTCCACTGTTTCCCCATCTATTTCCCATGAAGTGATGGGACCAGATGCCATGATCTTCATTTTCTGAATGTTGAGCTTTAAGCCAACTTTTTCATTCTCCACTTTCACTTGCATCAAGAGGCTTTTGAGTTCCTCTTCACTTTCTGCCATAAGGGTGGTGTCATCTGCATATCTGAGGTTATTGATATTTCTCCCGGCAATCTTGATTCCAGCTTGTGTTTTTTCCAGTCCAGTGTTTCTCATGCTGTACTCTGCATATAAGTTAAATAAACAGGGTAACAATATACACCCCTAGGAAAGCCCTATTATACTATCAGTTTTTATTTATGCATTTAATTGAAAGAAATAAAATTCCTTTGAAATGTCCTCTAATGCAGACTTTTCACAGATCCTGGGGTTTTTTTTATTTAAAAAATTGTATAATTCCTTTACAATGTGTTAGTTTCTGCTGTAAAACAAAGTGAATCAGCTGTAATTACACATATACCCCCTCCCTCACCACCTCAGATCCCATTTCAATACGAAGTCCGTAATGCTCCATCCCAAGATCAGATGAATGGAGTCAGAAGGTTTTCCTGCAAATCCTGTCCCAAGCCAGTGGGTAATATGCATCCTTTGGTTTGTTAGGTCAAAGAATGGTGACCTTCCTCAGACTTTGGGAATCCTGTTGGCTCCATGAAGCTTGTTTGTCGGCATCTTACCTCCCTCTGCTCCTCTTAAAAAGAAAAAAGCTTAAAAGTTTATTTATTTGGTTGTGCTGGGTCTTAGTTGTGGCATGCAAGATCTTCCATCTTCATTGTGGGTTGCGAGATTTTTGTTGTTGTGGCATGCAGAATCTTTAGCTGCGGCATGTGGGATCCGGTTCCCTGACCAGGGATCAAACCCGAGTTCCCTGCGTTAGGAGCATGGAGTCTTGGCCACTGGACCACCAGGGAAGTCCCCCTCTGCTCATCTTAACTCTAGAAGAAGAAAAAAGCAAGGAACAAACCCCAGATGTCTTCCTTGTTGTCTGATGACATTGCACCAAAGCCACACTTTTACCTTTCTGGTTTTCTAGCTACTTGTGTTTTTATCATTTGAACTTAAAAATAATTTAAATGACAGATAGGTGTCTTCTGGAAGGTCAAGAGAAGGTGGGTGTGAAATCTAGAATTCATTGTGTGTCTTGTCATTTTGTTCTAATAATTCAGTGCTTAACTGTGCGGGGCATTTGATGTGTAAAGGCCAAGAACGTAAAAAAAAAAAGATATGAGGGTCCCCATACTCAAAGAATTGTTAGTCTGGGGGAACTAAAATAAAAACTAGAAATTATAGGTGGGTTGAAAGTGAAAAAGTGAAAGCGTTGGTCGCTCAATCGTGTCTGACTCTGCAATCACATGGACTGTAGCCCACCAGGCTCCTCTGTCCATGGGATTCTCCAGGCAAAAATACTGGAGTGGGTCATCATTCCCTTCTCCAGGGGATCTTCCTGACCAACGGATCAAATCCGCATCTCTTGCTTTGGCAAGCAGATTCTTTACTGTCTGAGCCAGCAGAGTGGGTTATCTATAATAAAATAACCACTACAGCTGGCTCTGGCTAACTTCATAGAATGAATCGCATTAGTCTCTTCTTTCTGCCCATCTGTGGAGTCTCCCTTCCCTCATCACCCAGAGGGAGAGAGGGCCTAACAGGATTGGAAGTAGGGCAAGGCAAGTGAGGTGCTTGCCTTGGGCACATCATTTAAGGGGGCACCAAAAATCCAGCTAAGTCAAGATTTTAAATAGTGTATTAAAATTAATGCAAAAACCCCATGAACAAAATATCAATATTTAAATAGAGGACAAGTTCTACTGATTTTTCCTTTTTTGCCTCAGGCTGTAATATAGTTTGGTATGACATTTGGAGTTAATATCCAGAAATAAAGCAGAATGTGTGTGTATGTGAGAGAGAGAAGAAAGAGGGAGGGGGGGAGAGAGAGAGAGAGAGAGAGAGAGATGAATCATAAAGTGAGAAGAAATCTTAATGCCCCAAATTTAGTTCTGTCAAGTTTATAGGTGAGGAAACTGAGAAGCTGAAGTTTCACCTTAAGCCAATCACAGATATTTATTTTTTAAACTTTTTACTTTATATTGGGGTATAGCCGATTAAGAATGTTGTAATAGTTTCAGGAGAACAGCAAAGGGGACTCAGCCACACATATACATGTATCCGTTCTCCCCCAAACTTCCTTCCCATCTAGGCTGCCACATAACATTGAGCAGAGCTCCCTGTTCTGTACGTAGGTCCTTGTTGGCTATCCATTTAAAATCTATCAGTGTTTACATGTCCATCCCAAACCCTCTAATTATCCCTCCCTCACATCATTCCCCCTGCAACTGTAAGTTCCTTCTCTAAGTCTATGGGTCTCTTTCTGTTTTGTAAGTTCATTTGTATCATTTCTTTTTAGATTCCACATAGAAAGGATGTTATACAATATTTCTCCTTCTTTGTCTGACTTACTTCACTCCATATAACAATCTCTAGATCCATCTGTATTGCTGCAAATGGCATTATTTCATTCTTTTTTATGGCTGTATAATATTCCACTGGATATGTGTACCACTTCTTCTTTATCCATTCCACTGTTAATGGACTTAGGTTGCTTCCATATCTCGGCTATTGAAAACAATGCTGCAATGAACACTGGGCTGCATGTATCCTTTTGGATCATGTTTTTCTCCATATATAAATACCTAGGAGTGGACTGCATGGTCATATGGTAGCTCTATTTTTAGTTTTTTAAGGAACCTTCGGTACTGTTCTCCATAGTGGCTGTACCAGTTTACGTTCCCACCAACAGGGTAGGAGGGTTCCCTTCTCTCCACAACTCTCCAGCATTTATTGTCTGAATCAAAGATATCTTTTTAAAAATAATTTTTAATTGGAATATGGTTGGTTTACAATATTGTATTAGTTTCAGGTGTATAGCAAAGTGAATCAGTTATACATACTCATTTTTTTAAGATTCTTTTCCCATATAACAGATACCTTTATTTTTTTTTAACAGATACCTTTAAAAACACCAGAGTTTGGGACTCTTATACTTACACTTACACAGTAATGGTTTCCAAAGCAGAGAAACCTGGCTCCCCCCAAAGGAGGCAAGCTCAATAAATTGGTCAATCAGGGCATTTTAATGGGCTATAGACATAGAACTTTTAAAATAGCTAAAGGCCGCAGAGCACATGGAGAGTCTCTTTGTATCCTTTGCATGTGAGGATTCCAGGAAAATAAGGCATGGCCTGAAGGCCCAGCCACTGCCTGAGTTTGGATGGCAGTGCTTGCAAGGGGTTGAGGGGTAGGAGGGGTCTTGGTTTCAGGCTCAACTGATATTCCCTGTGCCCTGGCTAGGAGACCCACCTGACTTTGGCCACTGGGGCAAATACTCTTGCCCATGTACCCCTGCCTTCTTCTTTGCTCTGCTCAAAGGGGACTTTGCTGGCGTGGCTTTTTCTCATATTGGCGTGGGTTGACCTTCAGGACTGGATATGTGCTTTGCTTCTGATTCAGCTCCATGAATGATTTTGGCCAACTCACTGGAGTTGTGACAGTACGGGTTGGGGCCAAAGTGTCAGAGTAAGTATCCTTTTGCTGCACTTTGTCCTCAGTGAGTAGAGGTTCCCTGGTGACCTTGCAGGAAGGAGTGGATGGTGGAGGGAAGGAAGGTTTGGGTGTTCCAGGGCCATGGCCCAATTCTGGACAAGTGATACAGTCCTCAACCTACAAATAACCATCAACATTTTTAGCATACAGTCCAGTTACGTGGTGATGACGAAAATTCCTGTTCTTCTTGCTCCTTCCCATCCAAGTCTCCAGGGAAACACTCTATCCTGTGCACATGTGAGGGTTCTGACACCAAGAGTTCTGAAAAACTGATCAACTTGTCCTGGGTGGCTTGGGACTTTCCCGCTTTTAGCATCAAATACGCCAAAGTCCCAGGTGACCCCTCAGTCCCAGGCAAACCAGCACAGTTGGTCAGCTTCAGTGACCTGCAGCCAGTGGTCACTGGGCCACATGGTGATCTCAAGAGTCATTAGAGAGCTAGCGCATTTGGCCTTTTTTAAAGAATAGGATGGAACCCCAAGTTAGAGGAGTAAAGGGGCAGCTGAACTTGCTTTTCAAGTTTGGGCATGGGAACTCTAGTAAAACTAGTCCTTCAGCCTCTGATAAGAATCAGCTGCTTTTGGCCAGGATCAGTGCTGAGTGCTACACTTCCAAAGCAGTGAGAGTTTATTACTACCCTCATGGAACTTGGGCTGCGGGCCAGAGGTGTCTTGTGAGGACTCTTGGGTAATCGGCAAGCAGTGACGCCAGCGGTACATTTGATCCCTTGTCACCATCAGAATCAGGGCAGAGGAAATGAAGGCAGGAGCTGCAGGACCCAAATCTCCAGGGACAGGCTTTCCAGCAGGATACACCCGCCTGTACCGTCAACCTCAAAGCATCTCCACAGGCACCAGGCTCAGCCTGACCTTGGCCAAGCCTCTCTCCAGGGACAGGGCTGATGGTGCTGTGTGAGCCCCTCAGCACCTGAGTGGTATGTAGCAGTCTCACACCTGGATGTTTCAGAGGCAGCTGAGGACAGGAAGGCAAAAGAAGGAATTGAGGCAGGATCATCAGAGTTACTGTTTCCTCTTTGGTACGTCTGTGCCTGCACACACTCTCCAGTCTGATCAAAAACCATGGAGAACTCTTATGGTTGGAATCAGAAGTGTGAAGTCCCAAATGAAACCAGAAATGAGAGCAGAGTAAGTGTCTGTGTAGCAGAAGAGGTGAGGGTGCCAAGCAGATCAGGAAGATTTTCGGTATTCAGGGTCTTCCCTGGGGCATGTTCAAGGCATCAGTTAACTCAGGATATCTTAAAGGCATCACCGAACCTCCAGTGATAACTTCCATCACACTGGAATACACAAAGGCTGCAGAGGTTCCAAAGAGATCACATGCGATGGGACAACAGAGTGTGGTTATGAAATGAGTAGTAGGAAAGCATGGGAAAGAATTAGGTAGAAAGATTGGGAGAAGTAACAGATGAGGGGTGGACAAAGGCTCTGATCAGGGAGCTGGAAGAGGTTTAAAGAACCTGTGTTGAAGCAGATAATAGTCTTGTCTTCTTTTTAAAAAATGTTCATTGGAGTAGAGTTGATTTTCAATGTTGATTTGTTTCTGGTGCACCACAAAGTGCATCAGTTACACATATACATATACTCACTCTTTTCAAGATTCTTTTCCCACGTAGGTCATTACAGAGTATTGAGTAGAGTTCCTTGTGCTCTACAGTAAGCTCTTTTAGATATCTATTTTATATATAGTAGTATGTATATATCAATCCCAATCTCCCAGTTTATCTTCCACTCTTTTACCCCCTGCCCTGGTAACCATAAGTTTGTTTTCTACACTCACGATTCTATTTTGGTTTTGTAAATATGTTCATTTGTACCATTTTTCTGCTGCTGCTAAGTCGCTTCAGTCGTGTCCGACTCTGTGCGACCCCATAGACGGCAGCCCACCAGGCTCCCCCGTCCCTGGGATTCTCCAGGCAAGAACACTGGAGTGGGTTGCCATTTCCTTCTCCAATGCATGAAAGTGAAAAGTGAAAGTGAAGTCGCTCAGTGGTGTCCGACTCTTCGCGACCCCATGGACTGTAACCTACCAGGCTCCTCCTCCCATGTCTTGGTTATGGTAAACAGTGCTGCGATCACAATGGAGTGCGTGTATCTTTTCAAATTACGGTTTTCTCTGGATGTATGCCCAGGAGTGGGATTGCTGGATCATATAGTAGCTCTATTTTTGGTTTTTTAAGGAATCTCTGTACTGTTCTTCATAGTGGCTGTACCTATTTACATCCCCAACAACAATGTAGAAGGGTTCCTTTTCCACGCTCTCTTTGAATTTGTTGTTTGCAGACTTCTTGATGAGAGCCATTCTGAGTGCTATGTGGTGATACCTCATTGTACTTTTGTTTTGCATTTCTCTATTAGTCTTGATGAACATCTTTTCATGTGCTTTTTGGCCACCTATATGTCTTTTTGGAGAAATGTCTACTTAGATGTTTTGCCCATTTTTTAATGAATTAAAAAAATATTTATTTGACTACATCAGGTCTTAGTTGTGGCACATGAGAGCTTTGTTGTGGTACACGGACTTTCTAATTGTGGCACATCAGCCTAGTTGCCCCAAGGCATGTGGGATCTTAGTTCCCAGACCAGGGATGGAACCCAAGTCCCCTTCACTGCAAGGTGGATTCTTAACCACTGGACCATCAGGGAAGTCCCCCACCCATTTTCTTTTCTTTTCTTTTTTAATTAAGCTTCATGAGCTGTTTGTATATTTTGGAGATTAATCTCTTATTGGTCACTTCATTTGCAAATATTTTCTCCCATTTTGTGGGCTGTCTTTTTGTTTTATTTATGGCATCCATTCTGTAAAACAAATGCCACTGATATTTTTTGATAGGGATTGCACTGAATCTGTATATTGCTTTGGGCAGTATTGTTATTTTCACCATATTGATTCTTCCCATCTAAGAGCAGGATATATCTCTCAGGTTGTATCATCTTTGATTTCTTTCATCAGTATCTTATAGGTTTATTCTTAGGTATTTTATTCTTTTTGATGTGACGGAAAATGGGATTGTTTCCTTAATTTCTCTTTCTGATCTTTCATTGTTGGTGTATAGAAATGCAAGAGATGTCTGTGTATTGATTTTGTATTCTGCAACTTCACCATATTCGCTGATGAGCTCTAGTAGTTTTCTGGTGGCATCTTTAGGATTTTCTGCACACAGTATCGTGTCATCTGCAAACAGGGACAGTCTTACTTCTTTTCCAATTTAGATTCCTTTGATTTCTTTTTCTTCTTGGGTTGCCATGGCTAGAACTTCCAAAACTATGTTGAATAAAAGTAGTGAGAGTAGATATCCTTGTCTGTTCCTGATCTTAGAGGAAATGCTTTCAAGTTTTCACTGCTGAGAATGATGTTTGCTATAGATTTGTTGTATATGGCCCTTATTGTGTTGAACCTTATAGGTTCCCTCTATACCCACTTTCTATAGAGTTTTTACCATAAATGGGTGTTGAATTTTGTCAAAAGCTTTTTCTGCATCTATTGAGATGATCATATGGTTTTTATTCTTCAGTTTGTTAATGTGGTGTATCAAATTGATTGATGTATTATATTGAAGAATCATCGTATCCCTGGGATAAATTCCACTGGATCATGATGTATGATGCTTTTAATGTGTTGTTGGATTTTGTTTGCTAGTCTTTTGTTAAGGATCTTTGTGTCTATGTTCATCAGTGATATTTGCCTGTAATTTTCTTTTTTTGTGATATCTTTGGTTTTGGTACCAGGATGATGGTGGCTTTGTAGAATGAACTTGGGAGTGTTCTTGCCTCTGCAGTTTTTTGGAAGAGTTTCAGAAGGATAGGTATTAACTCTAAATGTTTGATAGAATTCCCCTGTGAAGCTATCTGGTACTGGATTTTTGTTTGTTGGAAGTTTTTTTTAATCACAGATTCAATTTCAGTACTTGTGCTTGGCCTGTTTTTATTTTCTATTTCCTCCTGGTTCAGTTTTGGAAGGGGGTACTTTTTTAAGAATTTGTGCATTTCTTCTAGGTTGTCCATTTTATTGGCATATACTTGCTTGAAGTAGTCTCTTATGATCTTTTGTTTCTGTGGCGTCAGTTTAACTTCTTTTTCTTTTCTAATTTTATGGATTTGAGTCCTCTCCCTTTTATTCTTGATGAGTCTGGATAAAGGTTTATCAATTTTGTCTTTTCAAAGAATCAGCTTTTAGTTTCTTTGATCTTTTCTATTGTTTTCTCCATCTCCTTCATTTGCTTCTGCTCTGATCTTTATGATTTCTTTCCTTCTACTAACTTTGGGTTTTGTTTGTCTCTCTACAGCTGCTTAGGTATAAAGCTAGATTGTTTGAGATTTTTCTTTCTTCCCAATATAAGATTGTATTGCCATAAACTTCCCTCTTAGAACTGCTTTTGCTGTGTCCCAGTGGTTTTGGATTGTCATGTTTTTGTTGTCATTTGTCTCTAGGTTTTTTTTTTTTAATTTCCTTTTTATCTTCAGTGATCCATTGATCATTTAGTAACATATTGTTTAGTCTCCATGAAAAGTAAAAGTGTTAGTCACTCAGTCATGTCCTACTCTTTGTGACCCCATGGACTGTAGCCGCCAGGCTCCTCTGTCCATGGGATTCTCCAGGCAAGAATACTGGAGTGGGAAGCCATTCCCTTCTCCAGGGGATCTTCCTGACCCAGGGATTGAACCCAGGTCTTCTACACTGTAGGCCGATTCTTTACCATATGAGCCACCAGAGAAGCCTCTGTGTTTTGTGTCCCCCTCCACCCTCCACCATAGTTGATTTCTAATCTCAGCATTGTGGTCAGAAAACATGCTTGATATGATTTCAATTTTCTTTAACTTACTGAGGCTTGATTTGTGCCCCAAGATGTGATCCTGGAGAATGTTTCATATGTACTTGAGAAGAAAAGTGTATTCTGCTTTCAGATGGAATGTTTTATCAATATCAAGTAAGTAAGCAGAAAGTGAAGAGGAACTGAAAAGCCTCTTGATGAAAGTGAAAGTGGAGAGTGAAAAAGTTGGCTTAAAGCTCAACATTCAGAAAACGAAGATCATGGCATCCGGTCCCATCACTTCATGGGAAATAGATGGGGAAACAGTGGAAACAGTGTCAGACTTTATTTTTCTGGGCTCCAAAATCACTACAGATGGTGACTGCAGCCATGAAATTAAAAGACGCTTACTCCTTGGAAGGAAAGTTATGGCCAACCTAGATAGCATATTCAAAAGCAGAGACATTACTTTGCCAACAAAGGTTCGTCTAGTTAAGGCTATGGTTTTTCCTGTGGTCATGTATGGATTTGAGAGTTGGACTGTGAAGAAGGCTGAGCGCTGAAGAATTGATGCTTTTGAACTGTGGTGTTGGAGAAGACTCTTGAGAGTCCCTTGGACTGCAAGGAGATCCAACCAGTCCATTCTGAAGGAGATCACCCCTGGGATTTCTTTGGAAGGAATGATGCTAAAGCTGAAACTCCAGTACTTTGGCCACCTCATGCAAAGAGTTGACTCATTGGAAAAGACTCTGATGCTGGGAGGGATTGAGGGCAGGAGGAGAAGGGGACGACAGAGGATGAGATGGCTGGATGGCATCACTGACTCGATGGACATAAGTGTGAGTGAACTCCGGGAGTTGGTGATGGACAGGGAGGCCTGGCATGCTGCGATTCATGGGGTCACAAAGAGTTGGACACGACTGAGCGACTGATCTGATCTGATCTGGTCTAATCTGTCAACTAAGGCTTGTGTTTCCTTATTTTCTGTCTGGATGATCTGTCCATTGGTGGAAGTGAGGTGTTAAAGTCTCCCACTATTATTGTGTTTCTGTCCATTTCCCCTTTTAAGATGTTAGCATTTGGCTTAACCAGATATCGCTTTGGTTAGCATTTGAGGTACTCCTTTACTGGGTGCATATATACTTGTAATTGTTATATCTTCTTCTTGGATTGATCCATTGATCATGCAGTGTCCTTCCTTGTCTCTTGTAACAGTCTTTGTTTTAGTCTATTTTGTCTGATATGAGTATTGCTATTCCAGCTTTCTTTTGGTTTCCATTTGCATGGAATACCTTTTTCTATTCCACTTTCAGTCTGTATGTTTCCCTAATCTGAATTGGGTCCCTTATAGACAACATATATATGGGGTCTTGTTTTTGTATTCATTCAGCCAATCTGTGTTTTTGGTTGGAAGATTTAATCCATTTACATTTAAGGTAATTATTGATATATATGTTCCTATTGACATTTTCTTCATTGCTTTGGGTTTGTTTTTGTAGGTCTTATTTCTTCCGTTCTTTTTTTCTGTTCTCTTGTGGTTTGATGACCATCTTTACTGCTGTGTTTCAGTTGCTTTTCCTTTTTTGTGTGTGTATCTCTAGTAGTTTTTTGGTTTGCGTTTCCTATAAGGTTTTAATATAGCAATAACCAGGCATCCCTGGTGGCTCAGATTGTAAAGAATCTGCCTGCAATGTGGGGTACCCAGGTTCAATCCTTGGGTCAGGAAGATCCCCTGGAGAAGGGAATGGCAACTCCAGTATTCTTGCCTGGAGAACCTATGGAGCCTGGCAGGCTATAGTTCATGGGGTTGAAAACAGTCAGACACACTGAGCAACTAACACTTTCTACACACACAAAGGTTAAGTTGCTGGTCTCAATTTCAAATGCAGTTCCCATTTTCTGTACTTGTACTCTTCTCCTCCCACCCCCACATCCCACCCCACCCCACCCCTCTAGATCATCACAGAGCAATGAGCTGAGCTCCCTGTGCTATGCAGCAGCTTCCCACTAGCTAGCTATTTTATACATGGTGGTGTACAAATGTTATTGTTACTCTCTCAGTCCATCCCACCTTCCCCTTCCCACCCTGTGTTCACAAGTCCATTCTCTATGATTGCATCTCTATTCCTGCCCTGCTAATAGGTTCATCTGTGTCATTTTTCTAGATTCTATATATGTAGCATTAATATACCATATGTTTTTCATTATGTGACTTTACTCTGTGTGACAGACACTAGGTCCATTTACATCACTACAGATGAGCCAATTTTGTTTCTTTTTATGGCTGAGCAGTATTCCATTATATATATGTACCACATCTTCTTCATCCATCCATCCGTCAACAGACATTTAGGTTGCTTCTATGTCCTGGCTATTGTCTGGTTCTTTCCATGAATACAACTTTCTTTAAAATTAGTCCATAGAAATCAGAATATAAACCATGTAAATCAGAATGACCATTGTGGATAAACAAGGTCTTTGTAGTATATTTGTAGTACTGAAAAGGCTGGTTGTACATTAGGGACAGCTGATCTTCACCCCACACCTAGAAGGGAGGGTTTATTATTACTTGCAGCAAGAAAGGAGAACACTGGGGATGTTTCTCAAAGCAGTGTCTCTCCAAGTAGCAAACTGGGGAAAGTCTTAACTGTGGGTTCATGCACATTTGTGAAGGGGCTTGAAAGGTAGGCAGAGTCCAAGTTTTAGTTGATTGACGGGGACAGGCCGACCTTTAGTGCCAGGGAGGTGCTGACTGCCGGCTGAAGCATTTGTTGATGACATTTCTTCACTCCTCAGTTAATGCATGTATTCCTTTTGGCTTTGGTTCCTATTATTTAATTCCGCAGCTTCTATTCTTTTTCTGTCTTCCTGTATTAAAGGGACTAAGTGCCCACATGCCCTTTCACCCTGCACACAGCCCTGCCTTTCCTTTCCCCACCACCTCACTCCCCCACCACCTCCCGAAGCTGCTGCTGGTCCCCATCCTCTCTGAGGCTTGATTGCTCAACTTTTTCTCCGTGTCCATGAGATCATATAGCCATCACCCTCTTTCTTGAACTTGTTTGAGTAGGTTTCTGTTCTTGCAATCAAAGGTCTGTCTTGAGCCCTTATCTCTTCCTTCCTCTGTTGTAGGTACCCTGAGGGGTTGCTCAGCCTCCCTGGTGTCCTCCAGGACATGAAAGACCTCCAGGCCTGCATGCTCGGAAGATTCAGAATATTTAGAGATCGGCAGATGGTTGGTTGAATTTCTTTTACCTTTTGGGGGAATGAAATGTTCTTGACTTGTGGACAAAGCTCTTAGGCTCCATTTAAGCACCTTGTTAAGACCATTGGATGAATGTTGTTGTGCAAAACAAGGATCCACATGGAGACTGCCACTGAGGCCTGCCTAGGCGGTAGGCTTAGCTGGATAGAAAGTGGTCAGGGGTTTCTTTAACTTTATTTAAGAATGAAAAACACAAAATTGGGAAGGAAAGTGGACTTCATCTCCCTAAATGGAATGACAGTAGAACAGAAAAACCTTTTTCTATCTCCAGAAGGGAATTGTGGCAGGAGAATAGGAGCTTTACGGGGAATTACTGGTATTACCAAAGGCTTTTCAAAATAGACTTGAAATGAATAGCTGTGCGCTCGTTTTATTACTGCCTTGTGAGTTTACATTTTGTTTTTGTGCGGTGTTTTTCTCCCCCTTATGAGACGGTTGCTAGGGCTTGTGAGCAAATAACCTTTATTGTGTTGAATTTGGGACTGAACATAATTATCTCATAATTTGGGTTCAGAGTGCCATTTTTGACAGTTGTATTATGCGCTTTTAGAGGAAAATTGAGGCCACATGCGGTAAGCTGCTTCCTATTCAGTTGCCCTTCAAGTTATGGTGTCTCAGCTTTCCCTTCCCCCATTACTCGGCAGCACTGCAGCCTCGGGACCAGATGCTGCCGGAGGCAATCATATGATCCAGTGTGGGTACCACCACACTCCAGCACCATCTCCTCTGAAAAGACCCTGCCCCTGTCAGTGCCTTTTCCCGGATGACTCTGTGGACATGCATCTCTAGGGATGCTCCTATCAGGAAAGTTGTGAGTCAACAGAAGTTTTGTCAATTGCATCAATGTTCCTAGCAACCTCCTTGACCATTTCAGAGATGCTTCATCTTCATTTCTGACTTCGTCTGTCTTGTGGGTGGCACTTTTTCCCTAACCTGTCCTACAGCATTTCTATAAAGGAGGGTAATGCACTGTGAACAAGCTCTGAAATGTACCAGGAGAGCACACTGCTTACAGAAATCCTTAAATAACCGTCTTTTTTTTTTTTTTCCTGTTCCTTCCTATTGCCTAGCAGACATTTGGGTTCACCTAGAAGCAGGTCGCGAGAAAAGAGTTAAAGGGCAGATGGTTTATTAGAGAAGGCACGCCAGGAAACACCAGTTGTTGTTGTTGTTCGTTCGCTCCTTTGGGTTCGATTGTTTGTTGCTGCAGCATGCCAGGGTTCCCTGTCCTTCACTGTTTCCCAGAGTTTGTTCAGATCCGTGTCCATTGAGTCGGTGATGCCATCCAACACCAGGAGGAGAGGGAGAGTAGATACAGGCAAGGGGAGGAAGTCAATATGAGGTGCATCTTGGAGCTGGTTCCTACTTAGGCAAGGTAGTGGGCCTCGATCCTTCCAGGGATCTCTAGGAAGCAGTGTAAAGACACCCCTCAGATCTGTGCCATGTGAGGGTGAGGAACTAGGGTTATTTATATCAGACTCCTTCAGTCACTGGTGGAGGGCTGCTTCTGGGGGAGAGAGTGGATGATATTTAATCAGTTCCTAGCACTCTACCTTCTACCCAGGCAGGGCTGTCGAAATCCAAGACAGCTCTTGGATGGTAAATGCTGGCAAATGGAAGCCAGGCCAAATGTAAGTGGCTGTGGGCAGGACACCAGCGCATCTGCTACATTCAGCTTCTCCGTCATGCCTGGGAGTTACTACACCCACTCTTCTTCATCGTTAAGTGTCTTCTAGCTGAATTCTCTGCAAATCAGAAAAAGGTTCTTAGAAACTTATTATTAGGAAAGTGAAGTTTTCCTTCAAAATATTTTCTTTATATAGAAACACTAGGAAATGGAACCAGTGGCCACAGCCAAGGCTTAACATCAAGCCTTTTCAAAATGCTCCATCCATCACTTGCAGTGGATATTTTTTATTGGGGTATAGTTGCTTTACAATGTTGTATTAGTTTCTGCTGTACAGCAAAGTGAATCAGCTATATATATCCACTCTTTTTTTGGATTTCCTTCGCATTAAGGTCACCACAGAGCACTGAGTAGAGTTCCCTATGCTATATTCCGTTGTTGTTTAGTTGCTAAGTCACGTCCAACTCTTTTGCAACCCCATGGACTGTGGCCCACCAGGCTTCTCGGTCCATGGGATTTCCCAGGTAAGAATACTGGAG
Source organism: Bos indicus x Bos taurus (assembly GCF_003369695.1). NCBI lineage: Eukaryota > Metazoa > Chordata > Mammalia > Artiodactyla > Bovidae > Bos > Bos indicus x Bos taurus. Next base: position 48,337,248 of record NC_040094.1, read on the forward strand.
TGGGTTGCCATTTCCTTCTCCATGGGATCTTCTTGACCCAGGGATTGAACCTGTGTCTCCTGCCTTGGCAGGCAGATTGTTTCCTGCTGAGCCACCAGGGAAGCTGTGCTATACAGTAGGTTCTCGTTAATTATCTGTTATACAAAGTAATGTGTACATGTCAATCCCAATCTCCCAGTTCATCCCACCCCTTTCCCCTCCTTGGTATCCATATGTTTGTTTTCTATGTATCTTAGACAATTTTTGAAAGTGTGTGCGTATCTCTGGGTACCTCATGAACCATGGTGTGGCAGGCAGACCATCTATAACTTGCCCAAGTAGGCAGGGCTCCAACAGAGGTATGGGATGCTGTCCTTTGCAGCTGGTACTTACAAAACACCGACAACTGAAGAGAGTGATTAAACCCAGGCATCCTAGTATCTATATCTTGGAGGCCCTGGAGCCTCACGTTCCCGGTGAGTCCTGCTTTGTCTTTATCCGTAATGGCTCTCTGGCAGCTGAACAAACCATGCCTTGGGTGGTTTCCTACTATTTTGAGGGTTGAAGAGTCTACGTTCCTAACATAGCATCAGATGAGGATCTTGGTGCTGAGAATTAAGCTCATGGAGTCTCTATTGCACAGAGATACTACACATGAGTGGAGCTGAACTTCCCTCACAGGCAAACTGATGGACTGGCATTTGGCAAAATGGACTGCAGGTCAGTTCTGCATCAGATCTGCCTAAGTGGCAGCCTGTATCAGATCCAGGGACCATTTCTATGCTGACTCCTCATTCTAGTCCCTGATGTGTAATTTGTGAGGTTTCAGAGCTAGAAAAAAACTTTAAAGATCATCCAGCCAACCTGTTTTGCTGATAAGGACCCTGCATTCCAGCATGGTTGAGTCACTAAACCCAAAGTCAAACAGGGAGTCAAGAGCTGGGCTGAAGGGAGAGAAAGCCAGTCTCTTCTCACTTCCCATGCAGTTAATAAAGCAGCAGAGGTTCTCAGTGGATTCAGGAGAAGTAAACGTTTGGGGCCACATTTATTTCTAGTATACCTGCTCAGGACAGTGCAAGGCTGTCTGGGAAGCTGAAGACTGAGACTCTCATGGCTCTCACACTGAGCTCTTTGCTTCCCAGCTCCCTTCCCTTACTTCCACTCCCCATTCATTCTCCATCCTATTTTCACTTCTTTTGTTTGTTTTTGGTGCCACAACCCAGGAACTATTTTCTCTCTCTTCTTATAGCTCATGTCCTTCATCCCAACTCCCTAATTCCCTTCCTCCACCATTTCTCTGTTCCCACTCTATCAGGTTCTTCCTCTTCTGTACTACTGTATTTCTCTTTCTCATATTTATCTATCACGTCTCTTAGCTGCCCTTTCCTAGACTCCCTGGCTCTCCCCCTCTGCCATCTTGGATCCTGGAAGCATACTTGGTTATGGTGGTAGGCAGCTTCTGTGATAGCCAATGATCCCCAGCTGGTCTCCATGCCCTCATGGAATCTCTTTCCTCTTGGTACAGGATGGACCTTGTATTAAATAACTCAGTTCTAATGAATAAAATATGACCAAAATGATGGGACATCATTTGTAAGCTTAGGTTTAAAGAGGCTGTGGCTTCCATCTTTGACTATGAGGAAGCCAGCTGCCATGTTGTAAACTGTCCTACTGAGAGGCCCACGGAACAAGGAACTGAAATCTCCAGCTAACAGCCAGCGAGGATCTCAGGTCGGCTTACCATCACATGAGTGATCTTCCTCTTGTGGAGCCTGGAGACAACTGCAGCCCCTCTGATACCTTGATGGTAGCCTGTGAGAGACCCCCAAGTCTGAGGCCCCCTGTTGAGATGCTCTTGGATTCCTGACCCACAGAAACTGTAACATGATAAATTAAAAAAAAAATTTTAAGTACTGTCAATTTACAATGTTGAAATCTCTGCACCCCTTTGAGAGCCTACCAGGCTCTTCTGTCCATAGGATTCTCCAGGCAAGAAAACTGGAGTGGGTTGCCATGCCCTCCTCCAGGGGATCTTCCTGATCCAGGGATCGAACCCATGTCTCTTACGTCTCCTGTACTGGCAGGTGAGTACTTTACCACTAGCACCACTTGGGAAGCCCCTTTGGGTTACTACAAAATATTGAGTAGAGTTCCCTATGATATGTAGTAGGTCCTTGTTGATTATTTTAATAATAGTGAAGTGTTTGTTTTCAGCTGCTAAGTTTGGGGGGCAGTTGGTTATGCTGCAAAACTAAAAATGCACAGTTGTCCTTTACAGACCTCCCCTCAGAAGTGCCTGTGCTCTCTGAGCAAGTTGCTGTGCTGGCTGGGCCTCAGTCTCCCCATCTGTGAGGCCTGGGGCTTAGAGGCTAGTGAGTGTCCCAAGTCTCCTGTCCACAAGGCTGTGTAGCCTGTGAAGTTGCAACAAGCCCTGTCTATTCAACTGTTCAGCATAGGAAGCCTGGTTAAACCTGCACGTCTTTGTACGTTAAGCTCCACATCTTTATATTTGCCTCAGATTTTTCATCCTAGTATCTGAGGTCTGTTTCTAATTTCTGACAGAATCGCAGTGGCCCATTGTGTGCCTCGCTCGGCCTGACACACCAGTTGCATTTTGGAGTCACGGCTATTGTCTTTTTCACCGCTAATCTCTTGTTTTGCAAAATCCCCATAGAACCTGTGAACAGAGAGAGTTGCCCTGGTGCCTGATCCAGGCACTCTGTGGCCCCCAAACAGGGTTGGATGATAGACAGACAGACAGCCTGTCTGCCACCCGAGGCATCTTTTCTTGCTTAAAAACTTGCTCCCCAGATTGCAGACTCCTTTCCAATGCTAGCAAAGACTGGAACATATTAAATAAGAGCAGAGCTGAAATTGGATGGAATGTCTCAGCCACTTAGATTCAGACCTCTTTCTGGGGAGCACGTGAGAAGGGGCTGGATGCGTGAATAACGTAGAAGATGTCTTCCATACCTGTCTCATACCATTCAAGCCTTAAGCAATGGTAACACAGTTTTTCTTAAACACGGCCTATAGCCCAGGATCCATCACTTATATATGGTGTCCATGGCAACCAGGCAATGGTATGGGATCCCTTCTCACTGGGGAATTCCTTTTATGGCGCATTTCCGAAACCAGCATGGCCAGTACACGAGTCTGCAGTTTCCCAGTTGCTTAGCAACCAGCTCCTATGCTCTAGTCACTAGGAACAGCAGACAGTTAAAAAACTGTTTGTCATCAGAATCATATGTTACATTCTCTCTACTTTGTCTCTTTAGAATCAAATAATTAGTGTGTGATAAGGATGCAGGAAAGGGCACCCACTCCCTGCGGTTAATGCCTCCACTGCTCCTGGCGGGCTGCTGCAGGCAGAGGGAGGGAGGAAAATGTTAGCATGCTTTTGGTTGGTAATTAAGCAGTGCAAGCCATCTGCACATTGAAAGCTCTACATTTTTCACATCTCGTGGGGGCATCGAGTAAGTACAGGGCCAGCAATCTGTGTACTTCATTCCCTCCCCAAAGCAGAAAAGCCAGGCTTCACCCACAGGTGTTCACTGGACCACCGCTCCTTGGCTGACATTCCTGGGAGGGCTGAGTTGGTTTGTTGGGTTTTTGGTAGAAAGGCAAGGAAGGAGGCCATGTGGCCCCCTTGAGTGACAGCCTTGGTTTTCAACCAGGGGTGATTTTGCCCCCCCTCTCTTTCAGGTGACATTTGGCAAGATCTGCAGACATTTTTGGTTGTCATAACTGGTGGGGGAGGGGGTTGTTATTGCTAACTAGCGGGTAGAGACCAGGGATGTTGCTAACCAATCTATGATGTTTAGGCAGAGGACAGTCCCCAACAACAAATTAGTAGCCTACCCACAATGCCAGTGTGCCGAGGTTGAGAAACCTCAACATTTGGAGAAATCAGAAGATCTATCCGCCTTGTTAAAAACCAACACAATAGCCGACTAGACAAGACAACTTGGCAAAATGTTGACAAGGTAAAGATGGGACTGATGAAAATCCATTGAGCAGACAATTCCAGGGACTTCTCTGGTGGTTCAGTGGTTAAGACTTCACCTTCCAATGCAGGGGGCAAGGGTTCGATCCCTGGTCAGGGAGCTAAGACCCCACATGCCTCATGGCCACTAAACCAAAACATAAAACAGAAGCAATATTGTAACAAATTCCATAAAGACTTTTGAAAAATAGACAATTCCAACTGGAATTTCTGTATGCATGGGACTCCTCTGCCCCTGCCAGCACTCACTTGGCACATGTAGAGCAAAGTCCCCCAGGAGTTTGTGGCAATGGAGGAACCTCTGAGGTTGCCTCCCTGTAGGAAAGAGAGAGAAAAGGGATGCAGCTTTGGCATTAGACAGATTGGGTTTCACATAACGAGTCCCTTGACTATGCACTGGGGCCTCTTAGTAAAAGACCTAAGAAGACCGTCTTCTCAACTCCAAAATGGGTTTTGTGAGAGCTACGTATCAGAACACGTGAAAACCCTGACCCCCATCCTGCTCTATTTCCCTTTGTGTATCAGCCCCAGGACCCCAATTGTTCTTTCTTGTACTTTGAACTTTTGAGGAATATGAACAAATGTGCTGATCTTACAATGACTGAGGTCATTTTATTTAGCAATGAGTCAAGGACAGAAGCATCATTTGGAGGACTGTTGGCTGGTTGGGTGTGTGTGCACGCACATGCCTGCTCAGTCATGTCCAAGTCTATGACCCCATGGGCTGTAGCCCACCAGGCTCCTCTGTTCATGGGGATTTTCCAGGCAAGAATACAGGAGTGGGTTGCCATTTCCTTCTCCAAGGGATTGTCCCAACTCAACACAGGATCAAACCTGTGTCTCTTGCTTTGGCAGGCAGAGTCTTTACCACTGCACCGCCTGGGAAATCCAGTGTTACCATTAAGAGTGTTACATTGCCTCCATCTTACTGGTTCTGTGACCCTGCAGAGTTATTTAACCTATCTGAGCAATTTCTTGTCTATGAAATGGGGATAATTATTACCTCTTGTGTTATTATAAAGATTAAAGATCATTATAAAGTGCCTAGCCTGGTATCCAATAAAAGGTAGGCACTTGATAATATGACAATATACATATCATGCAGGCACCTTACCTTATTTTTTTTAAGATTGGCATGTGTAATTCTAACCCAAGATCTTTTCCACTGATGCTGAGAATTAAGCTAATGCTGTGTGTTAGGAAGACACAACTGGCCTCTCTGTTTCATCTATGACAATCAGATTTCACTCAGTCATATATGGTAGTTCCAGTGGGCACAATATTATGTCAGCAGTTTGGAGGCTATTTCTATTTTCAGTCTGTGCTACCTCTCGGGGGGGGGGGGGGGTAATGAATGCCATACATTTAGTAACCATTTTTTTACTTGCTTGAAATCCTGAGACTGTCTCAGGACAATTCCTAGTTCTAATAAGTGTATTTTGGTCTGTGTTCCTATTACCTGAACCTTTAGCAATTTTCTAGACTGTAGCACATCCCCTGTACCCTCCACCCTGTCCTGAAACAGAAGCCTGTCCAGTCTCTGGGCCACTTGAAATGCCTCGTCACCTTTCTCAAAATTGCATCAACCCGAGCTACACATTTCTTACAAAGGTAATATTCTCTGTTTTTGTTCCTTATTCTTCCTAATAATTTCACAAAACACGTAGGCCTCTGTGGGCCCAGAGTCTTTGCTGCACACACTTGCAATGAATCCCAAGTCCTTTTTCTGGGTCACAATAGCTGGTTCGTAGTGGCAGTGCCATCTTCTATAGTTTGTACTCTCCCTCCCTATCATGCCCTTATTCTCAGCAAAGTTTGTCTGCTAAGATTTTGCCCACTCAGCCAGCCTCATTTAATCTCACCCCCGTTGGTTTCTTGTTCAACACCCAACAGAGACAGTCTCAAATCTCTAAACACTTAGAAATTCCACTGCTTATTCCAGACGGTTGAGTGATCCCACCTAATTTTGCCCAATCGACTCAAGGAGTACAGCCCTCACATGTCACTGCTAAGATTTTTCTCTTCCATAGGGGGATAATCAAATGATAAATTTAGAGGTTGCTTGCTCATCTTTTCCAAGCAGAATGATAGACTCTCACCTGGAAGCTGCAACAACCAGGAATGGCAGAAGGATATTTCTCAGACATGCATGAGCCCAGCTCTCCAGAATGCAGCAAACAGGAGCCTCATTTCTGAACAAGTAACAGAAGCCAGATCCACAGTCACCCCATGGCTGTGAGTGGGGAAAGCTTGAGGTTTCCCAGGAGGACCAGAAGCACTCAAAAAATGTGGCAACCAGAGCAGTGGCTAAGAAAGAGTCCAGGCAGGTTGGGGGCATCAGGCAGCTGAGTGCTGACACCACGTTTGGGATCCAGGATGACAGGAGACTTAAAACAGGGTACTATCAGAGCTCTGAAACAAGGCAAGGTTTTATCAGGGGATGAATCTGAGTTCCAGGAATGAGAGTAGTACAACTGAACCGAGCTAAGACAGAGACTTAAAACAATAAAGTACAGGGGTTAACAGAGAGGGAGGGAAGGGGTTGATGGCTTCTCTGGGGGCAAAGAATCTTCTCTGTATTCCTGTAACACTAGTACAGGTTCCTAGAAGATCCGTCAGTTGATCAGTTAGCAGGTAATGTTGACCTATGTACTCTGTGGGCATCATGCTTTGCATAAAGTTCCAGCAGAATGCTAACCTCATGAGGTGCCCAAGAAAAACATTCTACAATCACTAAGTCTGGGATCTTTGCAAACTGCAAGTGCCTCGTGGAAATCTACAGTGTATATAAGCATTTTAGAAGCTCAAACTTCTATGTTATAGAAATCTGTGTGTTTTATTCAACGTTTCTCCAATAGTTAACAACAGGATTCTTTTGTTACATGAAAATGATGAGCATCCTGTGGACATATTGTGAAAGACATTGTTCTAGAGAATTCCTAACCTGGTGTTCCCAGGCCCTTCACAACCCGGGCCCACCCTTGTTTCCCAACTTTACCTTCCTTTATTTTCCTACATTCCAACCACATTGAACTCTTTCCCCTTGTACCCGCCCCTGTTTCACATTTCCTTCTTTACTGTTACAGCAAGTGATTCACATCTACCCCCAAAAAAGGAAAAAATGCTGAGCCTTTCTCACTTTGGCACCCCCCCCCCCATTTCTAGTTATCCTTTAAGGATCAACTCAAAAGAGACACTCTGCCCCAGCCTCCCTGTTTCTATAAATGCTCCATTTTCTCCTCTGATTCTTTGTGTCACTGTATCTGTTACTTTTAGAGCACTCAGTACTTTTTGATTTGTATGGCCATTTACTCCTTTCTTATTAGAAGACAATCCATGACGGATTCATTTTTATATTCCTAGCCAAGAATACAGCTCACTTGTAGGATTGTTCAAGGGAACAGAAAGTAAGAAGCTATGAACAACAACAACAAATGATGTCCAAGGCAGAAGTAAGTTTCTCAATGCTCAGGCTAGAGATGGCAGCTCCTCTGGCTCACCTATTGTCAACTTAGGCTCACCTTTGTGAACAGACTCATCTATCATCCTGTGATGCCCCTGAGGCCCAGATCGCCTCGTTCCCCCAGAATGCTTTTCAACACAGTGCTCTGGAGAGTCCTAATCAACAGGTCAGGGTTGGCATGACAGAGAAATCTAATTGTCATCACTGATTTGGACTTTTCCATGAAGTGAAAGTTAGAGTTTAGCAGGCTGAACATTGAGGTGGTAATAATTTGGATCAAGGACTGTCCATAACAGAAAAGAGCAATTAGCAAAACTATTCATTATACTTTCATGTTGATGTCTCATCTCAAGGCTAATTATTTGTATAATTAACGTGTTACCAAATGCAAATAATTGATGAGCCTGATCTCTTAGAATGGAACACGAGTCTTGTGAAATGTAAATAGCTGTGAATTACTAACAGTTTCCTTTACATCGCCTAATAGGGCAACGCCTGTAAAATTAAACCATTTTAGTGTAATCCCATGTATGCTAACAGACTGACAAAGTAAAACAATACGATGCGTGCTTAAAGGCATTGAAAAAGCACAGGTTTTTAAATTCTCACTCTACTACTTTCTAGCTGTGACCTTGGGCAAGTTACTTAATCTCCGTTTACTCATGTTATTTATAAATCTCAGTTTCCGCATTTATGAAATGGGTGTAACAGTGGCCCCTAGTTCACAGGATTGTTGAGAATTAAATGAGGGTTGACTCATTTGTAAAGACTGCACAAAAAATGAGAGCCATTGTTTTCATTATTATACTTCGTGTTGCTTGGATTTTATACAGAAAGAAATATTGGATACATGTATATGTGTAGCTGAATCCCTTCACTGGAACTATCACAACATTGTTAATTGGCTATACTGCAATACAAAATAAAAAATTCAAAACAAAAAAAATTCGAGGGAAAGGGAATGTATACAGATGTCCCTGCTACAACACCATCTATGTGTTCCTGTAAAGTTCCTATGGTCTACAGCATAGCCCATTGAAAAGAACTGGACTACCTGGGATAAAAAAAAAATAAGGTTGGGAAGACCACTCAAAAAACCAGTACAATTTTGTAACCCAAGCACTAACAAAAACAATGTCAGTACTAACAAAATAGTAGCCCTACTAAACCTTAGCTTGAACATTGCACACTGCATTCCTTGAATTCAGGGACTGCTGGTGCTTCTTTTGAGATAAAAGTCCTGGAGAACATTCATTTCTAAGAGGGATCAGTTTAATCAAAATTAAACATGTGATTTAAGGAGTAGTGTTGTAGTTTAAAGGGAAATGTCTTCACAGATTCATCGTCTGTACCCCGACTTCTCATAGAAAGCATAACATGATGATAACAGGGATTCTTAAAGTCACTGAATCAGTTACTTTTTGCAGCTAAAAAAATTCAGCTTTTCTTAGAGGTAGTTGCTATAAGAAAGAGTGCCTCTGTGTCTCTGGTTGCTTCAAAATATTAACATGCTAAGAAAAATAATTGCATAGGAAACAACATGACTTCCGTGTTATATCAATTCCCTATTTACCTATGGCAGGTAAGGTAATTCACATGTAAAACACATGTTGTAGCACTACAGTTTGCATTGCCTATCTCCTACCAGTTGCTGTGACAGGAGCTAAGTATAATCATATGATTTAATCTGCACATTTTTAATCTAAGGTGGTGGGTATCCCTCTCTCTGATAAGGCTCAGGGACATTAACTTGCCTGAGATCACAAATTCTTAAGTAGCAAAGCCAGAATTCCTCTTTGGAATCGAACTGATTCCCAAATTCACATTCTTTATGACATTATACCCTTAAGAGCAGATGGAACAGGAAAGCAGACAGATACCCCTGGCTGTGTGATGAATAAAAGCCTGATTCCTAACCACAAGTCACTAACATTTAATCACATTTAATTCTCACAACACCCCTCCTACTTAGATATTCTTATCACCATTTTATAAATAAGAAAACTGAAGCTCCAAGGAGTTACAATTGGCTGATAGCCAAGCCAGGATTCAAAATTAGTCCTATCCAGTTCCTAAACTGGGGTGTTTCTCCCTATGTCCTATATATGTCTTTATGTTTAAAGACAGCATTCCTAAATATCTTAGTGTGTCTGCCTGCTAGTTTTCTAAAAAGCTGAGTTATACATCTCCACTTTCCCCTTCTCTCAGTCAGTGAATTTCACTGCATCATGTGCACACACGTACACCTGGAAATCCCCACAGGTGCAATTTATCAAGCATGCTTCATAGCACAACCATAAAATACTAGCCTCTTTCAGTGTTTATTTTTCTCTTTGTGCTATTTAAATTTGCCTTTTAAACAGCCTAGAAGAGAACCTATAACTAGAAAACGGTTACCTACTTAGGATTCGAGAAAAGCAGTTTGTTAAGCAGAACATCATTTATTGATTCTGTTAATGTATTTTTATTTTGTAATTCTTAAAAATAAAAAACTACTATTGCCTTCTTGGTTAAAGGGGTGACAGTGTATTTGATCAACAAATATAAGATTTCTTTGCCATAATAATGCTGTTCTTCATATGGAAATGTGATACCAATCTATTGATTGGAAAGCTAAGTGAAATTAGGAAAACCATGCATCAGCAAAATGAGAAGTTAGAAGAAATAAATAAATCCTAGAGCTGAAAAATACAATGACCGAACTGAAGAATTCAACAGAGTCTCAAAGGCAGACTCAATTCTGCAGAAGAAAGAATCGGTGACCTAGAAGACAGGACACTTGAAAGGTGAAAGAATGAAAGAGTGAAAAAAGCCTATAGAACCTGTGGGATATAATCAGTGGAAGCAATATTTGCATTATGAGAATTCTAGAAAGACAAGAGAAAAATGAACAAAGTATGTTTAAGGCAGTAATGGCTGGACTTCCAGTGGTTGAGAATCCACCTGCCAATGCAGAGGATCGCTGATCTGGGAATGCTGCAGAGCAACCAAGCCCATGGGCCACAACTACTGAACTTGTGCTCTAGAGCGTGTGAAGCACTGTTAAACTGCGTGCTGCAAATACTGAAGTCCTCACACCTAGAGCCTGTGCTCCACAGCAAGAGGAGCCACCACAGTGAGAAGCCCACGTGACACACAGAGCCGCCCCCACTCACTGAAACTAGAGAAAGCCCACAAGCAACAAAGACCCAGCACAGCCAAAAATATATTTTTTTTTATTTTTAGAAGTTTTAATAATGGCTCAAAACTTCCCCAACTTTGGGAAAGAAATGGACATCTAGATCCATGAGGCCCAAAGGACCTCAAATAAGTTGACCTTAAATAGGGTGACACCAGGACACATCATCATTAAATTGTCAAAAGTCAAAGAAAGAATTTTGAATGCAGCAAAATAAAAGAGAAGGTATCTCACAAGTTTATCAGTAGATTTCTCAACAGAAACTCTTTAGGCCAGAAGAGAATGGCATGATAAATTCAAAATATTCTGAATGTTTTTTGATACCAGTATGCTTTGATTTCTTTATCTTATTATCTTGTGTAACTTCTACAGGTTTCTCCCTTGTGGGTATCATGAGGCTTTTATAAAACAAGTTAAAATACCCTATTTTAAAGTGATAACCTCAATAGAATTCTCAGACTTTACACTTCTCATTCTCCAACCCCCTCCCCCCATCTTTTAGATTATGTTGTTGGTTTATGTACAATTTATAGTGACAGAAAAAAAAAAAATAAAACTATCAACCGAGAATTCTATACCAGGCAAAGTTGTCCTTGAGAAATACAGGAGAAATAAAGCCTTTCCCAAACAAATGGTGAGGGAGTTCATCATTAGACCAGCCTTACCAGAAATGCTAAAGGGAGCTCTTTGAGTGGAAATAAAAGGATTCCACTCAACATCATAAAAACATAAGAAGGCAATGTAAAACTCACTGCTATTGGTAAATATATAGTCGAAGTTAGATTCTGTAATATGGTAACAGCAGTGTGTAATTCACTTACAACCCTAGTTTAAGAGTTAAAAAACGCTGCCACTTCCTCTGACCACACCAGTCCCAGTGGGTTGGTGCCCTGCCTGATGCCAGTCCACCCCCACCCCCTGGGCAGGTGAGTGCACTCTGGGGCAGCCTCAGCAGCAGATGCTGGTGGGAGGCCCCCACACAGAGGTGGGGGCAAAACCACAGCTGAGCCTCAGAGGCTGTGCAAGCAGAGCTGAGAGATCTCCTTGCAGCTGTAGGAACCATAGATTTACACCCCTGCTGTTGGCTTTGTCAAGTCAGTACCTGGGGAACATCCAAATGGGGGATGGGTCTGGCTTTAGCAGATGTGGGCTTTGTGAGCAAGTACACATAGGGATTGGACCAGGCCAGAATCTGAGCTTCCTCCGTAACTCCCAGAGCAGGTCCAGGTGCATGATTGCTGCAGTCCAGGGACCTGACTTCAGTGATCTGCACAGGTGGCCTGGTGAAAACAATGCCTGAGAGACATCAGGGCCAACTGCCAGCATACTCACAGTTAAGGTGGGGCTGAGAGCAGTTCCAGTGACAGTGCAATTTGTGAGCACAATGGGTGAAAAGTGACACAGCAGAATACACTCACAGGTGAACAGCTCAAGAGGAGGAAAACCCAGTGACCTCTCTCAGTGAGAGTGCTCCAATTCTGCCTACCTCACACTGAAATCAGCAACACAGCTTAGAAACAGATCTGGGGCTCCCTATTCCAACAACTTTCTTATCTCTTCTTGCTATTCTTTGGAACTCTGCATTCAGATGTTTATATCTTTCCTTTTCTCCTTTGCTTTTTGCTTCTCTTCTTTTCACAGCTATTTGTAAGGCCTCCCCAGACAGCCATTTTGCTTTTTGGCATTTCTTTTCTATGGGAATGGTCTTGATCCCTGTCTCCTGTACAATGTCATGAACCTCATTCCATAGTTAACATTTCATGCAAAGATGAGCTTGATAAAGGACAGAAATGGTATGGACCTAACAGAAGCAGAAGATATTAAGAAGAGATGGCAAGAATACACAAGAGAACTGTACAAAAAAGATCTTCACGACCCAGATAATCACGATGGTGTGATCACTGACCTAGAGCTAGACATCCTGGAATGTGAAGTCAAGTGGGCCTTAGAAAGCATCACTACGAACAAAGCTAGTGGAGGTGATGGAAATCCAGTTGAGCTATTTCAAATCCTGAAAGATGATGCTGTGAAAGTGCTGCGCTCAATATGCCAGCAAATTTGGAAAACTCAGCCATGGCCACAGGACTGGAAAAGGTCAGTTTTCATTTCAATCCCAAAGAAAGGCAATGCCAAAGAATGCTCAAACTACTGCACAATTGCACTCATCTCACATGCTAGTAAAGTAATGCTCAAAATTCTCCAAGCCAGGCTTCAGCAATATGTGAACTGTGAACTTCCTGGTGTTCAAGCTGGTTTTAGAAAAGGCAGAGGAACCAGAGATCAAATTGCCAACATCCGCTGGATCATGGAAAAAGCAAGAGAGTTCCAGAAAAACATCTATTTCTGCTTTATTGACTATGCCAAAGCCTTTGACTGTGTGGATCACAATAAACTGTGGAAAATTCTGAAAGAGATAGGAATACCAGACCACCTAATCTGCCTCTTGAGAAATTTGTATGCAGGTCAGGAAGCAATAGTTAGAACTGGACATGGAACAACAGACTGGTTCCAAATAGGAAAAGGAGTTCGTCAAGGCTGTATATTGTCACCCTGTTTATTTAACTTATATGCAGAGTACATCATGAGAAACGCTGGACTGGAAGAAGCACAAGCTAAAATCAAGATTGCCGGGAGAAATACCAATAACCTCAGATATGCAGATGACACCACCCTTATGGCAGAAAGTGAAGAGGAACTCAGAAGCCTCTTGATGAAGGTGAAAGTGGAGAGTGATAAAGTTGGCTTAAAGCTCAACATTCAGAAAACGAAGATCATGGCATCCCGTCCCACCACTTCATGGGAAATAGATGGGGAAACAGTGGAAACAGTGTCAGACTTTATTTTTCTGGGCTCCAAAATCACTACAGATGGTGACTGCAGCCATGAAATTAAAAGATGCTTGCTCCTTGGAAGGAAAGTTATGGCCAACCTAGATAGCATATTCAAAAGCAGAGACATTACTTTGCCAACAAAGGTTCGTCTAGTCAAGGCTGTGGTCTTTCCTGTGGTCATGTATGGATGTGAGAGTTGGACTGTGAAGAAGGCTGAGCGCCAAAGAATTGATGCTTTTGAACTGTGGTGTTGGAGAAGACTCTTGAGAGTCCCTTGGACTGCAAGGAGATCCAACCAGTCCATTCTGAAGGAGATTAGCTCTGGGATTTCTTTGGAAGGAATGATGCTAAAGCTGAAACTCCAGTACTTTGGCCACCTCATGCGAAGAGTTGACTCATTGGAAAAGACTCTGATGCTGGGAGGGATTTGGGGCAGGAGGAGAAGGGGACTACAGAGGATGAGAATGCTGGATGGCATCACTGACTCAATGGACATGAGTCTCAGTGAACTCCGGGAGTTGGTGATGGACAGGGAGGCCTGGCGTGCTGCGATTCATGGGGTCACAAAGAGTCGGACACGACTGAGCGACTGATCTGATCTGATTCCAACAACTAGGGAGCAAACCCTACCCCTGACAGGGCAGTAACAACCACAGATCAAGGGGGAGGCCCCATTCAACATGCAGTGCAGACTCAAGTCACCACAACATCAGTCATACCTCCTATCAAGGGATAATGTCCTGCATACATTCAGAAAAGAGGTGGAAGACACTTATACTATAAACAGCCCTTGCATCAAAAAGTATTAAAGTCATACAGGCTACACAGGGAAGTTCCCACATAAAAATAGCCCTCCAAATCAGTCTTGAGGGTCAGGCATTGGGAGGAAGAACTCCAAGAGCATTTGGCTTTGAAGGCTAGCAGAGACTGAGTGCAGGAGCTCCACATGGCTGGGAGAAACAGAGGTTCCACTCTTGGAGGGTGTATTCAAGACTCTGTGTGTAGTGGGACCCAACAGAAAGCAGTACCTCCATAGGAACTGGGGCTAGACCTAACTAGGGGTCTTGAAGGATCTTCTTTAGAGGCAGAGGTTGACTAGCTCACTTGGGGGCAAGGACACTGCTGGCAGAGACCCTAAGGAATGTTGATCAGCATTAGCTCTCCAAATGGTCCCCATTTTGGCACCAAGACCAGGCCTCACCAACCATCTACAGGTTCCAGAGCTGGAATGCCTCAGGCCAAACAATGAGCAAGACAGGAACACAGCCCCACCCATTAGCAGACAGGCTGCCTTAAGTCATACTGAGCTCACAACTTCCTCAAAACACACCATATGACACAGCCCTGCCCACCAAAGGGATAAGACCCAGCTCCACCCACCAGAGGGCAGACAGCAGTTCCTTCCACCAGAAAGCCCCCATAAGCCCCTGGACCAGCCTCATCCACCATAGGGCAGACACCAGGCATAGCAATAATTATGATCCTCAGGCTGCAGACAGGTGACCACAAGCACAGAAAGTTAGATAAAATGAGATGACAGAGAAATTTGTTGCAAAGAAACAAGGTAAAAATGCACAAGAACAACTAAATCCAAGAGAAGATAGGCAATCTACCTGAAAAAAAAATTCAGAGTAATGATAGTAAAGATGATTTTAAAAATCTCAGAAAAAGAATAGAGGCACATCTTCCCTAGTGGCTCAGTTGGTAAAGAATTTGTCTGTAATGCAGGAGACCATTTGCCAATGCAGGAGGCAGAGGTTCAGTCCCTGGGTCAGGAAGATACCCTGGAGAAGGAAATGGTGACCCACTCCAGTATTCTTGCCTGGGAAACCCCACGGACAGAGGAGCCTGATGGGCTACAGTCCATGGGCTCACAAGAGTTGGACCCAACTTAATGATGAAACCATCACCACAGATAAAGAAGATACAAGAAATGCTTAACAAGGAGCCAGAATATTTAGAACAAACAGAAATGAACAATAAAATAACTGAAATGAAAAATACACTACTACTTCTACTAGTACTACTACTACTATTAAGTCGCTTCAGTCATGTCCGATTCTGTGCGACTCCACAGACGGCAGCCCGCCAGGCTCCACTGTCCCTGGGATTCTCCAGGCAAGAACAATGGAGTGGGTTGCCATTTCCTTCTCCAATGCATGAAAGTGAAAATGAAGTCGCTCAGTCATATCCGACTCTTCGCAACCCCAGGGACTGCAGCCTACCAGGCTCTTCTGTCCATGGGATTTTCCAGGCAAGAGTACTGGAGTGGGGTGCCATTGCCTTCTCCAGAAAAATACACTGGAAGGAATCAAAAGCAAAATAAGTGAGGCAGAAGAACAAATAAGTGAGCTGAAAGATAGGATGGTAGAAATCACTGTCACAGAACAAAGAAAAAATAATGAAAAGAAATGAGACAGTCCCAGAGATTTCTGGGACAATATTAAATGCACCAACATTAACATTATAGGAATTGCAGAATGAGAAAAGAAAGAGAAAAGACCTTAGAAATATTTGAAGACATTATAGCTGAAAACTTCTCTAACATGAGAAAGGAAACACAAGAAGCACAGAGTTCCATATAGGATGAACTCAAAGGGTAACACACTGAGACACATATTAATCAAATTGACAAAAATTAAAGACAAAGAAAAAAAAATCAAAACCAACAAGGGAAAAGCAACAAATAGCATACAAGGAATTACTGTAGGGTTACCAGCTAATTTTTCAGAGGAAACTCTGCAGACCAGAAGGAAGTGTCACAATATGTTTCAAGTGATGAAAGGGGAAAATCTGCAAACAAGAATATTCTACCAGCAAGGCTGTCATTCCGATTCAATGGAAAATCAAAAGCTTTACAGACAAGCAAAAGCTGAAAGAATTCAGTACAACCAAGCCAGCTTTGGGCTTCTCTGATAGCTCAGTTGGTAAAGAATCCATCTGCAATGCAGGAAACCCTGATTCGATTCCTGGGTCAGGAAGATATGCTAGAGAATGGATAGGCTACTCACTCCAGGATTCTTGGGCTTCCCTTGTGGCTCAGCTGGTACAGAATCCACCTGCAGTGTAGGAGACCTGGGTTCGATTCCTCGGTTGGGAAGATCCCCTGGAAAAGGGAAAGGCTACCCACTCCAGTATTCTGGCCTGGAGAATTTCATGGACTGTATAGTCCATGGGTTGCAAAGAGTCGGACATAACTGAGAGACTTTCACTTCCACACAAGCTTTACAACAAATGCTAAAGAACTTCCCTAGGTGGGAAACAGACCAACAACTTAAAACAACCTTGTGTGTGTGTGTATGTGTGTGGACTGCTATATCAAAACCTCATTGAAACAGCAAACCAAAGGACTACAATACATGCATGAAAAAGAAAACACAATTGAAACACAACACTAAAGATAGTCATCAGATCACAACAGAACAAAAGAAGGGAAGAAAAAAGACCTATCAAAACAAAAAACAAAACCACAAAGCAATTAAGAAAGTGCCAATAAGAAAATATATATCAATAATTACCTTACCTGTAAATAGATTAACCAAAAAGAAATAGAAATTATAAAAACAGACTAATCACAAGTAATGAAATTGAAACTGTGATGAAAAAATTCCCAATAAACAAAAGTCCAGTACCAGCTGACTTGACAGAAAAATTCTATTAAACACTTAGGGAAGAGTTAATACCTATCCCACTGAAACTCTTACAAAAAATTGCAGAGGAAAGAAAACTCCCAAGCTCATTCTACCAGGCCACCATCACCCCGTTATAGGAACCAAATATACTACAAAAAAAAACCAAAAAACTATAAGGTCAATATCACTGATGAACAAAAATGCACAAATCTTCAACAAAAATACTAGCAAAGGGAATTTAACAACACATTAAAAGGATCATATACTATGAACCAGTGGAATTTATCCCAGGGATGCAAGGATTCTTCAGTATTTGTAAATCAATGTGATGTATCATGTTAACTGAATAAAACCATATGATCATCTCAATAGATGCAGAAAAAGCTTTTGACAAAATTCAATACCCATTTATGGAAAAAAAGAAAAAAACCTCTCTGGAAAGTGGGCATGGCGGGAACATGCCTCAACATAATAACAGCCATATATAACAAACCCACAGGAAACATCATTCTCAATGGTGAAAAACTGAAAGCATTTCCTCTATTGTCAGGAACAAGACAAGGATGTCCACTCTTACTTTTATTCAACACAGTTATGGAAATCCTAGCCACAGCAGTCTAGAGTAGAAAAAGAAATAAAAGGAATCCAAATTGGAAAAAAAACTGTTTGCACATGACCTAATACTACACATCAGATCAGATCAGATGAGATCAGTTGCTCAGTCGTGTCTGACTCTTTGCGACCCCATGAATTGCAGCACGCCAGGCCTCCCTGTCCATCACCAACTCCCGGAGTTCTCTCAGACTCATGTCCACTGAGTCAGTGATGCCATCCAGCCATCTCATCCTCTGTCGTCCCCTTCTCCTCCTGCCCCCAATCCCTCCCAGCATCAGAGTTTTTTCCAATGAGTCAACTCTTCGCATAAGGTGGCCAAAGTACTGGAGTTTCAGCTTTAGCATCATTCCTTCAGAAGAAATCCCAGGGCTGATCTCCTTCAGAATGGACTGGTTGGATCTCCTTGCAGTCCAAGGGACTCTCAAAAGTCTTCTCCAACACCACAGTTCAAAACCATCGATTCTTCAGCACTCAGCCTTCTTCACAGTCCAACTCTCACATCCATACATGACCACAGGAAAAACCATAGCCTTGACTAGATGAACCTTTGTTGGCAAAGTAATGTCTCTGCTTTTGAATATGCTATCTAGGTTGGTCATAACTTTCCTTCCAAGGAGTAAGCGTCTTTTAATTTCATGGCTGCAGTCACCATCTGCAGTGATTTTGGAGCCCAGAAAAATAAAGTCTGACACTGTTTCCACCGTTTCCCCATCTATTTCCCATGAAGTGATGGGACCCGATGCCATGATCTTCGTTTTCTGAATGTTGAGCTTTAAGCCAACTTTATCACTCTCCACTTTCACCTTCATCAAGAGGCTTCTGTGTTCCTCTTCACTTTCTGCCATAAGGGTGGTGTCATCTGCATATCTGAGGTTATTGATATTTCTCCCGGCAATCTTCATTTTAGCTTGTGCTTCTTCCAGTGTAGCGTTTCTCATGATGTACTCTGCATATAAGTTAAATAAACAGGGTGACAATATACAGCCTTGACGTACTCCTTTTCCTATTTGGAACCAGTCTGTTGTTCTATGTCCAGTTCTAACTGTTGCTTCCTGACCTGCATACAAATTTCTCAAGAGGCAGATCAGGTGGTCTGGTATTGCCATCTCTTTCAGAATTTCCCACAGTTTATTGTGATCCACACAGTCAAAGGCTTTGGCATAGTCAATAAAGCAGAAATAGATGTTTTTCTGGAACTCTCTTGCTTTTTCCATGATCCAGCGGATGTTGGCAATTTGATCTCTGGTTCCTCTGCCTTTTCTAAAACCAGCTTGAACACCAGGAAGTTCACGGTTCACATATTGCTGAAGCCTGGCTTGGAGAATTTTGAGCATTACTTTACTAGCATGTGAGATGAGTGCAATTGTGCGGTAGTTTGAGCATTCTTTGGCATTGCCTTTCTTTGGGATTGGAATGAAAACTGACCTTTTCCACTCCTGTGGCCACTGCTGAGTTTTCCAAATTTGCTGGCATATTGAGTGCAGCACTTTCACAGCATCATCTTTCAGGATTTGAAATAGCTCAACTGGAATTCCATCACCTCCACTAGCTTTGTTCATAGTGATGCCTTCTAAGGCCCACTTGACTTCACATTGCAGGATATCTGGCTCTAGGTCAGTGATCACACCATCGTGATTATCTGGGTCGTGAAGATCTTTTTTGTACAGTTCTTCTGTGTATTCTTGCCACCTCTTCTTAATATCTTCTGCTTCTGTTAGGTCCATACCATTTCTGTCCTTTATCGAGCCCATCTTTGCATGAAATGTTCCTTTGGTATCTCTGATTTTCTTGAAGAGATCTCTAGTCTTTCCCATTCTGTTGTTTTCCTCTATTTCTTTGCATTGATCGCTGAAGAAGGCTTTCTTATCTCTTCTTGCTATTCTTTGGAACTCTGCATTCAGATGTTTATATCTTTCCTTTTCTCCTTTGCTTTTCGCTTCTCTTCTTTTCACAGCTATTTGTAAGGCCTCCCCAGACAGCCATTTTGCTTTTTTGCATTTCTTTTCCATGGGGATGGTCTTGATCCTTGTTTCCTGTACAATGTCACGAACCTCATTCCATAGTTCATCAGGCACTCTATCTATCAGATCTAGGCCCTTAAATCTATTTCTCACTTCCACTGTATAATCATAAGGGATTTGATTTAGGTCATACCTGAATGGTCTAGTGGTTTTCCCTACTTTCTTCAATTTAAGTCTGAATTTGGCAATAAGGAGTTCATGGTCTGAGCCACAGTCAGCTCCTGGTCTTGTTTTTGCTGACTGTATAGAGCTTCTCCATCTTTGGCTACAAAGAATATAATCAATCTGATTTCGGTGTTGACCATCTGGTGATGTCCATGTATAGAGTCTTCTCTTGTGTTGTTGGAAGAGGGTGTTTGTTATGACCAGTGCATTTTCTTGGCAAAACTCTATTAGTCTTTGCCCTGCTTCATTGCATATTCCAAGGCCAAATTTGCCTGTTACTCCAGGTGTTTCTTGACTTCCTACTTTTGCATTCCAGTCCCCTATAATGAAAAGGACATCTTTTTGGGGTGTTCGTTCTAAAAGGTCTTGTAGGTCTTCATAGAACCATTCAACTTCAGCTTCTTCAGCATTACTTGGGGCATAGACTTGGATTACTGTGATATTGAATGGTTTGCCTTGGAAACAAACAGAGATCATTCTGTCATTTTTGAGATTGCATCCAAGTACTGCATTTTGGACTCTCTTGTTGACCATGATGGCTACTCCATTTCTTCTGAGGGATTCCTGCCCGCAGTAGTAGATTAATGGTCATCGGAATTAAATTCACCCATTCCAGTCCATTTCAGTTTGCTGATTCCTAGAATGTCGACATTCACTCTTGCCATCTCTTGTTTGACCACTTCCAATTTGCCTTGATTCATGGACCTGACATTCCAGGTTCCTATGCAATATTGCTCTTTTCAGCATTGGACCTTGCTTCTATCACCAGTCACATCCACAGCTGGGTATTGGTTTTGCTTTGGCTCCATCCCTTCATTCTTTCTGGAGTTATTTCTCCACTGATCTCCAGTAACATATTGGGCACCTACTGACCTGGGGAGTTTCTCTTTCAGTATCCTATCATTTTGGCTTTTCATACTGTTCATGGGGTTCTCAAGGCATGAATACTGAAGTGGTTTGCCATTCCCTTCTCCAGCAGACCACATTCTGTCAGATCTCTCCACCACGACCCGCCCATCTTGGGTTGCCCCACGGGCATGGCTTAGTTTCATTGAGTTAGACAAGGCTGTGGTCCTAGTGTGATTAGATTGACTAGTTTTCTGTGAGTATAGTTTCAGTGTGTCTGCCCTCTGATGCCCTCTTGCAACACCTACCATCTTACTTGGGTTTCTCTTACCTGGGCGTGGGGTATCTCTTCATGGCTACTCCAGCAAAGCGCAGCCAATGCTCCTTATCTTGGACGAGGGGTATCTCCTCACCGCCGCCCTTCCTGGGAAATCCTAAAGATGCCACCAGAAAACTTAGTGCTGATCAATGAATTTAGTAAAGTTGCAGGATATAGAATTACTGCGCAGACATTTCTTGCATTCCCGCACACTAGCAACTCCTTCATGGATCACAGCATTGTTGTAGTAAAGGGGCTTGCATAACTCAATGAAGCTATGAGCCATGCCATGCAAGGCAACCCATGACACACGGGTCAGTGAAGAGTTCTGACAAAATGTGGTCCACTGGAGGAGGAAGTGGCAAACCATTCCAGTATTCTTGCTGTGAGAACCCCATGAAAAATATGAAAAGGCAAAAATATGACAGTGGAAGATGAGCCCCACAGGTCAGAAGGTGTCCAACATTCTACTGGGGAAGAGCAGAGAGCAATTACTAATAACTCCAGAAAGAATGAAATGGCTGGGCCAAAGCAAACGGTGCTCAGTTGTGGATGTGTCTGGTGGTGAAAGTAAAATCCAACGTTGTAAAGAACAATATTGCCTAGGAACCTGGAATGTTAGGTCCATGAATCAAGGTAAACTTGATGTGGTCAAGCAGGAAATGGCAAGAGTGAACATCAACACCTTAGGAGTAAGTGAACAAAAATGGACATGGATGGGAATGGGTGAATTTTATTCAGATGAGCATTATATCTACTACTGTGAGCAAGAATCCTTTAGAAGAAATGGAGTAGCCCTCATAGTCAACAAAAGAGTTGAAAATACAGTACTTGGATACAACCTAAAAATAACAGAATAATCTAGGTTCATTTCCAAAGCAAACCATTCAACATCACAGCAATCCAAGTCTATGCCCCAACCACTAATGCTGAAGAAGCTGAAGTAGACCAGTTCTATGAAGACCTACAACACCAAAAAAGATGCCCTTTCCATCATAAGGGATTGGAATCCAAAAGTAGGAAGAGAAGAGATACCTGGAGTAACAGACTTTGGCCTTGGAGTAGAATATGAAGCAGGGCAAAGGCTAACAGAATTTTATCAAGAGAACACAGGTCATAGCAAACATCTTTTTCCAACAACACAAGAGACAACTCCACATGACCATCAGCAAATGGTCAATACCAAAATCAGATTGATTATATTCTTTGCAGCCAAAGATGGAGAAACTCTATACAGTCAGCAAAAAACAAGACCTGGAGCTGACTGTGGCTCAGATCATCAGCTTCTCATAGCAAAATTCAGGCTTAAATTAAAGAAAGCAGGGAAAACCACTAGGCCAGCCAGGTATGACTTAAATCAAATCCCTATGAATATGCAGTGGAGACGGCAAATAGATTCAAGGGATTAGATCTGGTACAGAGAGTGCCTGAAGAATTATGAATGGAAGTTCATAACATTGTACAGGAGGCAATGACCTAAATCATCCCAAAGAACAAGAAGGCAAGAAGGCAAAGTGGTTGTCTAAGGAGGCTTTGCTGAGTAAAGAGAAATGAAAGGCAAGGGAGAAAGGGAAAGTTATACCCAACTGAATGCAGAGTTCCAGAGAATAGCAAGGAGAAATAAGAAGGCCTTGTTAAATGAGCAATGCAAAGAAATAGAGGAAAACAACAGGATGGGAAAGACTAGAGATCTCTTCAAGAAAACTGGAGATATCAAGGGAACATTTCATGCAAGTTTGGGCACAACAAAGGACAGAAACGGTAAGGACCTAATAGAAGAGATTAAGAAGTGACAAGAATACACGGAAGAATTATGCAAAAGAGGCCTTAAAGACCCAGATAACCACGAGGGTGTGGTCACTCACCTAGAGCCAGACATTCTGGACTGTGAAGTCAAGTGGGCCTTCGGAAGCATTACTATGAACAAAGTGAGTGGAGGTGATGGAATTCCAGCTGAGCTATTTAAAATCCTAAAAGATGATGCTGTAAAAGTGCTGCAATCAATATGTCAGCAAATTTGGAAAACTCAGCAGTGGCCACAGGACTAGAAAAGATCAGGTTTTCAATCTGAAAGAAGGACAAGGCCAAAGAATGCTCAGACTACCATACAACTGTCTTCATTTCACAAGCCAGCAAGGTAATACTCAAAATCCTTCAAGCTAGGTTTTTGCAGTTTGTGAATTGAGAGCTAACGGATATACAAGCTGGGTTTAGAAAAGGCAGAGGAACCAGAGATCACATAGCCAGCATTGTTAGATCATAGAGAAAGCAAGGGACTTCCAGAAAAATATCTGCTTCACTGACTATGCTAAAGCCTTTGATTGTGTGTGGATCACAACAAACTGTGGGAAAGTCTTAAAGAGATGGGAATACCAGACCACCTTACCTGTCTCCTGAGAAACCTTTAAGTAGGCCAAGAAGCAACAGTTAGAATCTGACATAAAACAATGGACTGGCTTAAAATTGGGAAAAGAGTACAACAAGGCTGTATATTGTCACCCTGCTTATTTAACATATATGCAGAGTATATCATGCAAAATGACAGGCTGGATTACTCACAAGCTGGAACCAAGAATGCTGGGAGAAATAAACTCAGATATGCAAATTATACCACTTTCACACAAAAAGTAAAGAGGAAATGAAGAGTCTCTTGATGAGGGTGAAAGAGGACAGTGAAAAAGCTGGCTTAAACTCAACATTCAAAAACTAAGATCATGGCATCTGCCCCGTCTCTTCATGGCAAATAGAAAGGGGAAAAGTGGAAGCAGTAACAGATTTTCTTTCCTTGGGCTCCAAAATCACCACAGATGATGACTGCAGCCATGAAATTAAAAGACGCTTTCTCCTTAGAAGGAAAGCTATGACAAATCTAGGCAGCATATAAGAAAGCAGAGACATCACTTTGCTGTCAAAGGTCCATATAGTCAAAGCTGCTTTATATAGTAGTCATGTATGGATGTGAGAGTTGGACCATAAAGAAGGCTGAGTGCCAAAGAATTGATGCTTTTGAACTGTGGTGCTGGGGAGTCACCTTGAGAGTCCCTCGGACTACAAGGAGATAAAACCAGTCAATCCTAAAGGAAATCAACCCTGAAGATTCATTGGAAGGACTCATGCTGAAGCTCCAATACTTTGGCCACCTGATGTGAAGAACTGACTCATTGGAAAAGACCCTGATGCTGGGAAAGGCTGAAGGCAAAAGGAGAAAGAGGTGGCAGAGGGTGAGATGGTTGGATGGTATCATTGACTCAGTGGACATGACTGAGCAAACTCTAGCAGACAGTGAAGGACAGGGAAACCTAGTGTACTGTAGTCCACGGGGTGGCAAAGCGTCGGACATGTCTTAGTGACTGAACAACAACAAATATGCTAGTGACACAGGACTAGAAGGAGAAACTAAGGAAATCCCATTCACCATTGTGTGAAAAAGAATAAAATACCTAGGACTAAACCTACTTAAGGAGGCAGAAGACCTGTATTCAGAAAACTATAAAATGCTGATGAAAGAAATCAAAGATGACACAAACAGATGGAGAGAGATACCATGTTCTTGGATTGGAAGAATCAATATGGTGAAAATGAAAATATTACCCAAAGCAATATACAGATTTAATTCAATCCTTATCAAAATACCAATGGCATTTTTCAAAGAATTAGAACAAAAAAAATTACAGTTGGTATGGAAACACAAAAGGCCCTGAAGAGCCACAGCAATCTTGAGAAATGAAAATGGAACTGGAGGAATCAGGTCCCTCACTTCAGACTACATATACCACAAAAGATACAGTAATCAAGACAGTGTGGTTCTGACACACACACACACACAAAGAAATATGGATCAATGGAACAAGATAGAAAGCCCAGAGATAAACCCATGCACCTAATCTATGACAAAGGAGGCAAGAGTATACAATGGAGAAAAGACAGTCTCTTTAAAAAGTGTTGTTCGGAAAACCGAACAGCTGCATGAAAAAGAATGAAACTACAGCACTCCCTAACAGCATACATGGGCTTTCCTGGTAGCTCAGACGGTAAAGCGTCTGCCTACAATGCGGGAGACCTAGGTTCGATCCCTGGGTCAGAAAGATCCCCTGGAGAAGGAAATGGCAACCCACTCCAGTATTCTTGCCTGGAAAATCCCATGGACCGAGGAGCCTGGGAGGCTACAGTCCATGGGGTCACAAAGAGTAGGACACGACTAAGCGACTTCACTTTTCAACAGCATACAAACAATAAAAATTCTCAAAATGGATTTAGAGACCTAAGTGTAACCCTATAAAACTCTTAAGAGGAAAAATAGGCAGAACACTTTTTGACATAGATCACAGCAAGATCTTTTTTGACCTGCCTCCTAGAATAATGAAAATAGAAACAAAAATAAACAAATGGGACCTAACTAAACTTAAAAGATTTTTCACAGCTTAGGAGACCATAAAAAAGAGGAAAAGACAACCCTTAGAATGAGTAAAAATATTTGTAAATGAAGCGACTGACAATGGATTAATCTCCAAAATATACAAACAGCTCATGCTGATCAATATTAAAAAAACCCAATCAAAAAATGGGTGAAAGACCTAAATAGAAATTTCTCTAAAGACATACAGATGCCCAAGAAGTACATGAAAAGATGCTCAACATCACTAATTATTAGAGAAATGAAAATCTGCTGCTAAGTTGCTTCAGTCGTGTCCAGCTCTGTGCGACCCCATAGACAACAGCCTACCAGGCTCTGCCATCCCTGGGACTCTCCAGGCAAGAACACTGGAGTGGGTTGCCATTTCCTTCTCCAATGCATGAAAGTGAAAAGTCAAAGTGAAGTCGCTCAGTCATGTCCGACTCTTAGTGACCCCATGGACTGCAGCCTACCAGGCTCCTCCATCCATGGGATTTTCCAGGCAAGAGTACTGGAGTGGGGTGCCATTGCCTTCTCTGGAGAAATGAAAATCTACAAAACTACAAAGAGGTATTACCTCACACCAGTCAGAATGGCCATGATCAAAAAAAAAAATCTACAAACAAATGCTGGAGACAATGTGGAGAAAACTGTTGGTGGAAATATTGGTATAGCCACTATGGAGAGCACTATGGAGGCTCCTTGAAACCTAAAAATAAAGTTACCATATGATCCAGCAATCACACTCCTGAACATATATTCAGAGAAAACCATAATTCAAAAAGACACAAGAACCCCAGTGTTCACTGCAGCACTATTTACAATAGCCAAGACATGGAATCAAACTAAAAGTCCATTGACAGATAAATGGATAAAGAGGATATTGTACATATATACGATGGAATATTACTTAGCCATAAAAAACCAAAATAATGCCACTTGCAGCTACATGGATGGACCTAGAGATGGTGTTACTGGGTTAAGTACATCAGAGAAAGACAAATATCATATGATATCACTTATATGTGGAAACTAGAAAATGGTACAAATGAACCTATTTATAAGACAGATGTAGAAAACAATCTTATGGTTACCAGGGGGGAAAGGTGAGGTGATGGGGAGAGATAAATTGGGAGATTGGGATTAAAATATACACACTGCTATATAAAAAATAAGGACTTCCCTGGTGGCTCACACTGTAAAGC
The DNA here is from genome assembly GCF_003369695.1 of Bos indicus x Bos taurus. Classification (NCBI taxonomy): domain Eukaryota; kingdom Metazoa; phylum Chordata; class Mammalia; order Artiodactyla; family Bovidae; genus Bos; species Bos indicus x Bos taurus. Next base: position 48,363,901 of record NC_040094.1, read on the forward strand.
ATCTGTCTACAATGTGGGAGACCTGGGTTTGATCCCTGGATCAGGAAGATTCCCTGGAGAAGGAAATGGCAACCTACTCCAGTACTCTTGCCTAGAAAATCCCATGGACGGAGGAGCCTGGTGTCCATGGGGTCACAAAGAGTCAGACAAGACTGAGCGACTTCACTTCACTTCACTTCATATATAAAATAGATAACTAATAAGGACCTACTGTATAGCACACAGAACTCAATTCAATACTTTGTAATGACCTATATGAGAAAAGAATCTAAAAAAGTGGATATATTTATATGTAGAATTGATTCACTTTTCTGTACAGCAGAAATTAACACAATATTGTGAACCAACTATACTCCGATTTTTTTAAAAGATAAGTTACAGAATAGAAAAAAAACTTCAATAACCTATAATAATCTCTTATTGGTTTCACAATATAAAAAATATGTAAAGTATACCATCACAATCTAAAATGTGAGGGGGAAGAAAAGGACAAGTAAAAGTTTTGAAATGCTACTGAAGTTATCACTTTAAAATAGGGTGTTGTTATTTTAATATACTTTATGTAAGCCTCATGGTACCCACACGGGAGAATTACCTGTAGTAAGTACACAAAGGAACACGGTACAGAAGTTCTGATACATGATACTGATACAAAAAGATATGAAAACACACTCACAAACAGCAGCAGCAGAAGAAATAATGTATCTACAAAAGCCAGAACATATTAACAAAATGGCAATCATAAGTACTGACCTATCAATAATTACTTTACTTGTAAATGGATTAAATTCTCCCATCGAGAGATACAGAATGGCTGAATAAATATAAAAACACGATCCAATGACATACTGCCTATATAAGAGTCACTTTAGCCTTAAAGCACACAGACTGAAAGTAAAGGAATGGAAAAAGGTATTTCAAGCAAAAGGTGAAAAAAAAATAGAGCTAGCTATCAGACTTCTCAAAGTATAGAGGTAGCTATCAGATACTTAGACAAAACAGACTCAAAACTAAAAATGATAAAAAGAGACAAAGGTCATTAATGATAAAGGGATCAACACACCAAGAAGAGGTAACAATTGTAAATATTTGTGCCCCTACATGGAAGCACCTAAATATATAAAGGAGAAATTAAAATATCTAATAGGAGAAATAAACAGCAACAAAATAGTAGTTGGGGATTTTAATAACCCCACTCTCAGCAATGGATAGATCATCCACACAGAGACTCAGTAAGGAAATAGTGGATGTGAACAACACAATAGAGCAAATGGACCTGACAGACATACAGAACACCACTGACAACAGCAGAATACAAATTCTTCTCAGCCACACATGTAATACTTTCTAGGATAGACCATATACTAGGCCACAAAACAAGTCCTAAAAACTTAAGATTGAAATCAGTCCAAGTATTAATATTTCTGACTATAATGATGTACAACTAGAAATCGATAACAGAAGGAAAATTGGAAAACTCACAAATACATGGCAATTAAACATTCTCCTGAGCAACCAATGCATCAGAGCATCAATTAAAAGGGAAATTCTGTAGATTTCAGTTATAACTGGGCTTCCCAGGTAGTGCAGGGGTTAGGAACCCACTTGCCAATGCAGAAGATGTAAGAGAGGCAGGTTCAATTCCTGGGTCAGGAAGATCCCCTGTAAAAAGCCATGGCAACCCACTCCAGTATTGTTGCCTGGACAATTCCGTGGACAGAGGACCCTGGAGGGTTACAGTCCATAGGGTCTCAAGACAGACAAATTTGGCCTTGGAATACGGAATGAAGCAGGACAAAGACTAATAGAGTTTTGCCAAGAAAATGCACTGGTCATAACAAACACCCTCTTCCAACAACACAAGAGAAGACTCTATACATGGACATCACCAGATGGTCAACACCGAAATCAGATTGATTATATTCTTTGCAGCCAAAGATGGAGAAGCTCTATATAGTCAGCAAAAACAAGACCAGGAGCTGACTGTGGCTCAGACCATGAACTCCTTATTGCCAAATTCAGACTTAAATTGAAGAAAGTAGGGAAAACCACTAGACCATTCAGGTATGACCTAAATCAAATCCCTTATGATTATACAGTGGAAGTGTGAAATAGATTTAAGGGCCTAGATCTGATAGATAGAGTGCCTGATGAACTATGGAATGAGGTTCGTGACATTGTACAGGAGACAGGGATCAAGACCATCCCCATGGAAAAGAAATGAACAAAAGCAAAATGGCTGTCTGGGGAGGTCTTACAAATAGCTGTGAAAAGAAGAGAAGCGAAAAGCAAAGGAGAAAAGGAAAGATATAAACATCTGAATGCAGAGTTCCAAAGAATAACAAGGAGAGATAAGAAAGCCTTCTTCAGCGATCAATGCAAAGAAATAGAGGAAAACAACAGAATGGGAAAGACTAGAGATCTCTTCAAGAAAATCAGAGAGACCAAAGGAACATTTCATGCAAAGATGGGCTCGATAAAGGACAGAAATGGTATGGACCTAACAGAAGCAGAAGATATTAAGAAGAGGTGGCAAGAATACACAGAAGAACTGTACAAAAAAGATCTTCACGACCCAGATAATCATGATGGTGTGATCACTGACCTAGAGCCAGACATCCTGGAATGTGAAGTCAAGTGGGCCTTAGAAGGCATCACTACGAACAAAGCTAGTGAAGGTGATGGAATTCCAGTTGAGCTATTCCAAATCCTGAAAGATGATGCTGTGAAAGTGCTGCACTCAATATGCCAGCAAATTTGGAAAACTCAGCAGTGGCCACAGGACTGGAAAAGGTCCGTTTTCATTCCAATCCCAAAGAAAGGCAATGCCAAAGAATGCTCAAACTACCACACAATTGCACTCATCTCACATGCTAGTAAAGTAATGCTCAAAATTCTCCAAGCCAGGCTTCAGCAATATGTGAACCGTGAACTTCCTGGTGTTCAAGCTGGTTTTAGAAAAGGCAGAGGAACCAGAGATCAAATTGCCAACATCCGCTGGATCATGGAAAAAGCAAGAGAGTTCCAGAAAAACATCTATTTCTGCTTTATTGACTATGCCAAAGCCTTTGACTGTGTGGATCACAATAAACTGTGGAAAATTCTGAAAGAGATGGGAATACCAGACCACCTGATCTGCCTCTTGAGAAATTTGTATGCAGGTCAGGAAGCAACAGTTAGAACTGGACATGGAACAACAGACTGGTTCCAAATAGGAAAAGGAGTTCGTCAAGGCTGTATATTGTCACCCTGTTTATTTAACTTGTATGCAGAGTACATCATGAGAAACGCTGGGCTGGAAGAAACACAAGCTGGAATCTAGATTGCTGGGAGAAATATCAATAACCTCAGATATGCAGATGACACCACCCTTATGGCAGAAAGTGAAGAGGAACTCAAAAGCCTCTTGATGAAAGTGAAAGTGGAGAGTGAAAAAGTTGGCTTAAAGCTCAACATTCAGAAAACAAAGATCATGGCATCCGGTCCCATCACTTCATGGCAAATAGATGGGGAAACAGTGGAAACAGTGTCAGACTTTATTTTTCTGGGCTCCACAATCACTACAGATGGTGACTGCAGCCATGAAATTCAAAGACGCTTACTCCTTGGAAGGAAAGTTATGGCCAACCTAGATAGCATATTCAAAAGCAGAGACATTACTTTGCCAACAAAGGTTCGTCTAGTCAAGGCTATGGTTTTTCCTGTGGTCATGTATGGATGTGAGAGTTGGACTGTGAAGAAGGCTGAGCGCCGAAGAATCGATGGTTTTGAACTGTGGTGTTGGAGAAGACTCTTGAGAGTCCCTTGGACTGCAAGGAGATCCAAGCAGTCCATTCTGAAGGAGATCAGCCCTGGGATTTCTTCTGAAGGAATGATGCTAAAGCTGAAACTCCAGTACTTTGGCCACCTCACGCGAAGAGTTGACTCACTGGAAAAGACTCTGATGCTGGGAGGGATTGGGGGCAAGAGGAGAAGGGGATGACAGAGGATGAGATGGCTGGATGGCATCACTGACCCGATGGACGTGAGTCTGAGTGAACTCCGGGAGTTGGTGATGGACAGGGAGGCCTGGCATGCTGCGATTCATGGGGTTGCAAAGAGTCGGACACTACTGAGCGACTGATCTGATCTGAAAAAGGGCAGGGGGAGAAACATTCCCAAACTCGTTTTACATAGTCAGCATTACCCTGATAACAAAGTCAGAAAAGGACAAAAGGGAAAAAACTACTTGCCATTATCCTGATAAAAACAGATACAAAAATTCTCAATGAAGTTTTAGCAAATGAAATTCAACAGCATTCTTAAAGGGACCATTCACCATGATCAAGCATAAATCACCCCTGGGATACAAGGATGGTTCAACATTGCAAATCAATGTAAGACATCATATTAATAGAATTAAAGAGAAAAACATGATCACCGTAAATGCAAGAAAAAAAACAGATGAAATTCAACATCCACTCATGATAAAAACTCTTAACAAATTAGGTTTAGAAGAAATGTATCTCAACAATAATAAAGGCCATATATAGCTAACGTCATACTCAGGGTGTTTTGTTAAACTGGTCATACTCCCAAAAGCCATCTATAGGTTAAATGTAATCCTTACCAAGAGTCCAATAGCGTTTTTTTTTTTTTTAATTTAAGAAAAAGAGATCAGATTTGTGCCCCCATAAACTGTAGTCCCAGAGAAGGCAACGGCACCCCACTCCAGTACTCTTGCCTGGAAAATCCCATGGACTGGGGAGCCTGGTAGGCTGCCGTCTATGGGGTCGCACAGAGTTGGACACGACTGAGGTAACTTAGCAGCAGCAGCAGCAGCAGCAGCAAACTGTAGTCCACCAAGCTCCTCTATCTGTGGGAATTCCTAGGCAAGAATACTGGAATGGGTTGCCATTTCCTTCTCCAGGGGATCTTCTTGACCCGGGGATTGAACTTACATCTCCTGCATCTCCTGCATTGACAGGAGGATTCTTTACCACTGAAGCCACCAGGGAAACCCCCATAAAGTGCATACTTACAGTTCAAAATAAATTCTGGGATGTAATGTACAGCATTGTAACTATAGTAAACAAAATTATACTGTACATTTGGCTTCCCTGGTGGCTCAGAGGTTAAAGCATCTGCCTCCAATGTGGGAGGCCTGGGTTCGATCCCTGGGTTGGGAATCCCATGGATGGAGGAGCCTGGTAGGCCACAGTCCACAGGGTCGCAAAGAGTCGGACACGACTGAGTGACTTCCCTTTCATTTTTCACTTTCACTATACTGTATATTTGCTAAGAGTACATTTTGAAAGTTTTCATCACAAGTAAAAAAACCTTGTAACTATGTGGTGATGAATGTTAACTGAAATTGTGGTAATCATTTCTCAACAGATACATAAATCAAGTTATTATACTGTATCCCTAAAATCGACACAGCATTATATGTTAATTATGTCTCAATAAAGAAAAAAACTTTTTTCTTTCAGTGTTGGTTTGTATCTTTCAGTGTTGGTTTGAAATTGGAGATACCAGCATGAACTTATGATTGTATGTGTTTGCTGTGAGAGCCTAGAAACAATATCACACCAGTAGCAATCAGCACATTAAGAATTAAGATCTTGATTTCAAAATTCTGAAAGCAAGCACTGGAGAAAAGACTTCTTCCAGGTCTGAAATGGGAAAAGTGTAAGATGAGCCTAGAAGATCTTGTTGCACTGGAGAGGACTTGAAGATGCTCCTACTTGCCAAATATGAGAAAATATGAGCATCATAATAATTATAGTGATAGACTATAACCTGCTTTGCAAAATAGGAATCTATGAGCCCATATTGACAAAATATAAATGAAAAAATAAACGTGGGAGAGGCAAAAGCTCTTCTTTATAGTAGCAAGGCAATAAGAATATAGAGGAAATGATGAAGTTGGGTAGTCATAATTGGATGCTAAAACCTGTGGGTAAATTTTTTTATGTGGAATAGCATATTTACATAGTCTCAAAGTAGTTCCCAAAATACTACTAATCACAAAGGGAAAAAGAATAACTTTATAGTGGAGGAATTGAGCAAACATTATTTAACCTACAGATCAAATTTAACATCACCAACATTGGGAAAAACCTCTACTCTGTGGCATGATGTTTTCAACTTATTTTCAGTTTGCTCAGAATATGCATGTGTGCATTTATGCACACATATATACAGAATGATAAAAGCAAATGAGACAAACCAATTAGCAGACACAGGGGTATAAGGGCTTTCCTTGAACTATTTTTGCTTGCAACTTAAGATTGAGGGTCTTGCTTGCAACTTAAGATTGGGAGCTTCCCTGGTAGCTCAGACAGTAAAGAATCTGCCTGCAGTGCAGGAGACCCAGGTTCTATCCCTGGATTGGGAAAATCCCCTGGAGATGGAAATGGCAATCCACCCCAGTATTCTTGCTTGGAGAATACCATGGACAGAGGACCCTGGTGGGCTACAGTCTATGGGTCACAAAAAATCAGACAAAACTGAGTGACTTTCAAGATTAAGTTATATCAAAATAAAAAGTTGTCCAAAAATGTTGGAAAAAATGTGAGGAGACAATTTTCCATGGGTTGTCCGTGTTTTCTTTTCCTATCTTGTGAGCAGGGACACTGGCAGCTTTTTTCCCAGCCTAACTTTTCATGGATGTTTGTATCATTTAAGAGCCTTAGAAGAAAGAGATTGTATCCCCTACTGGAACCAAGGTCAAGTTTGTTTACTGTCAAATATAATAATATAATGTCTCCCTACAGGGCAAACTTTGAGCAGGATTATTTGCAGTCTATTTAAAAATTCAGATCACCTGAACTTAAGGTTCCTCAGCCTTGAGACATATCTACTGTGTGCAGAGAATCCACCTAGAGCCTTCTATATTGCTCTTTGAGACTTTGAGGGCAAGAGGAACCAATGGAATCATGAAGCTTATATTGCTGGATGTTCCATGAGTAATAAAGTCCTTTGTCTCTGACCTTAGAGCCTGACATCATCTGCCAGAAACCAGGAAACCATGACAGGCTAACTTCTTAATTTGCATGTAGGGGGAAATCTCAGAACCATCATAGTTCTTGGCCAGAAAACAAAAGCAGTGAAGATGAAAACTGTCAACCAATTGCCAGATGTTGATATGTATTATTCTCTCTCGTGCTGTGTGATTTAACAGACACCTTAAGGAAGGCAGGGGCTTCCCAGGTGCTGCTGCTGCTAAGTCGTGTCCAACTCTGTGCGACCCCACAGACCCCACCAGGCTCCCCCATCCCTGGGATTCTCCAGGCAAGAACACTGGAGTAGGTTGCCATTTCCTTCTCCAATGCGTGAATGTGAAAAGTGAAAGTGAAGTCGCTCAGTCGTGTCCGATTAGTATCGACCCCATGGACTGCAGCCTTCCAGGCTCCTCCCTCCATGGGACCTTCCAGGCAAGAGTACTGGAATGGGGTGCCATTGCCTTCTCCAGCTTCCCAGGTAGCTTAGTGGTAAGGAATCTGCCTGTCAATGCAGGAGACACAGGTTTGATCCCTGGGTTTTGAAGATCCCCTGGAGAAGGAAATGGCATCCCACTCCAGTATTCTTGCCTGAGAAATCCCAGAGACAGAGGAGCCTGACAGGGTGTGGTCCATTGGTGAGCAAAAGATTCAGACATGACTTAGCGAGTGAACAAAAAAGGAAGGGATGTGAAACTATATATATATACACATATATGTATATATATATATGGGGGTTGGGGGGAAGTGTGGCTAGGGGGGACTCTGGAAGAAGCAGAGAACCGCTATCAACCAACAGAGAAGGGAGGAGGGAACAAACAGGGCAGAAAGCAGTCATCAGGGAGCAATGATTACGATCAGAATTCTGAGATTTGCAGTAATAGAAGCAGGTAGTGAAAATTCATTTTGGGGGGAATCTGGGGGCATTGTTTGCTTATTTCTCATCACCTGTGTACACATAAAATAGAGACTGGAGTAAATGTCTCCATTTGAGTTTTTAAGCTAATGGGGGCCAGAGAAAGTGACTATTTCTTTATTTTGCCCCTAGTAGCATATAACTCAATGACTAACCCCATAAATAGCTTTTAATTGATCAATTCTGTAAGATATAGCCCTGTTTTTGTGCTGGTAATAGTGGCAGAAAATGAGTTTTCATGAATCTCCTTATTATTTTTAAAAAATGCCTTTAAGTCATTATAAAAAGTTAATAAATGTTTATCATTAAAGAGAAAATATAAGAAAAATTAGATCACCCTCTTTATACAATCCAGAGAAAAATCACTGTTAATATTTTAGCTTATTTTCACTTTGTACAAAGTTTAAATTCTACTGTCTATAACTTTCTATCTTGTTTAACCTAATATTAAACTATATTTATATCATTAAATTTTCTTTGAAAACATGACTCTAACGGCTGCATAAGATTATATCTAATGAATCTACCATCATATATCTGTAATTGTTTTTCTGGGTTTTGTCATTTATACTGTTTTTAATTTTTTGTTTTTATGGGATAAACTCTGATTACTTGTTTAGGATTAATTTCCATCAGTGGGATTACTGGATGAAATCATTGTCAACTAGCTTTCTAGAAAAGTTCTGCTACTTTGCCATTCCATATGGAAACTTTCTGGTATTTATGTATTACCTAGTGAAATCAACCAAATTTAAGTAAAAACATGTGTTTTAATTAACATTATTAATGGTTTAAATTTTGGAATATAATTATTAACCAAAACAGTATGCTATTCACATAAAAACAGACACATAGATCAATGGAGCAGAATAAAGAGCCCAGGAATAAACTCATGCAAATATGCTTCATATATTTAAGACAAAGGAGCCAAGAATATGGAAAAAAGACAGTCTCTTCAATAGATGCTGTTGTAAAAACTGGACAGCCATGTGCAAAATAATGAAACTGGACCCCTATCTTATACAAAAGAATTAACTCAAAATGGATTAAAGACTTGAATGAAAGACCTGAAACCATAAAACTCTTAGAAGAAAACATTGGCAATAAGCTCCTTGACATTGGTCTGGGTGATGAAAATTTTTTAGATTTGACACCAAAAGCAAAGGGAACAAAAGCAAAAAAATAAAACCAAAAATCAAGCAGGACTACGTCAAACTAAGAAGCTCCTACACTGCAAAGAAAACCGTCAACAAAATGAAAAGGTAACATACCAAATGGGAGAAAATATTTGCTAGTCATATATCTTATAAGAGATTAATATCCAAAATGTATAAAGAACTCATACAATTCAATGGCAAACAACCTGATTTTTAAAATGAGCAGAAGATCTGAACAGACCTTTTTCCAAAAAAGACATACAGATGGCCACAAGGTACATTTTTATGTATTTCAGGTACATTTCAGGTGTTCAAAATCGCTAATCATCAAGGAAATGCAAATCAAAACCAAAATGAAATATCATTTCACACTTATCAGAATGACTTGTTATCAAGTCTTGTCACCCTTGTTACCAAAAAAAGGAAAGAAATGACAGATACCAGTGAAGATTTGGAGAAAAGGGAATGCTTGCATACTGTTGGTGGAAATATAAATTGGTTTAGCCCTTATGGAAAAGGGTATAGAGTTTCCTCACAAAATTAAACATAGAAATATATGATCCAGAAATTTCACTTCTCAGTATTTATCCAAAGAAAATGAAATCACTAGCTTGAAAGGATACATGCACCCTCCTCCACCATATTCACTGCAGCATTATTTACAGTAGTCAAGATATGGAAGCATCATAAGTGTCCATGGATGGGAGGAAGAAAATGTTAGAGGAGGAGGCAACCCACTCCAGTATTCTTGCCTGGAGAATCCCATGGACAGAAAAGCCTGGCAGGCTACAGTCCACAGGGTCTCAAAGAGATGGACATGACTGAAGCAACTGAGCACGAGTGTGTGTGTGTGTGTGTGTGTGTGTGTGTGTGTTGGAATATTACTTGGCTATAAAAAAGAAGAAAATATTATCATTTGCAACAACATGGATGGACCTTGTGGGCATTATGGTCAATGAAATAAGTCAGACAGAGAAAGACAAGTACTGTATAATCTCACTTATAATGGGAATTTAAAACAAAAAGTCAACTCACAGATATAAAGAAATTGGTGGTTGCCAGATGTAGAAGGTGGGTATGGGTGGAATGGGTGAAGGAGGCCAAAAGGTTTAAACTTCCAGTTATAAATTAAATTAACACTGAGGGTATAATATATAGTAGGGGTTATGCTTCTGAAAATCACTACATTTGGAGTCATATAATCTATTTCATTGATCTAGTTATAAATTCTTATGCTTTATTAAACTCCTGCTTACTAGGACAGCAATTCTAATTATATTCAATGAGCATGTTAATTTTTAAGGCATTTACATTTCCTTCATATTTAGATTTAATATCTTTATATGTCTTCCAGTAATATTGTATGCTTTTCTTCATATAGGTTATAACTTGAAACTTTATCCTATTAGGTCTTCATTCATTTTTGCCAGAATCCAAGTTTCACTCACTCTTGCCTTTTACACCTTCTCCCATCTAGCTAGGCTCAGTGATTTCAGTAATTTAATGTAAGGCAGCATAGTATAACTGCCTGCTCTCAAACTTTAGTGTGCATCAAATCATCTGAAGAGCCTGTTAAAACACAGATGTTCTGATTTAGTAGTTCTAGAACTGGGTCCAAGAATTTGCATTTCTAACAAGTCCTCAGGTGATGCTAATACTGCTGGTCCAGAGATTACACTTTGAGAACCACTGTTTAGACCAATGCTTCTCAAGGCATTTGTATGCTTTAACATGCATACAAGTTTTCCAAACACCTTGTTAAATGCAGATTGGTTCTGATTTAGTAGATCTTCAACAGGACTGTGTGATTCTGCACTTCTAACAAGCTCCCAGATAATTCTCTTTCTGCTGGTTCACATATCATATTTTGGGTATCAAGGGAATAGAATGAAGAGTGTGGACTTTGAATTCAGGGAGAATTGAGCTTTTGTTGGTGGTGGGTTTTTTTGCCACATGGTATGTGTGAGACCTTAGTTCCCTGACCCAGGATGAAACTTGTGGCCCCTGCATTGGAAGCAGAGTCTGAACCACTGGATCACCAGGGAAGGCCAAATATTTTTGTGTTTTTTTCAGAACTGAGTTTGAATGCTGGTGTATATGTACTAATGGAAGACCTTGAAAAGAAGTTCTTTTTCTTCAATTCAGTCGCTCAGTCGTGTCCTACTCTTTGCAACCCCATGGCGGGCAGCACACCAGGCCTCCCTGTCCCTCACCAACTCCCAGAGTTTACTCAAACTCATGTCCATTGAGTCAGTGATGCCATCCAGCCTTCTCATCCTCTATTGTCCCCTTCTCCTCCTGCCTTCAATCCTTCCCAGCATCAGGGTCTTTTCAAATGAGTCAGTTCTTCCCATCAAGTGGCCAAAGTATTGGAGTTTCAGCTTCAGCATCAGTCCTTCCAATAAATGCTGCTGCTGCCGCTAAGTCACTTCAGCTGTGTCCAACTCTGTGTGACCCCATAGATGGCAGCCCACCAGGATCCCCCATCCCTGGGATTCTCCAGGCAAGAACACTAGAGTGGGTTGCTATTTCCTTCTCCGATCCATAAAAGTGAAAAGTGAAAGAAGTCACTCAGTTGTGTCCGACTCTTCGTGACCCCATGGACTGCAGCCTACCAGGCTCCTCCGTCCATGGGATTTTCCAGGCAAGAGTACTGGAGTGGGGTGCCATCGCCTGCTCCGTTCCAATGAATATTCAGGACTGATTTCCTTTATGATGAACTCGTTGGATCTCCTTTTAGTCCAAGGACTCTCAAGAGTCCTCTCCAACAGCATAGTTCAAAAGCATCAATTCTTCAGTGCTCAGCTTTCTTTATAGTCCAACTCTCACATCGATACATGACTACTGGAAAAACCATAGCTTTGACTAGATGGACCTTTGCTGGCAAAGGTCCTTTGCTTTTAAATATGCTGTCTAGGTTTGTCATAGCTTTTTTTCCAAGGAGCAAGTGTCATTTGATTTTATGGCTGCAGTCACCATCTGCAGTGATTTTGGAGCCCTTCCAAAAAATAAAGTCTCTCACTGTTTTCGCATCTATTTGCCATGAAGTGATGGGACCAGATCCATGATCTCAGTTTTCTGAATGTTGAGCTTTAAGCCAACTTTTTCACTTTCCTCTTTCACTTTCATCAAGAGGCTTTTGAGTTCCTCTTCATTTTCTGCCATAAGGCTGGTGTCATCTGCATATCTGAGGTTATTGATATTTCTCCCAGCAATCTTGATTCCAGCTTGTGCTTCCTCCAGCCCAGAGTTTCTCATGATGTGCTCTGCATATAAGTTAAATAAGTAGGGTGACAATATACAGCCTTGACATACTCTTTTCCCTATTTGGAACCAGTCTGTTGTTTCATGTCCAGTTTTAACTGTTGCTTCCTGACCTGAATACAGATTTCTCAAGAGGTAGGTCAGGTGGTCTGATATTCCCATCTCTTTAAGAATTCTCCACAGTTTGTTGTGGTCCACACAGTCAGAGGCTTTGGCATAGTCAATAAAGCAGAAGCAGATGTTTTTCTGGACCTTTCTTGCTTTTTCAATGATCCAGCAGATGTTGGCAATTTGATCTCTGGTTCCTCTGCCTTTTCTAGATCCAGCTTGAACATCTGAAAGTTCACGGTTCACATACTGTTGAAGCCTGGTTTGGAGAATTTTGAGCATTACTTTACTAGCATGTGAGATGAGTGCAATTGTGTGGTAGTTTGAACATTTGGCATTGCCTTTCTTTGGGATTGGAATTAAAACTGACCTTTTCCAGTCCTGTGGCCATTGCTCAGTTTTCCAAATTTGCTGGCATATTGAGTGCAGCACTTTTACAGCATCATCTTTTAGGATTTGAAATAACTCAACTAGGATTCCATCACCTCCACTAGCTTTGTTCATAGTGATGCTTCCTAAGGCCCACTTGACTTCACATTCCAGGATGTCTGGCTCTAGGTCAGTGATCACACCATTGTGATTATCTGGGTCATGAAGATCTTTTTTGTACAGTTCTTCTGTGTATTGTTGCCACCTCTTCTTAATATCTTTTGCTTCTGTTAGGTCCATACCATTTCTGTCCTTTATTGTGCCCATCTTTGCATGAAATATTCCCTTAGTATCTCTAATTTTCTTGAAGAGATCTCTAGACTTTCCCATTCTATTATTTTCCTCTATTTCTTTGCACTGATCACTGAGGAAGGTTTTCTTATCTCTCCTTGCTATTCTTTGGAACTCTGTATTCAAATGGGTATTTCTTTCCTTTTTTCCTTTGCCTTTCACTTCTCTTCCATTCACAGCCATTTGTAAGGCCTCCTCAGACAACCATTTTGCCTTTTTGCATTTCTTTTCCTTGTTAATGGTCTTGATCCCGGCCTCCTGTACAATGTCATGAACCTCCATCCATAGTTATTCAGGCACTCTGTCTATCAGATCTAATCCCTTGAATTTATTTGTCACTTCCACTGTATAATCATAAGGGATTTGATTTAGGTCATACCTGAATGGTCTAGTGGTTTTCCCTACTTTCTTCAATTTAAGTCTGAATTTGGCAATTAGGAGTTCATGGTCTGAGCCACAGTCAGCTCCCGGTCTTGTTTTTGCTGACTGTATAGAGCTTCTCCATCTTTGGCTGCAAAGAATATAATCAATCTGATTTCAGTGTTGACTATCTGGTGATGTCCATGCGTAGTTTTTTGTTTTTTTTTTTAGTAAAATTTTGTTGTTGTTCAGTTGCTAAGTCGTATCCTACTTTTTGTGACCCCATGGACTGCAGCATGCCAAGCTCCTCTGTCCTCCACTATCTCCCAGAGTTTGCTCAAATTCATTAGTAAAATACTTTATATGAAATCAAGAACAATAAAATTATTTTATGAAATTAACTGCCTGGCACATAATAAGTACTTAATACAAAGTTGTTCTCTGTCTCATATCTAAGAAATATATCTGCCCTATAGAGTTTTTAGTACCAGAGTCAAACCAAAGTCCTAGAGCTTTTGTTTACAGATTAATCACAGATACCTTCACTTGAATCTCAGTAGTATTACTCTGTGTTCTCTAGATGTTCTTGGTATTCTGTGATGAAACTCGGGAAACAATTTCATCGTTCATTTTATTCATTCACGATGCACATGAACACATTTAAAAATTCTGCACTGAAGCAATCTGTATAATTTTGAGATTATATTTTTTGGTTGTAGAATTTCTATTTTTCTGTTGAGATTTCATATCTTTTCATTCACTGTGAGCTTATTTTCTCTTATAATCATTAACTTTGTTATAATGGCTACTTAACATTTTTATTTAATTTATTGGAGCATAGTTGTTAATGGATTATTTATTTTTTTGTATTTAGCTGTGCTGGGTCTTCTTTGCTGCATGCAGCCTTTCTCCAGTTGCCACGAGTAGGGGCTACTCTCTAACGGTGGGCGGGCTTCTCATTGCAGTGGCTGTTGTTGTGGGGCACAGGCTCTAGGTTGTGTGGGCTTCAGTACTTGTGGCACACAGGCTTGGTTGCCCTGTGGCATGTGGGATCTTCCCAGATCGGGGATGGAACCAGCATCTCCCACATTGCAAGGCAGATTCTTAACCACTGGACCACCAAGAAAGCCTTAGAGTGTAGCTGATTTACAGTGTTGTGTTATTAATATTTCCAGATATACAGCAAAGTGAATCAGTTACACATAAACATATATCTACTCTCTTTTTTTTAAGTTTCTTTCCCCATATAGGCCTACTTTAAAATTACTGTCTGCAGTCCCATTATCTAGGTCATCTAGAGGGGCTGGTCTCTGTTGATTATCTTCTCTCTTGAGTAGGAATCACATTTCTTTGTGTGCTGAATTTTGGATTGCATCCTGGACATTGATAATAATACACTGTAGAAATCCTGAATTCTATTATCTTCCTTTAAAAAGTTTGTTTGTTTTTTTAGTAGAAAGATAATGTGGCTGAGCTCAAATTACAAACACTTATCTTTTCTGAGAAGGGAATCAACTGAAATCTCAGTATACTTCTTTTAGGGTTGATTGGAGTCTGTACCATACATGCACAGTACAAATATCTGACAGATTTGAGCAGAATTTATGCATAGAATGTGGGCTTTCCCCCTTTCTGGTTCTTTTTCTTAAATTCCTTCCATTTTCTAGCTGCTGTAGTCACCCAAACTGTGTCTTCTAGTTCTTCAACTCAGTAACACTGAGTTTTTATTTGAGTTTTAGCCACTCTGCTTGGGGCAGCTCCCAGTAGGGGCCTGCTTTATATGAAGGCAAACAGCTGTAAAAAGGGGAAGTTCATCCCATGCCATTCCCTTGTTAATAGTGTTGGCCACATTCAGTATCTGGCTCCTGGGCCATCACTGGAAGTGGAATCTCGGTAATTTTCTTTAACCTAGCATTCCCTAAAGAGATTCTTCTTTTGGTAAAACCTTACGAGTATATCACAGGCCTTAGTATTTCATAGAACTTATTTGGGGAGATGCCATTCTAAGATTTTTATCCTGGGAGACTTAAAAAATGGTGATAAAATTAACAGATTAGATAGTTAAAAAGCAAAATGGGTTTTGAGGGAAAGATGATGAGAAAGGCATTAAAAATGCAATCTCTCAATATTCTCTAAGGGACGTTCAGTGGGAAGAGTGGTGGTTTTCCATGATAACGCTCTCAGAAATTATGGATGTACCCCAAAATTACTTAATTCTTCTAAATCTATTAGGCAGCTGAGATCTACAAATTTTTCTCAACCTTTCTCGAACCTGTTTATGTTGTCTACTATCATTTAAGGTCACAGTTAAAGAGAAAACAAGATGTTTGTTTGAGAGATTAAGGCCTGTAATTTTGCCTAAAGTCTTTGGGCCCAAATGCTGATAGCAGGCCATAATGGATTTATACAACTAAGTAAATAATACCAAATACCATATGGAATCTACACAATCAATATTCTTAAATACTGGGTTGGCCAGAAAGTTCATTTGAGTTTTTGTACACTCTTATGGAAAAACCTGAACAGACTTTCTGGACAACCAAATAATTACTTTTTTTCTAGCCTCTCATTGTATTAGAAACAGCGATTAATAATTTGATATTAGAATATGACATAGGATCATATAGTTGCAGCCTAACCTATTCCTGTTTTATTTTTTATTGTGATGGATATAAAAGTAATAAGATAAAACTAAGCCTTGATAGCTGCTGTTTAGAAAAATAAAACTTGGAGATAAAGTGCCTTTTTGATCACAGTAGAAGATTAAGTTATTTTCATTATGATTTTACTGTCAAGTAAATTTTATTGTATTCTCTTTCTCAGAAAATTGGCAAACCATGTGCCATAATGGAATGGTGAGGGAGGATCTCAAGCTTAGAAGCCAGACACCCTGGGGTTTAATAATTCTTCAGTGTTGTAAAAATTAAATTAGATAACATTTATGAAATATATACTGTATATAAAGTACCTAACATAATGCCTGACATTCAGTAAACTGTTGGTTTTCTTCTCCAATCTGGTTTTCTGGGACTGCAAAAAGGAAATTGATACCAAACATGGATAGGAATATTTTCCTATTATTATTTTAACTTTGGACAGGCAAAGGAATGAAAGAAATGAGTCTTTCTCTTGACAGATCAACAGCCTAGATCCCAAATGAAACCAAAATTAACAAAAGATGAACCTGATCTTCTAGCATTTTTAATCCAGTTTTTAATGTACTTCATGAGAATTGTTTTCCCACTTATACCTTTATTCCCAAAACTGTCAAAATATTAATAGAAACTTCCTACTTAAGTTATATTTATACAAGCACATAAAGGGCTTTTTAAAAAATTAAATTCGCTTTTGGTTGAATTAGATGGAATCTTTTAGAGGAAATAAATCATTCTTGTAACAGTGAGGAAGTTGACCTTGTGGACTCCTTCCTGAGAAGGATGTTTCTTAAGTCCTGGATCAGGACTGCAAGGCAAATCTTTTGGTGACTGCAAGACAAATTTGAGATCTGGAGACAATGAGCAGTTTCTCTCACATCCACACTCCACAGGCTCTCTATCTGGGTCCTAATTTGCTTTACCTTTGTCTTCATTCTTTGTCCTTGTTACATAGACTGATACATTTGAGATAAAAACCAATCCGAAGGTAGGAAGCCTTTAAAGATGAAAATGAAGGGGGACTTCCCTGGAGATCCAGCGGCTAAGATTCTGAGATCCCAATGCAGGGGGCCCAGGTCCCATCCCTGGTCGGGGAACTAGATCCCACACGCTGCAGCTGAAGATCCTACATGCTGCAACAAAAATGGAAGGTCTTGCGTACAACAACTAAGACCCAGTGGGGCCAAATAAATAAGTACATAAATATATATATATATTTTTAAAAAAGATGAAAATGAAGCTGTTCACTCTGGTCCATTGTGAAAGAGGTCCTTTGATTCTCATGTCACAAATGGAGCAGAATAAAAGATGGGATTAGTGGAATGAGATGGAAGAGGGGTGGAGGGCAGAAATGATGAGACAGATAGTGAGGTCCTTGGTTCCTCAGCCCACAGATCCTGACTATGTTTAGATATGGGTGCACAGACTTTCTAAAGATGGCTGGAGAAGTCACCTGCTAACTGCATTCTGCCTGTTGGATTTGGAAGGAATAGGCTTTACCCAATACCTCTTTTTTTGTTTGTTTTTGTTTTACTGCAGATACATGTGCCAGCCCCCGAGGAAACTGATGATAACCAATTGTCTATATGCTTTTGTTAGTGCCTCTTTCCTGCTGTGCTCGGCTACGTAATTACTGGAGCCCGTGCAAACGCCGATTGTCAATGTGAGTAATTTCACATCCCATCCATTTAGTGAAAAGCTGTGAAAGTTGATCTTGGTTCTGCGGTAAGACTGGAACCAGACACAGGCTACCAATGCCTTGGAAATAAATATGTGCCCATCATTGTTTGCATTAGGTGTTGCTGTAACTCAGCCTCCAGGGAAATGAACTCAAGTCTGGCTGTCTTTCTGGAGAAGTTCAGATGTATTCTCAGTTTGGTGAAGTAGGCTGTCAGTTTCATTTATTGTTAAATTTTTGTACTGGTTGTCAAGTGAGAGGTTGGCAGCCTCAAAGAACACAGTTCTCTGTCTTATCCACGGACAGGGGACATTGTAATTTGATACTTGCCAACAAAGAGGAATTCGTCCTTCCAATTCGGATTATTGTTGGTTTTGTTTTGTTTTTTTCATTACAGGCTGTTTATGGTTTCAAATGTTTTCTTAAAAGGACAGCAAAATTAGCCTTAAATAGTATTTCTTGGATTGCTTTTAACAATGGCAATAAGGCCAAAGCTTCTAGTCTTGACAGAAGTGGTTTCTTTACAACTTGCTTTTATTTTGCCAGAATAAGAAACTTAAAAATACGTTTTTGTTATAGCTAAAGACCATGTTTTATCTGGTATCTTCCACAAGGAGAGAACAACCTGCAACCTCCTGGATTCTCTTTAGCTTTGTGCTCCTGAGGCAAAAAGTAGGTTTGCTTCTTTATTTGTGTTTTGTAGAGGGCTTCTGCTTCAATTAGCACGTTTAACATAACAAGAATTTATATTGCCATAAGTTCTGCACTTCACTGCAAGGAATCACAGTTTTTAAATGACCTTTACTTACCAAGAGCTGTAATCAAGATGAAAATCTTTATCTTAAAAATTCACCTTGGAAACAGAGGCCAAAAAAAAAAAAAAAAAGGCCTAACTAGAAACTATTTTCCAACTCTTTTTTTCCCCTTGCAGGTGACACTGGCTCCACTTTGATCTACAGACATGATATCATCTACAGGGTGCACCCAGCGCCAAACTACTGCATTCTTTTGACCAAAACAGTGGTTTTGTGCAGCCTTACAGATGCAGGCTGAATAGCTTCAGAGTTGGCCTGTGTCTTCACAAACAGGTCAGAGCAGATTTGAGTTACACAACCCCTGCAGACAGAGCTGCTTTCCCCATAGCCAGCTGGCGAGTTTACATTTGTCAATTACTTCCTTCAGGGCCTGGCTCAAGATTAATTTCCTCCAAGACTCCCTCTTTCACGAATTTACCTCACTCAGCCATTCCCTTCCACCGCATCTGCTGATTACTCATCTGATGCTCTTTGTTCTGCTCTGCCACGCACTGTTATGTTTTACCTCGTGATCATTCTCTAGATTTTTACTTTATCCTTCGGCTAAATTAAAACTGCCTTGAAAGTAGGGCCTGTCTACTTCTTTTGTGTACTTCTATAGCACATAAGTATAGTGCGATAGGTACATAGCTTCTTCATAAAAGAGGAATGCTTTGTGGTTATTGTCTTGGGGCTGGGATCCTGCCTTTGCTTTCTGTGCCTGAAAACCAGACTCGCCGCTTCCACTCCATGTGATGTCCCCAGTCTGCTCTGGTGATGGTATGCTGCCCTGCTATATTCTTCTCTGCTCTGACCCCAGAAATCAGTCACAAGTTTCTCTCCTAACATCCCATGGATTTGATTTTCCCAAAGGTTGCTGCTGCTGCTAAGTTGCTTCAGTCGTGTCCGACTCTGTGCGAACCCAAAGGTTATATTTTCCATAATCAAGATAGTAAGGGTAGGGAGGCACAGAAAAGAGATCTGCAAAGAATGATATTAAGTGGATAGTAGAGGATCCAAGAAGGAATAGAAGGGGACTTGCTTGGTGGCCCAGTGGCTAAGACTCCACGCTCCCAATGCAGGGAACTCAGGTTTGATCCCTGGTCAGGGAGCTGGATCCTGCAGGCTGAAACTAGGAGCCCACATGGCCACAACTGAAAAAGACCCCACATTCCTCAATGAAGATCTTGCACTTGGCAATGAAGATCCCGTGTGCCACAATTAAGACCCGGAGCAGCCAAATAAATAATTTTTTTAAACTTATTAGCTTTAAAAAGAAGAAGGTGGCAGCATAGGAGGGGCTTCCCTGATGACTCAGTGGTAAAATATCCGCCTGCCAATGCAGGAGACATGGGTTCGATCCTGGGTCTGTGAAGATTCCCCATGCCACGGAGCAACTGAGCCCATGCCCACAACTACTGAGCCTGAGCTCTGCCACAAGAGAAGACACTGCAATGAGAAGCTGTCATATCGCAACTAGAGAAAAGCCCTAACAGCAACAACCAAAAATAAATAAATAACAATAATACACACACACACACACACACACATATATAAAGAAAGGAGGCACGGGAGCAAACCTGTAAGTTTTGGAGAGACTGGTGGGAAGAATAGGTAGCTGGGATAAGACACAGCAAAGAGCTTAAACTCTTCGAAGGCAGCTTGGATTGGGGAGGAGCTGGGGAAATTTAAAGCAAAAGTGTTCTGAATCAATGCTGATTTGAAGACTAGAGTTGGACACAACTGAGCGACTGAACTGAACTGAGATAAAGATGCTAAGGCCTCACACATGCTGAGGGGATAGGTGACCATGTGCAGGGGTAAATATGAAGCCACAGGATAAACAAGGCACTTTTCCTGGAATGTCTATTTTACTAAGCAATTGTTGAAATTGTTCCATCTCAAATGAACTAGCTTAAACAAACTACCTGCCTTTTATTGGCAGGACTCACTTATTTGGAAAGCCCATGCAACTTCAGGTACGGCTGGATATACAGGTGCTCCAGTGATGTTGTCAGAACTCTCTCCATCTATCTGCTCTGCTTGCCCCCTTCTGTATGGAGGCTTTCTCCAACTTACACTTAAGCTGACTGTTGGCAACTCAGATCCTTATTTACCTTACTTAGCCAGTCACAAGAAGGAAAAGAACTTCTTTTTCCTTATATCCATACACCTATGAAAAGACGGGGCTTCCTTGGTGGCTCAGATAGTAATGAATCTGCCCAGATTGTGGGAGACCCTGCTTTGATCCCTGAGTTGGGAAGATCCCCTAGAGAAGGGAATGGCTACCCATTCCAATATTCTTGCCTGGAGAATCCCATGCACAGAGGAGCCTAGCAGGTTACAGTCCATGGGGTCACAAACAGTTGGACACTATTTGAACGAATAACACTTTCACTTATGAAGACACTGCAATTGTTCTTTGCTTGAGATATGTGCTGTGTCAGTGGGGTGCCATGATCAGTACAGAATTGGTACCCTTCCCTGGTCCATGCCAGCAGCTCAGCCCTGTGACTAGGGATCAAAGCCATTATGAACAATACACCCCCAGCAATGATGCAGTAGGTGGACAGTGATTTCCCTCAGGAAATGATGTTGGCAGACAAAACCATCATGTCCACTACATGCAGTGTTAAATAATTTAAAACATTTTATATTCAAATAAACCCACTTTGGGCTACCAGCAGGGTTGAGGGCACATGGTTTAACTTTTTCTGTTGGTATTGGAACTGATGAAAACGTTTGAGGAGCACTGATCAATACACATGGCTTTTTAACGCCACAGCTACTGAGTTAGCTGTGACTGTCCTTATCACACTGGATGTTGTGCTTTTCAAATGGAAATCTGACACTGTATGTAGGTGTTGTAAAATTGCAGGGCCTGCATTTCCAATTTCATAGCATCAATCTCCTTGCTCCAAAGACTAGACAGACCTGGGGCTGTCAAGACTTGTGGGCAGCTTACAAAAAAAGCCAGTCATGGATATTGCCACCCATCTTCACCCCAGAGGAATGGATACAATAGAAAGTGATAGGAGGGATAAAAAACGACTGGAAAAGTCACAGGAAAAATGTGTATAAGTGTATATATATATATATATATATATATATATATATGTATGTATATTTAAAAAAAAGACCAGCATGGGGAAGCACATGGAGTCCTACTACTCCCATCTAACCTGCACATTCTTGACCCACCTGGCACCCAGCCTACCACGATTTCATGCTCCCCAAATTGAGGCAGAACCCCAACAGTAGCAACAGACACATCAGTACCCCACCCTTATCCCCTTGCCTTATCACTCTGGTACAAGACGATTAGACTTCTGATCACCAGCTTTTGCATTTCCGTGTCTGAGAGTTTTTCTGGCCACTGCTAGTGTGGCTGGAAGTACCCAGATATTATACTCCTGTGGCAGCCTTCAGACAGAGTGACTGTCCAGAGGTGAAGAAATACCCCAGTTCCCTGTCCCTTGGATGGGATTACTCTGAGGAATGTTCAGCACTGGCTCTCAGCTCACCCAGTGTGATTGAGCTCCAGTTGTTCATAGTAGCTGACATGGGAGTGTGCATGCATGCTCAGTCATGTCCAATTCTTTGTAGCCCACCAGGCTCCTCTGTCCATGGGATTTTTCAGGCAAGAATATTGGAGTGTGTTACCATTTCCTCGTCCAAGGGATCTTCCCAACCCAGGGATCGAACCCACTTCTCCTGTGTCTCCTGCATTGGCAGGCAGATTCTTTACCACTTGAGCCGCCTGGTTTGGCAACACATCTTTTATTGTCTAATATCTGCTCCCTCCCTTATATCACCCACTCCCACACTTACACCACTTAAACTACTTGCATTTGAGTCCTTATCTCAATGTCAACTTGTGGAGGAATCCAAGCCAAGATGGAGGTTTCAGGTAAAGTTTCAGGAATTTTCTTGAGGCTAAGGAAGGCTTCCTGTGGTTTTGGATAGGAACGGTGGACCCATTATGCAAATATCCACTACTGTCTCTGTTGACTCATTTGGTTATTAACCCTTATGATATTAGGGCTATTCTGAGGTTGTAGAACTACCTGAGTCAATATGACCCCATAACACCTCTATGGATTAGTTGCTATTGCATAACAATAGTAATCCACCATAATAATAACAATCCTTTATTATTACAGTTCATGCATCTAGGGATTGGCTGGGGTTGGCTGATCTGGACTGAGCTTGCTCATTCATGGGCAGTCAGCTGAGGCTCTCTTGCAGACTGAGCTTAGCAGGGCAACTCTGCCCGTGTGTCTTTCCCTCTTCTCCAGGAACCAGCCAGTCAGCCTGTCACATTCTTCTCTTGGCAGTGGCAAAGGTGGAAAAGTAAGATGTTCAATGGAGCAAGTCCTTCTTTAAGCCTCTATTTATACCATCCATATGAAAGTTCCTTTGGCCCAAGTAAATCAGATGGCCAAACTCAGAGTCAAAGGGTAGAAAAATCTATTCCTTCCCTCTTGGGGAGGATCTACAAAATGCCCTGGTAAGGGACATAAAGAGAGGAAGGGATTAGAAACTGAGGCCAAATCTACCCCACACCTATAAATTTGTCCTCATAAACCTTCACCTTTCTACTTACCTGTCTCCTGGGAGAGTCCCGCAGGAAACACTTGACTATCATCACTTTTTGTAACTTTTGTAAATTACATTCTGACTTGCTTAGGAAGGATGTTTATCTCTGTCTCTGACAGTCAACAACCAGTTTTTACAATTTAAAGCAGATTCAATAAAGGTGACCATCTGAACTTGCCTTAGTACTGAAGGAATGAATTTGAACTGAAATGTATATTTCAAAAGCTGAAGCATGACAGGAGAAACCAATTAGCAACCAGGCAGCACTACTTCAAGACAACACACAGATTTCCAGAACTGTTTAATTGGAGGGATTCCTTTTCATGATGATTCAGACAGTGTTATTTCTTAAACTTGACATAGACGATCCTCCCGCCTTCCCCAGACATGCTGAAATGGCAGTGAAATGGAAACACCTATCATCAGTATTCGGTGCAGCCCTTTTTATGTATTCTCTGTCCATCAGAGTTAAAAAAAAAAAAAAAGATTTATGACTCATTGTTTTTCAAGGATGCTGCTTCCTCTGCAGTTTTTCAAGTTGTTTTTAGATAAGGTATTTCTCCTTGTGTATACACTGCCCACTGAAGTTCTTTTTATATCCCAGGTTCGTATGTTTACGGGCCCATTAGGCAAACTTCGTAACACTGTTTTCTGCCCCCCAGTTGTCTCTGGTGCTTTGAAACAGATGGTCCTCAAAAGAGAAAGAAAATGTGCCTAGACTCAGCCAGAGCCATGAAAAACAATCATACCGTCTGACCCTGTCCCTCTGATGATAACCTTTTATGAGAGCTCTGTTTCCTTAGATCTGCCTTTTGGGATTGCCTTTGTGCCACTTCTGAAGTGGTAGGTTTCTGAGGTCCTCAAGGGAATTGTCCCATTATCTGTGGGAGCACGGGAAGGAATTTTACAGTAACTCTGCTACAGTGAAACATTTGCCTTGAGGCTGGAATCGAAAATAGCAGCTGGAAGGACATTTGGAAAAGAGGGGAAGGAGGAGGTGTGGGAGTGCGAGAGAGGTGGAGGGACAGAGTTTTTCACATTTGGATGAAAAACACTAGCTGCAAGGCAGAACTGAGACAGGCCTGGCATCTCCCACCCTTGAAACTATCCCAAACTCAATTCTCTGAGGGCTTGGCTCTCAAAGCCGGTGATTTCAGTGCCGAGCGTGCTGGCCGGGGTCAGCGCACTGCTCTTGGCGATGAACAGTGAGCACCAAGATTCCTGGATGTCGACCAGCATCCCCGGCCTCTCTTCCATCACACCAAGAGGCGCAGAAAGACTGCTGCTCCTCCCACAGCAAGTTAGCATCCAAAACAGAGACCAGTTTCCTGGAGTAACTAGGAACTGAATGGCTAGTGTCAGCCCTCTGAACACTTGAGGGAGAGATGCTCAACTCTTACCCATAAGTGTCCTTGCAGTAACGGACACAAGTTATAGAAGGTGAGGGGAAGAGCCTAAGACAAATAAACAAAGAATGTAAACTAGGAATGAAAGTCAAAGTGAAGTCGCTCAGTCCTGTCCAACTCTTTGCAGCCCCGTGGACTGTAGCCCACCAGGGTCCTCTGTCCATGGGATTCTCCCGGCAAGAATACTGGAGTGGGTTGCCATTTCCTTCTCCAAAACTAGGAAGAGGCACCTATATTTTCATGATGTAAGAGGCCGTGGCAACTAGCCTGCAAATATGGCCCCCAGGGAACCATGCTTCTCAGTACTAGCCCTTTATGCCCTTATAAAATTTCCTCCCTTGAATGTGGCTTGCCTGTGACTTACTGATCACTAGTAGAATATGGCTTAAATGACAATGTGGGACTTCTGGGACCAGGTCATAAGAAGCCATGCAGCTTCTGCCTTGTTCTCCTGGGCCAGTGGTCCACAAACTTTTTGGCACGAGGGACCAGTTTCATGGAAGACAATTTTTGCATGGATGGGGAATCAGGGGGTGTTGGTTTTGGGATGATTCAAGTGCATTACATTTATTGTGCACTTTATTTCTATTATTATTACATTAGCTTCAGATCATCAGGCATTATATCCCAGAGATTGGGGACCCCTTGTCCTAGACAAAAGGAGATACTTCTTTGGGACACTCTTTCTCGAACCTGGCCACCAAGCCCAAGCCACACGGAGAATCCAGGGGAAGACATTCTAGTTGACAGCCCAGCTCTGTTCCCTGTTGACAGCCTGCATTAACTGTCACTTCAGATGACTCTCGCCCCAGCTGCCACCTGATGGCAACCACATGAGAGACCTCAAGAGAAACTGCCCGGTTGAGAACACTGGATACATAGAACACGAGATAATACATTTGTGTTAAGCCATTAAATTCAGTGGTTTGTAATCCAGAAGAGGTAACCAGAAGTTACACATTCACAGATGTCCATTCACATGGACAGATACAGTTATGGATGGATACATCCATTGATGGATCAATTGAATAGTTTTTTATTTACTCATTTATTAATTTCTCCACAAATATCTATGGAGCATACATGTTCCAGGCACTGTGCTAGTCTCTGGAAAACAGTGGTGAACAAATTAATTATAGTGCCTGCCTCCAAGGAGCTTACAGTTTAGTGGGTAGCAGTGGGTGGGAGCCTGTGTGGTCAAGAAAACTTCCTGTGAGATGTGATTTTTATTTTTATTTTTTGGCCTTCCCTAGTGGCATGTGGTATCTTAGTTCCCTGACCAAGGATTGAACCAGCGCCCACTTCAGAAGTACAGTCTTAACCACTGGACCACCAGGGAAACCCTGAGGTATGATTTTTTTATGAATAAATTTATTTTTTAATTGAAGTATAATTGTTCTACAATATTGTGTTGATTTTTCCAAACATCAACATGAATCAGCCACAGGTATTCCTATGTCCCCTCCCTCTTAAACCTCCTTCCCACCTCCCTCCCCACCTCCCTCCCAATCCCCCTACTCTAGGTTGTTGCAGACCCTGGTTTGAGTTCCCTGAGTCACACAGCATATTCCCACTGGCTATCTATTTTACATATGGTGATATATATGTTTCCATGTTACTCTCTCCATACATCCCACCCTCTCCTCCCCTTCCATGTGTCCCCGGCCCCTTGCCATGTCCATAGGTCTGTTCTCTACTGTCTGTGTCCTGAGGTGTGATTTTAAAGTGGATATCTGAAATACGAGGAGTCAGCCACGTTAGGGATTGGGGTAGGTACAAAGAACTTTCTAGAATAAGGGAATAAAGGGAATAGTTAGGACATAGCTGGATGGCATCATCGACACAACGGACAGGAGTTTGAGCAAAGTCCGGGAGATAGTGAAGGACAGGGAAGCCTGGTGTGCTGTAGTCCATGAGGTCGCAAAGAGTAACACATGACTTAGCAACTGAACAACAAGAACCCTCGAGTGGGGAGCGTGGAGTACTGGAAGAACTGAGAGAAAGCCAGTGTACTTGAGCCGAAGGAATTCTAGAGGAGAAATACTGCTGAGGGAGACCTGGGCCACAGTGGGCAGTCTTGCAGGCTGTGATAAAGAGTCTGGATTTTCTCCTAAATGCAGTGGAAAAGCGTGAAGGGCTTTTAAACAGAGAAGTGACAAAATCCAATTTACATTTTAAAAAGGTCACTCAGGCAGCCTGATTGGAAGAGGGCAAGAGGGGAACCAGGGAGGCAGTCATCCAGGTGAGATGATGGAGGCCTACGAAACGCCAGTCTAAGAGCCTAAGAGGCACCAAAAGGCACCTGCTTCCCACTGTGTCACTGGGGCCGCCGCTCTTCAAAGTGCCCCAGCCGCTTCTGTTCTAAGGTAGCTGGTCTGTGGCCTGTGTTTCCGACTGATGACAAATGCCACAAGTCCATCAGTTCACATCTGGAAAATCTCTAATTGTTTCAGCCATGCAAACGCTCCCCCTTGTTCTGTCCTGATAAGACAAGCAAGGTTTACAGCTAACCCACCCCGGTGAGGGTATGCGTCAGGTGTATTCAACAAGCTTATTCCTCTCACCCCCTCTCCTCATGCACCCTCACTTCACACAGGACACCCACCACCCCAGGGTGCCTATTGGCGAGGAGCTACAGCAATATCAGCATCCCCCACGCCCCCATCCCCACCCCGGAGCCAGCATCTTGGGACACTTTACATTCCAAGTGCCAGCCCATCTGGTTGACCAGATTTACTGCCTGGGTGAAGCTGTCTTTCCTGACCAAGTTGGCTGCTGTTACTAGCAGATACCAGGTCCTTGCGCTGTCATTAAATTAGTTGTGAATAAAAGGGAACCAGAGTAACTAAAGCCTACAGTCCTCAGAGGCTAGAGAAAACCTGTCAATAGTAATTATTCCCCAGGATTGTCATTACAAAGGTATTTAGCTCTGTAGGCTCAGCTTCCCTCAACTTTCTCAGGGTTCATAGACTGTATTTTCATAGAAACTGCCAGCCACATTTCTGACCAAAAAAGCCAGTCTGCATATAAATATGTGTGTGTGTGTCGGGGGGCAAGCACTGAACGAACCCTGAGGGAAGAGATCTCATCACTGATACCCTGCCTTCCCATCAAATCTGCTTCCCCCAGGTCTCCTGCCTCCCCCAGCACTATCTACCCACTGCCTGTCTGGTAGTCGGCCTCGACCCTCTCCCTCCCTCTCTCTACCTATTACCACTCACTGACTGTCTCCCCAAATCATTCACTCCCTCTGCCCACTACTACCTTAGCCCAGGACACGTATGGCAGCAACCTCTCCAGTCTCCACATCCAGACTCCTCCCGTCCACTTTCTGCAGCTTTGTTCTCTTTTAAAAGATATTTATTTTATTTTGGACTTCCCTGTGAGTCAGTGGTAAAGAATCCACCTGCCGGTGCAGAAGATGTGTGTTCGATCCCTGGTCCAGGAAGATCCCACATGCTGCAGGACAAATAAGGCCCTGGACCGCAACTACTGAAGCCTGCACACTCTAGAGCCTGGGTTCTGCAAGAAGAGAAGCCACCACGATGAGAAGCCCTTGCGCCTCAACTAGAGAGTAGCCCCCGCTCACCACAACTAGAGAAAAGCCCATGCTGCATGGAAGACCCAGCACAGCCAAATAAATAAATAAAATTCAAAAAACACTCCATTTTGTTTATTTGGCTGCATGGGTCTCAGTTGCGGCATGCAGGATTTTTAGCTGCAGCTCACAAACTCTTAGTTGCAGGATGTGGGACCTAGTTCCCCAGCCAGGAATTGAACCTGGGCCCCCTGCATTGGAGGCATGAAGTCTTAGCCACTGGACCACCAGGGGAGTCCCTGTAGCCTTGTTCTTAACTCCTCAAACTCCTCCCTCCCTGCTCCCACCCCATCCTCTCTGCACCAGCCATCTTAATGGACTCTCAGCACCTCAAATAAGCTTTCTCTCAACTCTGGGCCTTCCCATTTACTAAGGAAATGGCAAACTAGGATCTTCGAGCCTGCTACCTGTTTTGTAAATAAAGTCTTGTTGGAACACATCCACACCCCTACACTTATGTTTTGTCTACAATACACATAGCAACATATTTTTACATACAACAGCAGAGTTGAGTAGTTGCAACAGAGACTGCATGACTTGCAAAGGCTTAAATATTTACTATCTGATCCTTTATAGAAAAACTCTGCTGCTAAGGGGAGTACGAGGGGGAACGGATACAGGTATACGTATGGCTGAGTCCCTTCCCTGTTTACTTGAGATTATCACGATGCTGTTGATCAGCTT
This sequence comes from Bos indicus x Bos taurus, assembly GCF_003369695.1. Classification (NCBI taxonomy): domain Eukaryota; kingdom Metazoa; phylum Chordata; class Mammalia; order Artiodactyla; family Bovidae; genus Bos; species Bos indicus x Bos taurus. The sequence continues at coordinate 48,392,822 of NC_040094.1, forward strand.
TCCCCCAATACAAAATAAAAAGTTTGAAAAAAAAAAAAAAAAAGGACAGTTTTACTACCCCTGCCATACACTGTTCCTTCTGGCTGGAACTCTCATCCCATGTCCTTTTCCCATTTCTGTTCCTTCCTGCTCTTGACCTAGCTAACAGCTAATTTATCCTTTAGCTCTAAGCCTAGAAATAGCTTCCTCCAGAAAGACCTCCATGACCACATCCCATCCGCTGAAAACATTTCTCTAGCACTCTATTATTTTACAACAACAATTACAATGGCCTACTAGTCTCTCCCTTTAGACTATGAGCTCCTTAAGTACAAAGATTGGGTCTTACAGACCAGCTTCTCCATTTGAGGGCCCTGGGGCAAGAGTATAAATTCCCATGTATCATTTGCCTAAATATTAAGCATTATAAACTACAAGCTAGCAAACAGTTAAATAAAAAACCTTTAAACTCTTGTTACCCTGACAAGTATCCCTTCATATGTGGTGAAAATTACATATCAAGGTACTGTTTTGATGTGATTAAAAGCTGGCAAAATTTTAAATTATGAGTGAATGAGTATTCCACTGATGGACCAATGTTTATCTGAGTAATGAAAATGAACTACTGTATTATTTTATAAATTTATTTTTGTCTTCATTTTGGCCAAACCATGTTATATTATTATAATCTAGGTTTTCACATAATGTGTGTTCAATTGCTTGTAATAATCTAAAGGATTAAAAATAAAATTGTATTAAAAGTACAAAAAATTTGGATTACTTACACCCAAAATGTAAAGTAAAAATGAGGAAAACATGATTTTATATATGCTATTTTTCTTCTAAGTTATTCAAAACCATGCATTAAAAAGGCGAAATAAGGGAATTCCCTGGCAGTCCAGTGGTTAGGACACTGTATTTTCACTGCTGAGGGCCCAGGTTTGATCCCTGGTAGGGGAAATAAGATCCCATACCATGCACAGCACAGACCAGCAAAAAAAAAAAAAAAAAAAAAAAGGCAAAGTAAAACATATAGTGAATGGCAAAATTTTACATTGAAACTGTTTAAAGTTAAACGTTAAATTTAATTTTGTAAAGATTTGATGAAATCTTATTAAATAGATACATAAATAAAAGGAGTTCAATTCTAGTGTGCGAAGCCTATTAGTTGACAATGTGCAGAACTGGCATCACTCTTTGTATAGTATGTCTAGACCACAAATGCACAAATATAATACAAATGGTTTAATACAGTTAATATCATATGATTTCATAAGTACTCCGAGAGCCATAAATTGGAAGGGTACTAAGAGAAGCAAATGGACCCTCAGCCCCACTGCAAAACCATATGTCGTTTTGCAACAATCTACTGCTGGAAGGAAGTAGATTTCACCACATATTTAATTTGCCTTGATCTTACCTGGGACTTCCCTGGTGGCTCAGACGGTAAAGTGTCTGCCTGCAATGCAGGAGACCCAGGTTCAATCCCTGGGTTGGGAAGATCCCCTGGAGAAGGAAATGGCAACCCACTCCAGTAGTCTTGCCTGGAAAATTCCATGGATGGAGGAGCCTGGTGGGCTACAGTCCATGGGGTAACAAAGAGTCAGACACAACTGAGCAACTTCACTGAGACCTCCCACTGCTCAAATTCTCCCTGTGTGCCAAAGAAGTGTTTTTCTCCAACATCAGCAGTGGCGCAATCCACAAACCTCTGTGATATTGACAAAGTCATCTAGAATTTTGAGGACATACTGTCAGGGATATAGTGAGTCATCTCCCCGGGATCTGAATAAGCTGCAAAGAATCATTGCTTAGAGTTAGAGGTCATGCTCTGCCAATGCTCAGCATGAGGGTGCAAGTGACAGACGCACCATGTATTCCCCCATAAATTTGTGTCTGTGTATTGGTAATATGTGTGACTTCATAAAGTGAGGAACCCCCGGTAGGGCTCCCTCTTGCTGGAGTATAAGGACAATATGGTTCTCTTGTCTAGGATTGTATTCCTACTGCTTACTATAGAGTCTGGCACATAGTAGGTGCTCAGTAAATGCCAACTTGGTTACACTGTGAAGGATTTCTATTATTTTGGACCAGTGAGACACTAATATATAAATGACTGGTCTCTGGCCTCTACACCACCATTAGGGTATATCATCTACTACAGGGGTCCACAAAGCTTTTCTGTAATGGGTCAAATAGTAAATAGTTTAGGCTTTGTAGGCTACTATTGTCTTTGTTGTAAATACTCATAGTGCAAAACAGCCATCAGTTCAGTTCAGTCACTCAGTCGTGTCTGACTCTTTGCGATCCCATGAATCTCAGCACGCCAGGCCTCCCTGTCCATCACCAACTCCCAGAGTTTACTCAAACTTATGTCTATTGAGTCGGTGATGCCATCCAGCCATCTCATCCTCTGTCATCCCCTTCTCCTTCTGCCCCCAATCCCTCCCAGCATCAGGGTCTTTTTCAATGAGTCAGCTCTTCGCATAAGGTGGCCAAAGTATTGGAGTTTCAGCTTTAGCATCAGTCCCTCCAATGAACACCCGGGACTGATCTCCTTTAGGATGGACTGGTTGGATCTCCTTGCAGTCCAAGTCAAGAGTCTTCTCCAACACCACAGTTCAAAAGCATCAATTCTTTGGTGCTCAGCTTTCTTCACAGTCCATCCATACATGATCACTGGAAAAACCATAGCCTTGACTAGATGGACCTTTGTTAGCAAAGTAATGTCTCTGCTTTTGAATATGCTGTCTAGGAGTAAGCATCTTTTAATTTCATGACTGCAATCATCATCTGCAGTGATTTCGGAGCCCCAAAAAATAAAGTCTGACACTGTGTCCACTGTTTCCCCATCTATTTCCCATGAAGTGATGGGACCAGATGCCATGATCTTAGTTTTCATGAATGTTGAGCTTTTAGACAACTTTTTCACTCTCCTCTTTCACTTCCATCAAGAGGCTTTTTAGTTCCTCTTCACTTTCTGCCATAAGGGTGGTGTCATCTGCATATCTAAGGTTATTGATATTTCTCCTGGCAATCCTGATTCCAGCTTGTGCTTCTTCCAGCCCAGCGTTTCTCATGATGTACTCTGCATATAAATTAAATAAGCAGGGTGACAATATATAGCCTTGACGTACTCCTTTTCCTATTTGGAACCAGTCTGTTCTTCCGTGTCCATTTCTAACTGTTGTTTCCTGACCTGCATATAGGTTTCAACCATACAAAAACAGTTGTGACTGTTCTCCAATAAAACTTTATAAAAACAGGTGGCTGACCATCACCTTGATATCAAAACCAAAGACACCACTAAAAGAAGAAAACTACAGGCCAATATCTTTGATGAATACAGAGGCAAAAATTCAAAAAAAAAATTATCAAATCTAACAATACATAAGAAAGATCATACACCACAACCAAGTTGGACCACCCCAGGGTCACAAGGATGGTTCAGTGTATGAAAAATCCATATGATACACCACATCAACAAAAGAAAAGGCAAAGACCACCTGATCATCTCAACAGATGCAGAAAAAGCATTGGATAAAAATTCAACAGCCATTCATGCTAAAAACTCTTATGGAAGTGGGTATAGAGGGAACATATCTCAACATAATAAAAACTATGACAAACACACAGCCAATATAATATTCAACAGTGAAAAACTGAAAGGCTTCTCACTAAAATCTGGAGCAAGACAAGGATGCCCACTCTCATCACTTCTCTTCAACATAGTACTGGAAGTCCTAGCCACAGCAATCGGACAAGAAATAAAAGGTATTCAGATTGGTAGGGATGACAAGATACTATACATAGAAAACCCTAAAGACTCCAGACAAAAACTACTAGAACTAATAAATGAATTCAGCAAGGTAGCAGGATCCAAGATTAACATATAGAAATGAGTTTCATTTCTTTACACTAACAATGAAATATCAGAAAAGGAATGTAAACAATCTTTTTAAAAATCCCATCAAGAAAAATAAAATAAGAATGTAAACCTCAAGGAGGTAAAAACTTATATGCTAAGAACTACAAACCATTAATAAAGGAAATGGAAGATTATTCGAAGAAATGGAAAGCTATCCCATGCTCTTGGATTGGATGAAATACTACTGTTAAAATAGGCATACTACCCAAAGCAATCTACAGATTTAATGCAATTCCTATCAAAATACCCATGACTTTTTTAGTTTACAGAACTAGAGCAAATAATCCTAAACTTTATATGAAACCAGAAAAGACCCAGGATTGCCAAAGAAATCCTGATGAAAAAGTACAAAGCAGGACGCATAACCCTCTGAGACTTCAGACAATACCACAATGCTACAGTAATCAAAATAGCATAATATTGGCATAAAACTGACATACGGATCAGTGGAATAGAATAGAGAGCCCAGAAATAAACTTACACACCTATGGACAATTAATCTTTGACAAAGGAGGCAAGAATATACAATGGAGAAAAGACAGTCTCTTCAGGCAGTGCTGGGAAGCTTGGACGGCTGCATGCAAATCAATGAAGTTAGAACACACCCTCACATCATACAAAAATAAACTCAAAATGTCTTAAAGACTTAAATATAAGACACCACAAAGCTCCTAGAAGAGAACATAGGCAAAACATTCTCTGACATAAATAGAAATAAAAGCAAAAACAAACAAATGGAACTTAAGCTCATAAGCTTTTGCACAAAAAGGAAACCATAAACAAAATGAGAAGACAACCTGCAAGCTTGGAAGAAAATTTGCAATTGATGTGACATAATTTTCAAAATATACGAATAGCTCATACAATTCAAAAGCAAAAAAAACAAACAACGCAATCAAAAAATGGGCAGAAGACCTAGTTTCTCTAAAAAAGACGTAAGGGCCAATAGGCACATGAAAAGATGTTCATCATCGCTAATATTAGAGAAATGCAACTCAAAACGACAATGAGGGATCACCTCACGCCAGTCAGAATGGCCATCATCAAAAAGTCTACAAATAATAAATGCTGGAACAGCTGTGGGAGAAAGGAACTCTCTTACACTGCTTGTGGGAATGGAAGTTGGTGCATCCACTATGGAAAATAGTATTAAGGCTCCTCATAAAACTAAAAATAGATTTGCCATGTCCAGCATTTCCAGTGCTGGGCATATACCCAGACAAAACTATAATTTGAAAAGATACATGCACCCCTATGTTCATAGCAGCACTATTTATAATAGCTAAGACACTATTTATAATAGCCAACCCAAATATCCGTCAACAGATGAATGGATAATGAAGATGTGATATATACAATGGAATATTACTTAGCCATTAAAAAGAATGAAATAATGCCATTTGCAGCAACTTGGATGGACCTAGAGATTATCATACTAAGCCAAGTAAGTCAGAAAGAGAAAGACAAATACCATATGATATCACTTATATGCGGAATCTAAAATAGGATACAAATGAACCTATCAGCAAAACAGACTCACAGATAAAGAGAACAGATTTGTGGTTGCCGAGGGGGAGAGAAGTATTGGGAGTTTGGGATCAGCAGATACAAATTATTATATATAGAATGGATAAACAACAAGATAAACAACAGTTCTCTGTATAGTACAGAGAACTATATTCAATACCCTGTGATAAACTGTAAGGAAAAGAATATGAAAAAGTATATATATGGATAAATCAGTCACTTTGCTGCATAGCAGAAATTAATGGAACACTGTAAATCAACTATACTTCAATAACACTTAAAAAGAAACAACAACAAAAACAATCAGATGGTTGGCCAGACTTGGCCCACAGGTCATGGTTTGCCAACCCCCATCCTGGAGCAGAGGAGGAAAGGGACAGTGCTGATGGAGATGAGGAGGCAGAACTGGAAAATAGGAGGTGGAATTATCAGGAGCTGATGACTGCTGAGGGCTTGGCCACTCTACCCTGATCCCCTTAATTACTCTGCTGTGCCAGTGGAAGCCCAAGCTGAAACTGTGTCGAGATGTTAAAGGCCTCCCAGAGGCTGGCTTTCCTTTATCTGGGTTGCTCCTCCTCCTTGGCCTCCCTGGTTAGTCACCGCATTTGTCTTTTTATAGGTATCTCCAGTTTTCTGTCTGGCTCAGTGCTTCTCCAACCTGGCTTGTGCATTAGAATCACTCAGGGAGTTTATGAGAAAGATCCCTGTCTAGACTCTCGACCAGGTATTTTAGTTTGCTTGGGATGTCATAACAAAATACCACAGATGGGGTGGCTTAAACAAAGATTCAGTTTACTCAGTTCTGGAGGCCCAAAGTCCAAAATCAAGGTGCTGTCAGGGTTGGTTTCTGGTGCAGCCTCTCCAAGGTTTGCAAAGGACCCCCTTCATGAGTCCTCACGTGGCCTCTCCTCTGTGCATGCGCTGGGCGGGAGTGCGTGGGAACTCTGGTGTTTTTTTTTTTTTTAATTGGGGTATAGTTGCCTTACAACATTATGTTAGTTTCTGCTGTACAACTAAGTGAATTGGTCATATGTATACATATACCCCTTCTCTCTTGAGCCTCTCTCCCAACCCATCTCCCTCCCATCCCACCCACCCAGGTCATCACAGAACACAGAGCTGAGCTCCCTATGCTATACAGCAGGTTTTTTTTTTTTTTTTTCTTATAAGCATACCAGTCCTAGGGCTTTATTCTTATGACCTCATTTAACCTTAATACCTCCTGAAAGGTTTTCTCTCCAAATACAGTCACATTGCATTGCAGGTTAGCGCTTCAATATATGAATTTGTTGGGTGGGGGCGGGGGGTTAGTGTGGGAGAGACAGAGTTCATTCCTGTGATATTGTGATTTACAATAAGAAATATATATTTGGTCTTTGTCCACTGTTCTAGCACATAGTTCCTAAAACCCTTGTGAAGAACCATAGGGGCTTCTTTTGTTACACTATCTAGCTTTATGCTCAGTTCTTGAAATAGCTTTAGGCTAAAGCAGAAAGGTGAAATGGGTGTCTTTTGTTATTCATAACAAGCCCCTATCAACCTCACTAAGTTTATGTTAATGAGGTAATTTTTGGAAGGCTCCAGAGGCTGGGGCTGGCTGCCAGGGGAACTGATCACTTTTAGAGGGGTGGGGCTTATAGTTCCACACCCCAGGCCCCCACCCCCATCTCTGGGGAGCAGGGAGCTCCTGAGATTGAGTCCAGTTGTTAGGGGAAACCACTGACTGACACCACTTGCCCTGGTCAGCTAGTAGCCACTTGCATGAGTTGTCTTACAACAGGAGGTCCTGGGAAGGAATGTGGAAATAAGAAGCTACCACCTATGGAAAGAATTCAGGGAAGGTCAAAAGGAGAGAGGAGACAGATACCAGTTCATATGTCCTACCAACCTCCCAGAATCCTGCTCGCTGGAATCCATCTTGTCTGAGCGATGCATGCTTCACCAGGAAGGACCTCGGGTCAGAACGATTGGCCAGAGACAACCCGGAAACTAACCCCATCAGCATAAAACCTGAGACTGCAAGCCGCACGGCAGAGCAGTCCTCCTGGGTTCCCTTACCCTGCTGCTCTCCTCGCAGGTGCCTCTTCCCAGCAAAGGCTCTTGCTCTGTCAGCACTTGTGTCTCCTTGGACATTTCATTTCTGAGTGTTAGACAAGAGCCCACTTTTGGGCCCTGGAAGGGGTCCCCTTCCTGCAACACACTCACCGATGACCTATAATCAAATCGTAGCTATGTAATGAGCCTCCTATAAAAACCCAAAAGGACAGGATTTGGAGAGCTTCCAGGCTGATGAACAAGCAGTCACCCACGTGCTGGGAAATTGGCGCATCCGAAACGCGACTGGGACAGAAGCTCCTGTGCTCAGGACCCTCCCAGACCCTTCCCTACGTATGTCTTCATCTGGTTATTCATATCCTTTAATGTCCTTTGTAATAAACTGGTCATCTAGTAAGTACACTTGTTTCCTGACTTCTGTGAGGCAAGCTAGCAAAGTAAGCAAATCGGAGGACGGGAGCCTGGGAAGCTCAGATTTATAGCCGATCTGACAGAAGCACAGGTGAAAACCTGGGTTTGCACTTGGTGCCTGACGTAGGGGAGGCAGCTTGTAGGACTAAGCCTGCACCCCTCCGTGTCTGCCACTATCTCCAGTGTCAGAGTTAAGTTAAATCGTAGGACAGTCAGCTGGTATCACAGAATTGTTTGCAGTATGGAATATCTACACATTTGGTTTCAGAAGTGATGTAGTAGAGAATCAGAATTAGAGGAGACACATGGGAGCTGTGTCTTCTCTAAGTTCTTAACACCAGAGTCTTGGATTAATTGGTTTCAGGTGAGGCCCAGGTACCCAGAAAAATCTGATGCTCAACACAGTTGAGAAGCCGCTTAGATTGGATATCCTGGTTCGGGTCTTATTCTCCCAGCTCTGTCATTCCTCCAGGACAAATCCAATTAAAAGCTCATCATTTCTGCACTTGAGCTCTTCTTTGACCCAGTCTCCACTTCAAGGTAAAGAGAAGCGGACACTATGTGGAAGGTAAGGAATTAGAGGAAGGAGATTTCAGGGTTTCTGCCTGGACCGTTGGCAGGGCCATTCACTTGGTGGGAACCATAAGGGGCAGGTCTATAGGAGAAGCGAATGTGTTTGGCTTTCCCATGCTGACTTTGAGAAGCCAATGAGACAGTCCCATGTTGCTGTCAATAAATAAGTCTGGAATTGAGATGAAAGTTCTTGGCTAGAGACAAAAGATTCAGTCTTGAATCAGCCAAGAGTCGCAAATTATATGCACGGAGTGACTGAATGAGAGCAAAGCATCAGAAAAGGAAACATGGAGAATTCTAACACTTGAGAGGGGTAATCTTGTTTCCAATGAACAAGACTAGCAAGGACCCATTTGAATTAGTTGGGAAACAGAGTATAAGAACAGAGTAAAAAGGAAGAGAACAAGTCAACTGTAAGTTACAACCAAGAAGCTAAGTTTAACAACATCTGAAGCATCTCCTGGATCTGACTATTAGCAGGCATTGGCAAACTTGGTGAGACATGGTGGCGCCTGTGGATACCTTCGGTTTGTCCCTGCTCTGAGCCCTGGGGGGTTGACCTGTATGGGCAGCATCAGTGGATTTCCTGGCCCCACAGTTTCAGGCTGGGCTTGGCCAAAGGAAAGCATTGACAGGAAATCAGAGGGAGAGAGGAGAGGAAGGTGGAGGTCCATAATCTCTCCAGTTCCAGTTTGAGGAGGGTCACCAGAGACTGGCCTCACTCTCTGATAAAGATCACTACTCCTATTGCGTGGTCCTCTCCGCATAGTACTCTCTCAAGCTCTGCTCCTATAAAGGCTCCTTTACCTTTTCCTTCAGGACAGTGACAGCTTCCTGCTGTTACGAGCCCCTGGGGCGCCATACTTGGCTTCCCTATACCCTGTCAGCATCTTTGTAAATAATCCTTATATGAAAGTGAAAGTGAAGTCGCTCAGTTGTGTCTGACTCTTTGCAACCCCATGGACTGTGGCCTATCAGGCTCCTCCGTCCATGGGATTTTCCAGGCAAGAGTGCAGGAGTGGATTGCCATTTCCTTCTCCAAAATTCTTATATAAACCCGCTAATGTTAACCAATTTGAGTGTACCCTTTGTTTCCTGCTGGGATCCTGATGGATGCAAGACACAATCCAGACTGTAGCTGGTTGGGGAATGAGTGGGAGATCAGGAATAAGAGATTATTATTTTGAGAAGGATCATAGAAAAGTACAGATAATATAAAACTACATCTACTACCAGAATGAAAAAAGAGAGGATACTGGATCATTTTGATTCATAATTTTAGAAAAGAAAAAGTAAGAATGAAGTCTATTTTTTTACATCTCTCTTAACAGAGACCACCGCTCTCGTGAATTAGTTATGAACTCTTATAGCTCCCCCCTTTTCAAAAACACGTTTAGTATGTGTTTTAGAATTTACCTCAATGCTGCCACATTGTATGTGTGGCTCAGCAGCTCCTTTATTTTCTCAAGAATACATTTTTGAGAACTATCCATGCTGACATTTATAGAGTTAGGCCATTTAAATTATTTTTTTTTTTTGAGTATCGTTGATGTACAATGTTGTGTTAGTTTGAGGTATACAGCAAAGTGAATCTTTATACTTATGTGTCTATTTCATAAATAAGTTCACCTGTGTCACACTTTAGATTCCACTCCATAGTATTTTATTTTTTATCAATTTACTTCCTAATAATGACGTTTGTGATTCCAGTTCTTCTATTATAAACAATACTGTAATGAACATCTTTGTACCTTTCTCCTGATGTATGAGTTTTTCTCCGGAGTATGTACATAGAAGAGGACTTGATGATGATCGAGTTTGTGCATTTCTAACTTTACTAAACATTACCAAATTGACACCCTTTCTAATTCCCTGAAAGCAGTTCTACAAAGTTCCATAAGCAGTGGATACAGATTGTTGTCTTTTCATTTCATGGTCAACATTTTACATGGTTAGAGTTTATGATTTTTTAAAAACTCTAATGACTGTAAAATCACTACACAAAATCCAGTATACAACTGTTGCTATTAAACATAAATATGCTTTTGGAGTAGAAAATGCATGTACACAACATAAAGTTCAGAAAGGACAAGAGCATATGTAGTAGAAAATGAATCTTTCCCCAAACCCCGTCCCTCAGCCACCTAACTCTGTGGCCTGTATTCTGTTTATTGTGTGTTTTTCAGATATATGTAACTGCATAGAATGTATGAATTGGCCAAAAAGTTCATTCAGGTTTTCCCATAACATTCAAACGAACTTTTTGGCCAACCCAATATGTAATAAAACAATATGTAATAAAAAAATAATAAGACAATTCATTCCATTGCACTTCTTCTGTCTCAGTAGGTTCTACACATTTTACAAACTCACTGTTAATTATTTCATTTTTACCATAAGCCCTGTTTCTGTAGATCCCACAAGCATAGGTTTGGGTGACAACTTGAAGAGCTTCCATTCCCAGTGTCAAGGGCCCATCAATTCCAATGGTCCCATCACAACTGCTCTAAGGGGCTTGGGGAACATCTATTACCATATCAAGTGCTTTTCTTCTAGAGTTTCCTAGAAGCTTGTGGACTAGGTCCTATCATTATCTGTCATGGTACCATCAGGAAAACAGTCAGCACTCCAGGTATTTCAAATAGGAAGGGGTTTAATGCAGGGAATTAGAGGCTTTCATGACTCTGGGAAAGCTGCAGGAAAGATAGTGGTTAGAATCTCTTTCAGGAAGTCTAGAAGTACAGGGATCATAAGGAAGCTACTGCCATTATGCACTTACTGCCATCTCAGCTGCCTGTAAAGCAATGGGAGGATTCTCAGACCACCCGCCCGAAAGCTGTAGGCAGAATCCCAAGTCGGCCATTCCATCTGCTGCTGCCCATACTTTTGCCCATAACTGCCTCTGGAAGGGGCTTCCCTGGTGGCTCAGATGGAAAAGAATCTGCCTGCAATGCAGGAGACCTGGACTCAACCCCTGGGTTGGGAAGATTCCCTGGAGGAGGGCATGGCAACCCCCTCCACTATTCTTGGCTGAAGAATCCCTATGGACAGAGGAACCTGGCAAGCCCCAGTCCATGGGGTCACAAAGAGTCAGACATGAATGACTGAGTAACTAAGCACACAGCCTCTAGAAGACAGTGGCGTCTCCTCTTCCCTACCAGGTCTCATGCAAGTGCCTCTCATTAGTGGAGTCTAAGACAACATGTTCTCCGGTGGGTAAAGACAGATACCGAATAGCCACAAACAGCAACTAAAAGGATTTTCAACATGCCCGAAACTCAACTGAATAATTTGTGGGGGCTTCCCAGGTGGCACTAGTGGTGAAGAATCCACCTGCCAATTCAGGAGATGCAAGAGACAAGGGTTTGATCCCTGGGTCGGGAAGGTCCCCTGAAGTAGGAAATAGCACACTACTCCTGTATTCTTGACTGGAAAATTCCATGGACAGAGGAGCCTGCCTAGCTACAGTCCATGGGGCCCCAAAGAGTCAGAATCAACTGAGCACTCTCCCTCTATACATAGGTGATTTTATTACTTAACTTTATGGTATTACATTCTGCCTCTATTAGAGGCAGAGCCCATGAGAATTGGTTGGATAGCTATGATGTACTTCATAAATTTTATATAGGGTAACAGTAATTAAAACACATTATTGATTGGTGGATTTTTGCAGAAACTAATGCCTGTGGCCAGCTGTTTGTTATGTAAGTGAACATTGAAACATCTCTGGTCAATAATACTGGGTAACAAAAGATGGATTAATATATCTCTGGTCATTAAGTTATTAAGCATCTATTTTACCATCCAAGATCACCAAGTATGTGAGACAGACTTTGGGAAGAGTAACAGAGAAGGAAGGAAAAGACCGATTTCCTATTCTCAAGCAAGCAAGCTTTATTCTTTCAACACTTTGAGATCCTACTATATGTTCACATCAGAAACCTGAGGAAAGCAGAACTTGATACGGACTCGTACATACGAAATCAAGGATAAAAATCTGAATATGAAACAAATTTATGGTTACCAAAGGGGAAAGGTGGGGGAGACAGACAAGTTGGGAGTTTGAGATTGACATGTACACATGACTATATTTAAAATAGATAACCAGCAAGGATCTACTGTATAGCACGGGAAACTGCTCAATATTCTATAATAACCTAAATGGGAAAAAAATTTGAAAAAGAATAGATATATGTATATGTAATGACTGAATTGCTTCGCTGTTCACCTGAAACACAGCACTGTAAATCAACTACAGTCCAATAAAAAAATAAAAATTAAAAAAAACATACTATTTCATAAAAGCTAAGTACAAATTTCAAGATAGAGATTACTTATGGGGAGAGTGGGGATATAGGCAGTTTAAACTTGATGAAATGTCTATGTTTGTATATTTTGCTTTTACTTCTATTGTTCCCTCTGACTGAAATATTTCATAATAAAACAGACTAAGAATGTCAGAAACCGATGTTGGGCTGTGCTCGATCTTGGGTCAGAGAGTTTCTTGGGAACCAATCTTTGTGGCGCTGATCAACTAGATCAAGAAAAGAAATTGTACATGCTGCAATAAAAGATAAATTTAGTGTTGGCATAAACTTTTCATTTTTAAATCAAGGTGTTCAACTTGAAATCTTTCTGGCTTTGGGAGGGAAGATAGAATAAAGCCAAAGTCCTACCTTTTTGTGATTCTACATCCAACAGAACACTCTACAGACCAAAAATGCAAGTATAAAGGGATATGAGGTAGGGGGGTGAGCAGCACGAGACGGGGTTTCGCACAGAAGAAGGAAAGGGAAAGAAAAGAAGGGGGAAAAGGGCAAGCATTCAAAATTCACTTACGGTTAGGGCTATATATATAAAATGCCCTGGAAAATTAAAAGACAAGACATGTTCCCTGGCCTCAAGGGACCTAAGGCAGGATCTGCTCAAAGGCTCAGAGGTGTCTAGAAGGAGAATGAGTTTGCCATGTGCTTTGCAAGAATAGTTTCATTTTTCAATTCACACATTAACCTCACAAGGCAAGCACTTCTGAGCTTATGTTTCAGGTAAGGAAACCAAGGCACAAAGAATTTCCATAACTTGCTCCCTTCCAGCAAGAACTAGAGCCAGGAGTTTATGTCGGCACCATTCTTCCTAAAAAAAAAATTTTTTTTTTTTTTTGGCTGCACTGCACAGCATGTGGGATCTTAGTTCCCAGTCCAGGGATTGAACATGCATCCCCTGTATTGGAAGCACTGAGAATTTTTTTTATTAAGAGGTTTTTTTGGATGTCAACCGTTTTTAAAGTCTTTATTGAAGTTGTTACAATATTGCTTATATGTTTTATGTTTTGGTCATGAGGCATATGGGATCTTAGCTCTCTAACCAGGGATCAAACCTACATCTCCAGCATTGGAAGACAAAGTCTTAACCTCTGGACCGCCAGGGAACTCTGAATGTCGGCAGCATTCTTAACTGATGCCCTCCCTAGGGCAGAAAGACTCTGGTGGGCAATGGAAGTGCTATCTCCTAGAAAAATGTGTCTCTAGAGGGTAGAAGTATAACTCATTCATTTCTCAGCCCCCTTCTCCAGGTCCCACAGATATATTTTCTAACTCTGTATTATTTTTAAAAATCATATTTCTTTCTTCTCTTGCCTTTCCTAATTCCCTTTTCTCCAAGCTTCTCTTCTCTTTCTGTCCCGCTGCTCTCCCAAAGCCTGAAATATATACATAACAAATGTAAATTATGCTTTTAGTCTTTCCAAATTGTCCTCTCTATTTGGGTCTATGCTTGGAGGAGATGGAAAAGGTGACCTCTTAGACTATAATTCTCCCCTCTGTCCAGCATCATTCCCATCAGCTTACACGGTTTAGTACTCTCATCTGAAAATATATAGGCTTTCCCAGTGCTTTAGCAGTAAGGAATCTGTCTGCAATGCAGGAGATCCAAGAGACGCGGGTTTGATCTCCAGGTCAGGAGGATCCCCTGGAGGAGAGCATGGCCACCCACTTCAGTATTCTTGCCTGGAGAATCCCATGGACAGAGGAACCTGGCGGGCTACGATCCAGAGGTTCACAGAGTCAGACAGAACTGAAACGACTGAGCATGAGAACTTAAAAAAGTATATATATACACAAGTATATATATATGCATATATATTCATATAAACTATTTTTAAGAAAATAGTCCTTGACCCCTCATGCTCTTGGAACTGTATTTCTCTATTCTCCACTTACAGTGCCACCTTAAAAAAAGCTGTCTGTAGCTACTGTCTTCATTTCTCACCTTTTCATTTTCTCTTCAACCCACTTCATTGGCTCTTGCTTACCCTCTATGCTGACATCTCCCAAATATGTATTTCCTGCTCCAACCTTCTTAACCAGCTGTCTGTGTGCCTGCTCAGTCATGTCCAACTCTTTGTGACCCCTGCCTACTTCACACCTAATTTGGATGTTTAATTTCCAAATTAACATGCTCCCAAGGCAAAACCTGCCTCTTGAGAAACCTATATGCAGGTCAGGAAGCAACAGTTAGAACTGGATGTGAAACAACAGACTGGTTCCAAATAGGAAAATGAGTACGTCAAGGCTGTATACTGTCACCCTGCTTATTTAACTTATATGCAGAGTACATCATGAGGAACGCTGGGCTGGAAGAAGCACAAGCTGGAATCAAGATGGCCGGGAGAAATATCAATAACCTCAGATATGCAGATGACACCACCCTTATGGCAGAAAGTAAAGAAGAACTAAAAAGCCTCTTGATGGAAGTGAAAGAGGAGAGTGAAAAAGTTGTCTAAAAGCTCAACATTCATGAAAACTAAGATCATGGCATCTGGTCCCATCACTTCATGGGAAATAGATGGGGAAACAGTGGACACGGTGTCAGACTGTATTTTTTTGGGCTCCAAAATCACTACAGATGGTGACTGCAGCCATGAAATTAAAAGACGCTTACTCCTTGGAAGGAAAGTTATGACCAACCTAGATAGCATATTAAAAAGCAGAGATATTACTTTGCCAACAAAGGTCCATCTAGTCAAGGCTATGGTTTTTCCTGTGGTCATGTATGGATGTGAGAGTTGAACTGTGAAGAAAGCTGAGTGCCGAAGAATTGATGCTTTTGAACTGTGGTGTTGGAGAAGACTCTTGAGAGTCCCGTGGACTGCAAGGAGGTAACCAGTCCATCCTAAAGGAGATCAGTCCTGGGTGTTCTTTGGAAGGACTGATGCTATAGCTGAAACTTCAATACTTTGGCCGCCTCATGTGAAGAGTTGACTCATTGGAAAAGACCCTGATGCTGGGAGGGATTGAGGGCAGGAGGAGAATGGGACGACAGAGGATGAGATGGCTGGATGGCATCACTGACTCGATGGGCAAGAGTTTGAGTGAACTCCAGGAGTTGGTGATGGACAGGGAGGCCTGGCATGCTGCGATTCACGGGGTCACAAATAGTCAGGCACGACTGAGCGACTGAACTGAACTGAAGGCAAAATCTCTTTTCCCCAGCCAGATCAATGCCTCTTCCAGCCTGAAGCCCCTCCTTATCTGGCAAAAAGCTCTAACAGGAGCCCAGAGAGCCTGGGGGGATCATCCATTTTCTCCTCCCCCCACCTTGAACCCACCACCAAGAGCTATCTACTCTACCTCAAACACATCCCAAACCTATCTGCTTTGCTCCATTTGATCCTGATCCAAGCCATCACTATCTCTTACTGAAATTGTTATAGACAGTTTATATAATCCATTCTCCATGTGGTAACCAAAGTAATATTTTTATACTCAAGTAATATCATTCCTCTGCTCAAAACCCTTCAATGTCATTCCATCATGGTTAGTATAAATTCTGGCTTTCGTGGCTCTATATTGCTAGGGTTCTGGTCCTCCCTCTGACCAGATCATTCCTGCTGCTGCTCTCCAAGCCCTAACCATACTGTCTTTCTGTTCCTTGTGCAGGTTAAGGTTTGGAACTTCTGTATTATTTGCTCCCTCTCCCTAGATTATCAACTCCCTTGATCTTCCATTGCTGACTTCTTCCAATACTCGGGTCTCAATTCAAATGTCACTTTCTGTGGACTTCCTTGGTGGTCCAGTGGTTAAGAATCTACTGCCAATGCAGGGGACACAAGTTCACTCCCTAGTCTGGGAGGATCCCATATGCTGAAGGGCACCCCAAAACGAGAGGCCACAACAATGGAAAGCCAGGGCACTGCCACAAGGAGTAGCCCCAACTCATGGCAACTAGAGAGAGCCTGTGCACAGCAATGAAGACCCAGCATAGCCAAAACGAAATTAAAACAACAACAAAAAACAAATGTCACCTTCTCAGAATGGCCTTCCCATATCACCCAATTGAAAACATTCACTCATCTGCTATCACCCTATCCTAAATTATTTGATATTAGCACTTACTGGGGCTTCCCCGGTGGTGCTAATGGTAAAGAATCTGCCTGCCAATGTAGGACATGCAAGAGACATGGGTTCAATCCCTGGGTTGGGAAGAACCCCTGGAGTAGGAAATGGCAACCCACTCCAGCATTTTTGCCTGGGAAATTCCATGGGCAGAGGAGCCTGGTAGGTTACAGTCCATGGGGCCATAAAGAGCTGGACATGACTGAGCGCGCAGGCATGCACCCACACGCACAGAGTGCTTATTACTACTTGATGCTTCATTGCTTTGTGTGAGTCCATCCACATTAGAACGCAAGCTCTGCGAGAGCTGGAGCCTCGTCTGTCTTGTGTTTTGCCAAACACCCTACACTACGAAAAGGGTAGTTTTGCCATACACACTAAAAGGGTGCCTAGCACATAGCAGGTACTCAACATTTAATAAATTAGTACAAGATACGATCTTTGAAATCTGGGACCATTATGACTCATAAACCTCTACATAATTTCCCCAATTGCCTAATGACATTGCTACAGATCTTATGAGCTCTCAAAATATGATTCATGATGATGAAAGCATAGAAAATAAATTTCCTGTAAAAATTCTGGAGAGACAGGGAAAGAGAAGATCTTAATGTTTGCTTTTATCTTAATGAAAAGCCATTTTTTCATTTTTCTTAGGGGGCATGAGGGGCTTCCAAATTAAGTTTCAGATTTCATTCATTACTTCTATTACTCTTAGTGAAATTTTCCAGTGAAAATCTGTTATGATAAATCTAATAGTTATACTAACTGCGGTCCACCAAATATGGGATTCTAGTCGAACATGGGATTCTCGTCTAGGTCTAGGGTTCAGGCCTTTGAACCAATAAGTGGTTGATGAGTCCCAGGGGGCAAAGCCTCCCCTATACCCTCAGTCTGTCGCACTTAACCTCCTTCCCCCCTTCTACCCTGTGACCTATAGAAGCAGTGAGTATTTACAATTATTTGAGAATTCTTCTCTTCCATCAAGAAACAATGTCAAGAATTCCACGCCCTGAAGAATTTTCTAGGGTTTTCGAGTCTATTATGAAACACTTTTTAAAAAATGGGTTATAGGCACTTTTCTATCCACTTTGTATAACTCAAATAGATTGTGTAATGCCTCATGAAGGGCCTGAATACGCACCACCCACATCTCCAGTCTAAAACTAGGTTATGAGTAAAATGAAAACTCTGCAAAAAAAAAAAAAAAACCTCTTTCTCATAAAGTCCTCAGCTCAATTCATATCTCACAGGCATGGAAATCCAGATCATGTAAAGAGGTCAAGAACCTAAATAATTATTCAGCTCGTGATGAACAGTAACAGACACTCCCTCTAAAATTGTGGAAATTCTCATTTCCACACTGAAGCCAAGAGAACACAGGCATGACGTCAGCAGGCAAGAAACTGAAAGGGTACTTTCCTTATCTACCTGAAAGTTCTTGCCCTATTTCATCCTGAACAAAAGCAAGCCTGCCACACCTAGGGTTCAGGGAATTTTAGGGTGGAGGAGGGGTAGGATGGAATGGAGAGGCTTTATCTAGTCTGGGAAAGTGCCCAAGTGAAAACAATTGAATACCAAATCATTTTCCCACGAGTCTGGCAGAGTTCTCCATAGACTGTTAAGTTTCAACCATTCTGCAAAGTCTATGAAGACATCTTTAAGGCGCTACTTTTTCCCCCTCTGGGGAAATGTCTTCACTCTAAGAGGTTAGCCCAGGAAGATAACATTATCTTCAGACCACAACAAAGCCCCTAGTCCCCTCATATTGAAATTCCTGTGCTCCACCCTAATTGAGTTTAGGAAACTGATAAGACAGCTGTGAAAATAGAGTGAAAAACATTCTCTCTCATTCAAATCAGCTGGCACGGTTTGCACTTTTGAAGAAAAGACCAGGAGATTGTGTTTTTTTTCCATTAAAAAAAAAAAACTGGTTATGGACCAAAACACAGCTAAGCAACCACACTTATATTGTTGCAAGGTCAATTTGTCAACACATTAGCTCATACATAGCCCATGTGTACATAATCATTTAAAACTCTGTATTATCAACATCTTAAAATGTCCACAAACATCAAACATAGAGCGAATAATACAACAAACCCCACATACTCGATACCCAGCTTCAACGATTATTCACATAAATTCATTCCATTTCAATGTTCGTTTAATAAGATACACAATTCTGCTGTGAGAAATATGCCCAAGTGTTTAATAGGTTATAACGTGTTATGATACATAATAACTTCTTCAGAGTTTGGGGGCAAAAGAATAAAAATTCACAAATTCTGGCTAATTAGCTACAACTCTGTCCAAACTATTGAAAAAGCTGCCCTATACAATGTTTTAAAAGGCAGTTTTATCACTTCCAAGTTAAAGAGTATCATAAAAAACATCGGCCAAGGAGAGGCTTAGCTTTCCTTTAATGAACACACACATAAATGATAACTGTAAAATTACTAATTAGCTTTACATGCAAATAGGGACTTCTAAAGACATGAAAGATACATTTATCAGCTCAGGTTACCATAACATCGTAACTGGGTGGCTTAAATAACAGAAATTAATTTTCTCACGGTTGTGGCGGCTTCAAGTCTGAAATCAGGGAGCTGACATGGTGGGGTTTGCTTCCTGGTTTGCAGACGACCCAACTAGCTGGCTACTCAAGGCAGAGTGAGTGCATAAGCTCACTGCTATCTCTTCTGATCAGACACAGACTCCCCTCATAGATCCCACCCTCCTGACCTCACCTGAACCTAATTATCTCTCAAAGGGCCTCCTTAAGTACCATTGCATTTGGGGTTGGGGCGTCAACATACAAATTTGGGGGATATGCAATTCAGTTCATAGCAAAAGACTTTTTTACTCCCTTCACTTTAAGCTCTTTTCTTTGCAAGTTACTATTATGCAGACATTATTTATTTGCCTAGCAAATCCTTGTAATTCTGGTGCAAACACAAACTTTGGACAAGTTCAGAACAAACATCACAAATTCCACATTAGATAAATTTTATGGAAGAGGTTTTACAGCATGTGAAATAACTAACCAGTTAGTACCTGTCAAACTGTTACACTTCTCTGGGGATACATTTTCCCCTAAATAAACTGATAAGGGGCAAAAATAATGAGTAGATAGGGCTTCCCAGGTGGCTCAGTGGCAAAGAATCTGCCTGGCAATGCAGGAGACGTGGATTCGATCCCTGGGTCAGGAAGATCCCCTGGAAGAGGAAATGACAACCCACTCCATATTCTTGCCTGGAAAATGTTATGGACAGAGGAACCTGGCAGGCTGCAGTCCCTGGGGTCACGAAGAGTCAGACACAACTGAGCACAAGCACCAGCAAGCCGGCTTCTGAATATGCTCCTGGACCTGAACGTGGGGGCAGAGTGAGGAGGGCAAAGCTGAGTTTACAACAAACTGGCTACTCTAGGGTTTATGGAGTTACTTATCAAAGATTACCTAAGGATACTCAAAAGAAATACCAAGATTCTCCAAAAGTAATCTGAATGTAAACCCTGCTTGTGCTTTTCTAAAGAGCAGTAATTTTTTTACTGAAACTAGGATGCTTACCAAGAACCTGGAAAAACACCAGGCTCTCAAAATTCCCCTTGAATCTTCAAGTGGGCAATTCATTATTCTGTTCCTGTCCCGTGGACGCCCAGCTGTGGGTGGCTGAACTCTCTGGCAAAGGTGACCCCACTTGGAGAAGTGAAGTCCTGATTGCAGAGCACTGCTGAGAGTTCACCTTGGGATGAAAAGGGGCATCAGTTCTCTTCATAAGGACTCTCTGACTACAGATGAAAGTGCTTTGGGGACTCAGGGCCAAACCTCGTGAACTAAGTGGGGGGGACGGGGGCAGGGAGAAAAGGTACTTTGTGAAGGATATTTGAGTTGCTGATACCATGCGATATAACTTAAGAATGATCTGTAACTGACCATAGTGAAACTTTGTCTTGACATTTTCCCGAAAATGGGAAGTAAATATTGAAAATCACTACTGTGTATAAAATAGATAACTAATGAGAACCTACTGTATAGCATAGGGAACGCTACTCAATGCTCTGTGGTAACCTAAATGGGAAGGAAATCCAAGAAAAGAGGGATATATTAATACATATTAATACATACGCAGGTGGCTGATTCACTTTCTGTGCAGCAGAAACTGACACAATACTCTAAAGCAACAATGTTGTTCTTTAGTTGCTCAGTCCTGTCTGACTCTTTTGCAACCCCAGGGATTATAGCCCACCACACTCCTCTGTCCATGGGATTTTGCAGACAAGAATACTGGAGTGGGCTGCCATTTTCTTCTCCAGGGGATCTTCCTGACCCAGGGGATCTTCCTGACCCAGGGATCGAACCCATGGCTTCTGCTTGGCCGGCAGATTCTTTACCACGGAGCCACCTGGACCCCAAAAAGCAATGATCAGATCAGATCAGTCGCTCAGTCATGTCCGACTCTTTGCGACCCTATGAATCGCAGCACGCCAGGCCTCCCTGTCTATCACCAACTCCCGGAGTTCACTCAGACTCACATCCATCGAGTCAGTGAAGCCATCCAGCCATCTCATCCTCTCTCCTCCCCTTCTCCTCTTGCCCCCAATCCCTCCTCTAATTAAAAAAAAAAAAAATCAGAATGCTTAGATTGAGAAGTAACAACAAATTAACTCGAATATGGCAAATTATTATATATAGTCTTATTTTATTACTGTTTGCAAGGCTAAGAGTGTGGGCTTGGGATTTCATGAAGTTCTGAATTCAAATCTTGACTCAGACGTTCAGCATCTACATGACCTCAGACTAATTTCTAAGCCTCCCCATTTCTCCTTTGGTTTTTAAATCTATAAAATAGAGATAATACTACCTACCTTCACTAAGTAGTCGTAAGGAAAAAATAAAATACATAAACAGCTTGGCAGAGTATCTAGTATAGAGTAAGAGCCAAATAAGTGGTGAACACTATTATTAGTGTAGCATAATTGAACTTCAACAATTATAATTCCACTTGCAAAAGTCTGAGTAAAAGATGGCCTTACTTAACAACCAGAAACTTCTCAAGGGGAGGGAAGTGAAGTTCAAAAACTCTTGTGAGTATTAGTTTGCATATCTTTGGGGGATACTGAAAGGTGGTAAGCAGGTGTTTTTTTTCTTTTTTTTTTTTTAGCAGTTTCTAATATCCTTCCCCGGAGAAGGCAATGGCACCCCACTCCAGCACTCTTGCCTGGAAAATCCCATGGACGGAGGAGCCTGGAAAGCTGTGGTCCATGGGGTCGCTGAGGGTCAAACACAACTGAAGTGACTTAGGAGTAGCAGTAGCAGTATCCTTCCAGTTCATAGGTTTTGGGAGCTTATTTGCTGCTTACATAAGAACCTGTGTCTTCCTGAAGTCTCATTTTGCAGCAAATAGTGGGAATATTTACCAAGCATTTTTCAGAAATAAGAGGTAAGAAATTCAAGGTTCTGGGGATACATATTCTGGGCAACAACATAAATAAGGAGTCTCAACGTAATCTACAAAACCACTAAAAATAATAGTTTACTTTCCCAGTGATGTAGGAGTTGCCTGAATAGGCTTCTCTGACGACTGCAATCACAGTGAAAAGACCAGCTTGAGCTGATGGTAGCCCTGGGGTGCACCCAGTGAGATAGCCCAGCCTAGATACACCTGTTTCTCATTTATGGCGAGAAAAGCGGTGTTTGCCTCTGAGAGTGTGAAACTCATCTGCAGATTTCAAGGGGGAAGCTGGAGGCCAAGGATTAAGTGAGAAGACATGAAATCTTTTGGTAAAACATTGTGAAGTGGTAATATAAAAATGACGCTCTCGAGTCCTATTTCCCATCCATGAGGTGCTTGAGAATAGTTGATTTGATGAAGACGAGGAAAAAACAAATATTCATGAGCCAGAAAATGAGAAATATAAGTCTGGCTTTGTGGTCTCCTTCCTCACTACAAACATGTTCTGTGTACTAAGAACTATGAATGAGGTGGTGGGAAAATCAGCATTTAGGAATGGTGTAAATCAAGTTTCACTGTCGGAATTCTAGAACGGGGTAATTAGAAAAGTGTGCTTTGTCAGTGTGAAAGTCTTGCCACAGCTGCAGTTGGTCTTCTGTTAATAATATATCTCTGGGTAGGGTCTGGTGATCCAGTGGATTAGAATCCGCCTACTAATTCAGGGGACACGGGTTCGATTCCTGGTCAGGGAAGATTCCACATGCCTCGGAGCAGCTGAGTTTGTGTGCCATGGCTACTGAGTTCACAATCTAGAGACCCTGAGCAGCAACTGCTGAAGACCATATGCCTAGAGCCTGTGCCCTGCAACAAGAGAGGCCACCGCAATGAGAAGCCTGTGCCCTGCAACAAAGAGTAGCCCCCGTCTCTGCAACTAGAGAAAGCACACACGCAGCAATGAAGGCCCAGTGCAGCCAAAAATAAATAAAGTTAAAAATATGTATAACATATACCCCTGGGTAGAATTATGGCATACTGGTGCCCAAGAGGGCTCTTGCTATTGTGAAAATCGCTCAGTTGTGTCCGACTCTTTGCAACCCCATGGACTATACAGTCATAGAGTGCTCCAGGACAGAATAGCAGGAGCTATTTCCCTTCTCCAGGGGATCTTCCCAACCCAGGTCTCTCACATTGCAGGCCGATTCGTTACCAGCTGAGCCACAAGGGCAGCCCAAGAACACTGGAGTGGATAGGCTATCCCTTCTCCAGCAGATCTTCCTGACCCAGGACTCCAACTGGGGTTTCCTGCATTGCAGGTAGATTCTTTACCAACTGAGCTATGAGGCTCTAGTTCATCCAGATTTGATAGGATCCTGACAGTCATACCACTCTGTGGGCCTGGGACTATATGTTACAGGTAAGGTGTTCAGGTCTCTTCATCCTAAAGGCTTTCATAGTGTTTCTCAATCTTGGGTAATATAATGACCCATTCTTTTTTTTTTTTTTTTTAATGAATATTTATTTAATATTTATTTGGCTGCATCCAGTCTTAGTTGTGGCACACAGGATCTTCCTTGTGTCATCTGGGCCTTTCACTGCAGCCCACGGACTTTCTAGTTATGGTGCTTGGGCTTCAGTAGTGGCAGTGCTCAGTTGTTCTGCAGCATGTGGGATCTTAGTTTCCCGACCAGGGATGGAACCCGCCTCCCCTGCTTTGCAAGGCAGGTTCTTAACCACTGGACCACCAGGGAAGTCCTTAAAATGAATTCTTATAAGAGGAATGAAAATTCTCCAGTGATTCTTATATTTATTTAAATTCAGTTCAGTTCAGTCACTCAGTTGTGTCCAACTCTTTGTGACCCCATGGACTGAAGCATCCCAGGCTTCCCTGTCCATCACCAATTCCCGGAGCTTACTCAAACTTGTGTCCATTGAGTCGGTGATGCCATCCAACCATCTCATCCTCTGTCATCCCCTTCTCCTCCTGCCTTCAATCTTTCCCAGCATCAGGGTCTTTTCCAATGAGTCAGTTCTTTGCATCAGGTGGCCAGTATTCCAGTTTCAGCTTCAGCATCAGTCCTTCCAATGAATATTCAGGACTGATTTCCTTTAGGATGGACTAGTTGGATCTCCTTGCAGTCCAAGGGACTCTCAAGAGTCTTCTCCAACACCACAACTCAAAAGCATCAATTCTTTGATGCTCAGCTTTCTTTATAGTCCAACTCTCACATTCATACATGACTACTGGAAAAACCATAGCTTTGACTAGATGGACCTTTGTTGGCAAAATAATGTCCCTGCTTTTTCATATGCTATCTAGATTGGTCATAGCTTTTCTTCCAAGGAGCAAGCGTCTTTTAATTTCATGGCTGCAGTCACCATCTGCAGTGATTTTGGAGCCCAAAAAAATAGTATGTCACTGTTTCCATTGTTTCCCCATCTATTTGCCATGAAGTGATGGGACCAGATGCCATGATCTTAGTTTTTCTGAATGTTGAGTTTTAAGCCAACTTTTTCACTCTCCTCTTTCACAGTTATCAAGAGGCTCTTTAGTTCTTCTTCACTTTCTGCCATAAGGGTGGTGTCATCTGCATAACTGAAGTTATTGATATTTCTCCTGGCAATCTTGATTCCAGCTTGTGCTTAATCCAGCCCAGCATTTCACATGATGTACTCTGCATATAAGTTGAATAAGTTATTTAAATTATCCTTAGTATAAATGTTATCTTAGTATGTACACAAAAAAACCTAGGTGCAGGTCTTCCCTGGTGCTTCAGTGGTCAAGAATTCGCCTTGAAATTCAAGGGTCACCTGGTCTGGGAAGATCCCATGTATCACGGAGCAACTAAACCCGTGGGCCAGAACTACTGAGCCAGCACTCTAGGACCCGTGAGTCACAGCTACTGAGCCCACGTGCTGCAGCTACTGAAGCCCTAGAACCCGTGCTCTGCAACAAGAGAACCCATTGCAATGGGTAGCCAGCCCCTGCTTGCAGCAATCAGAGAAAGCCCATGTGCAGCAACAAAGACCCACCACAGCCAAACAAAGAAACAAAGAAATCTATACAAAAAAATAAAACTAGGTGCAAATCCCTAAAAGTTATACTTCTTATAAACCAAAGGCTTCTTTTAAATAATAAATTTAAGTAAAACTAAGGAGCCAATGATATTTAAATAGACAGTACTAATTTAATGAGATGAATGATGCTATTTTGCAGCAACTCCATAACTGATTACAGAGTAAACAGGGTACTGATCGCCACAGGGCAGGCTCTTTTGATGTTGGTGCATTTATGAAATAATCTCTCCATTTTCTTTATTTGAACTATTAGATTATCTTCATTAATACAGTGGTAATGCATTATTTCCATACTAAGGCCAACTCTATTCTTATTAGCCTGGGACAGTTAGGAATGCCATGTCATGCCAAAATGATCACAGACACAAAGCAAACAGGAGCAAAATCCTGAGCTAGCACTCAGTGATAAAGTATTCATCTTATTCTTAGTTAAAATGTTCTATATCTGGCATTGTCCAACATGGCGGCCCCTGGCCACATGTGACTATGGAGAACTTAAACAGGACTAGTGTAACCCAGGAACGGAATTTTTATTCAATAATTAATTTTCATTCAAATAGACATATGTGGCTAGTGGCTACTGCGTTGGACAGGGCAGCATCCTAGTTCACGTATTTATTATAATTTTTTTAGATGATCATTAAAATGAAATTACTAGTTGTTTGAGTGAGGGAATGTATTTAACCCCTCTCAACCTCACTGCCTTCTTCTATAAATTAGGGATAATGAGATATAATGCATGTAACACTTAGTACCCGACTGCAGTGTTCTTGCCTGGAGAATCCCAGGGACGGGGGAACCTGGTGGGCTGCCGTCTATGGGGTCACACAGAGTCGGACACGACTGAAGCGACTTAGCAGCAGCAGCAGCAGCAGCAGCGCACTTAGTACAGTGTTAGGAACAGAATCAACACTCAATCCCTAGAGATGTGAATGGGTGAGAGGCCAGGAGGAGGGTTGGCGCTTTTCCAGTCTCCATCACTGGCCCTTCAAGCCACCTCTGAGTGTGCTTACTCTTTGAAACATGCAGTTGGGACTTCCCTGGTGGTTCAGTGGCTAAGACTTCATGCTCCCAAAGCAGGAGGCCAAGTTTCCATCCCTGGTCGGGGAACTAGATCCCACACACTACAACTAAAGATCCTCCATGCCACAACAAAGACCAGGTGCAGCCAAATTAATCAATAAAAATGAGTACTTTTAAAAAGAAATGTTCAATTTTCTCCATTTTATGTTAAGTGCTAATGAAGGCATCTTTAGACAGCATTGCTATCTTTATTCATCTATAACAGGAAAACTAAGCAAAACTAGAGAAAAACAGTGTTTTTTATGCACATGTAGCTATGGGGTCGCACAGAGTCGGACATGACTGAAGTGACTTAGCAGCAGCAGCAGCAGCTTTGATTAGTCACAAACCTTCCAATTAGATTATCCTCCTGATCCCCTTCTGTATTGAAATTTTGAAGCTGCCAGTGATCTTAACTCATGGATGCATCAAATAGCCAAAGTGTTTGGACCTCACTTTTATTTCTTTGGAAAACAGGAAGCCTAAAGCCCTCTCAGGTTGTACTGGACCATTATGGAATGGGTTACATCATACTACAGTACTTCCTGCCTCTCTTGCTGCTCCAACAGGGAACGCTCTTCCAATCCCCAGGCCCAGCTCACACCCCATCTGCACCTGGAAAACATTCAGCATCATTTTCCAAAATCTGCTCAAGCTTCACCTCATTCATACCACCTTTCCTGACTCTCCCAGGTAAAGTTTATCTTCTCTCTCTCTGCCCTCACCGTGTACTCGACACCAACTTCCATCATAGCACCCCTAAGTTTTCACATTCATTTCACACATATTCTCACTTTGTGTTAGGGACTGAATTGTGTCCCCCACAAAAAAGATGTGTTGAAGTCCCAACTCCTTGTACTTCAGAGTATGACCTTATTTGGAAATAGGGTTGTTGCAGATATAATTAGCTCAGAGAAGATGAGGTCATACTAGAGTAGGGTGGGCTCTGAATCTATTATGATTGGTATCCTTAATGGAAGAGGAAAAGAGACAGAGACACAGACAAAAGAGGGGAGAATGCCACGTGATGATAGAGGCAGAAATTGAAGAGCTGCGGTTATAAGGCAGAGATTGCAGGCAAACCACCAGAAGCTAAGAGTCTAGGAAGGATTCTCCCATGTCTAGGAAGGAATTCCTTCCCATGTCTAGGAAGTCTAGGAAGGATTCCCATTCAGAGGAAGCGTGGCCCAGCTCTTAACTTGATTTCAGACTTCTAACCTCCAGAACTCTGAGATAATAACTTTCTGTGTGTGTGTGTGTGTTTTAAAATAATAGTGACAGGGCTTCCCTCGTGGCTTAGACAGTAAAGAATCTGCCTTCAATGCAGAAGACCCAAGTTTGATCGCAGAGAGTCTGACACGACTGAGTGAGTAACACTCAGAGTTAGTGATGATTTTCCTATTTGGTTTTTGGGCTGCACTGGGTCTTAGTTGCAGCACTTGAGATCTTCCATCTTTGATGTGCCACACAGGACCTTTCAGTGTGTTGCACAGACTCTCTAGTTGGGGCGTGTGGGCTCAGTAGTTGCCATGCATGGGCTAAGTTGCTCCATGGCATGTGGAATGTTAGTTCCCAGACCAGGGATCAAACCTGCGTCCCCTTGTGTTGCAAGGCTGCTAACCACTGGACCACCAGGGAAGTCTCAAATTTGTCTTTTTTTAAGCCACTTAGTTTGTGGTACTTTGTTTGGGCAGCTCTAGCAAACACCTTACTAAACCACAAGCTCCTTAAGGACAAGGATCTTAATTGATATATTATTGGCTGTTGTCACAGTGTCTGAACCAATATGTTGGATGTTTAAATAACTGAACACACATCATATTCCTTTGCCCCTGATAATTCAGACGGTAAAGAATCCACCTGTAATGCAGGAGACCTGGGTTCGATCCCCGGGTTGGGAAGATCCCCTGGGAAAGGGAACAGCTACTTACTCCAGTATTCTTGTCTGAAGAATTCCATGGACAGAGGAGCCTGGCAGGCTACAGTCCATGGGGTCGCAAAGAGTCAGACATGACTGAGCGACTTTCACTTCACTTCTTCAATCTGGTCTCAGATTGGAACAGCAGAAAAACACTTTAAATACATTCAGTGCTGCTGCATATGGCCACACAGGCCAGGCACTGCATGGCTCCAGAGCTGTGTGATGTGGTGACCTTCAGTTATTTATTATTGTGTAACTACATCTACATAAGGAAAGTCAATAGAGCTGTGAACCTCCAGGCCATCTGTTAGAAAAACACTACTATTGGGAGGTTCAGCTCTTACCCAGCCTAACAGGAGAAGCCATAAATAATTATCCTCTAGATAGGGAATCAGTGAACTACAAGCTTGGGCCAAGTCCAGCCTGCTGTCTGCTTTTGTAAATAAAATTTTACTGGAACACAGCCACACTCATTGATACACACATTGTCTACGGCTGTGTTAGTCCTACAAAGAGAGAGTTGAGTGGTTGTGATGGATAGTGGTTGTGATATAAAACCTAAAATAGTTCCTCTCTGGTTCCTTACAGAAAGAGTTTGCAGAGCCCTACTCTTGATAATAGACATTGGTAGACATTGCCAGAATGTTTTATATTAAGTGGTAAAAAATTCCACCTTGAAACTGAAACCATTCATTTTGTCACACTTTGGAAGATTCTACATTACTACTGTTAATATCAGCACACCAGAAAGAAAGCTATGTGTAGAAAATAATTCATTTCTTCCTCAAAAACAGGATCCAAGGTTATATATATATATAAGTGTATAAACTTATTTATGTGTGTATGTGAATAGGGAGTGTGGGTGGAGTAAATTTTCAAGCAGCTACAACATATGCAACTTACAAAATTAGGTGCTCTATAAAGGGAATTTTTTGAACCATGTCCAGCTCCCCAAATGGGAGAGAAGAGAGAAATGGATGGAAATCTGTCAGAAAGTCCAAGAGGAGAA
Source organism: Bos indicus x Bos taurus (assembly GCF_003369695.1). Lineage (NCBI taxonomy): Eukaryota > Metazoa > Chordata > Mammalia > Artiodactyla > Bovidae > Bos > Bos indicus x Bos taurus. The sequence goes on from NC_040094.1 coordinate 48,422,211, forward strand.
ATGTTATTCCAATGTTTATGAGAATAGTCCTGCTTGCAGTTTTATTCTTTCTGGAAAGTATTGTGAGAAGTCTTTGACATTTCTGAGAAGCCCCTTATGCATCAAGTACATGCCGTATGACCCCATCACCCTGACCTCAGCTGATTGGGCCAAGGCTGGACACCTGATCCAAAGGTCAAAGACCAATGTAATGGCCTGATCTAAGGACTGTGTTCAATAGGGTTGAGTACTGGCCATACCTATCTCATGCTCACTCTCGGGGAGTTTAAAGACTTCTGGAGATAGTGAATCTATGTACCAAGATTAGCAACAGCGGACTTCCCTGGTGGCACCTGGTCTGCCTGCCAATGCAGGGGACACAGGTTTGATACCTGGTCTGGGAAGATTCCACATGCCATGGAGCAGCTAAACTGGTATGCCAGAACTACTGAGCTCATGCCCTAGAGCCAGGGAGCCACAAGAAGAGAAGACACTACGATGAGAAGCCTGAGCACCACAACGAAGAGTAGCCTCTACTCACCGAAACTAGAGAAAAAGCAAGTGCAAAGCAACAAAGATCCAGTGCAACGGCCCCTCCTCACACACACACAATTAAATTATATATATATGTATATAATAGCAAAAGCAAAAATAGAGTGTACTTGTCACCACAATGACAGGACAATTGTTACCGAAGGGGTAGGTAGAAAACCTGCTCACAACAGCAACACTGCATCCTGAGTGATGCTGCCATTTCTGGAGGTGCCACTGGGGCGCTGTCATCGACCTTTGTCCAGTCTGTTCCATTTTCCTGTTACCATTGGGGGATGGGTTTAGTTCAAGGTCAGCTCAACTTTTGTACTTCATCACTTCATCCACTCGCTTCCCATCCTCTGGACCCCTACCTGACTGTCCTTTATTTGTGACTGCATTGCAAATGCTAACCCTCTACCAACTCAACTACATACTTCTCTACTGTCTCTTTGTGAGCAGTTTAGGGCTTACTCAGCCCCTAAATACATTACCTAGCCTCTGTATTGGTGCATTATAAATCACAGTTTCCATCCTAGGCTTGTCTATTTGGAATTCCTTGTATGTATGCATATGTGACTCATTCTCCTGTTCCTCACAGCTGATACTGCAAAGCTTCCATGCTTCCCAGGCTTCCAACTCCATTGCTCACCCTATATCCAACCACAGAGAAAACAAAGGTATCTGACCCCTGTTTCTAGACTCTCCCCAATAACTGAAGAAAGCCTGTACCCTTTCTTTCCTGCTTTCCTGTTTTTAAGGAAGAAGTGAAGCTACTCTCATTCAAAGCTAATTCCTCTATCTGTGCTCCAAATCCCAAGATCTTCCATTCTTGATTCAAGCCTTGTTTCTACACATATTACTCCCTCTCATTCCTGATCTGTCATTTCTCCCTTGTCCATGGTCTCTCTCCTTGTGCATAGGTATATGGTCATCTCTCACCTCTAAAAAAGTCTTTCATGACTCTTCATAGCCTTCTAGCTAACATCTTATTAACTCATTCATTTAAAGGCTATTCATCTTAAAAGATGGGAAATTCTGCTCAATATGGAGAATGGAGGTAATTTAAAAGAGCCCCATTTCCAAGTCCATGCACATAGAAATGCTGCTTAAAATATACTCAACTATTTTTTTTATTAAATAAATGAGCCCAATAAATAAATAAATTGTATAAGAGGTAAGGAGTAAGATCATACTGAAGTAGGGTGGGCCTCTAATCCAGTTTTTTTTTTTTTTCAGTATTTAATTCTTTCCACTTATAAAAATAAATTTTTAGTGGAGTATAGCATAACAATGTTGTGTTGGTTTCTACTGCACAGCAAAATGAATCAGCCATACATATACATAAACCCTCTCCCGTTTGGACTTCCTTCCCATTCAGGTCACCACAGTGCATTCAATAGAGTTCCCTGTGCTATATAGTATGTTTTGATTAGTTATCTATTTTATACATACTTACCAATAGTATATATATATATGTCAATCTCAGTCTCCCAATTCTTCCCACCCCTCCCCTTCCCCCTTGGTATCCACACGCTTGTTCTCTACATTGGTGTCTCTATTTCTGCTTTGCGAATAAGATCATCTATATACCATTTTTATAGATTCCATATATATGCATTAATGTACCATATTTGTTTTTCTTTTTCTGACTTACTTCCCTCTGTATAACACTCTCTAGGTCCATCTGTGTCTCTACAAATGACTCAATTTTGTTCCTTTTTATGGCTGAGTAATAAATAGTAATAAATAGGACTTCCCTGGTGGCTCAGACAGTAAAGCGTCTGTCTAAAATGTGGGAGACCTGGGTTCGATCCCTGGGTCGGGAAGATCCAGTGGAGAAGGAAATGGCAATCCACTCCAGTACTACTGCCTGGAAAATCCCATGGACAGAGGAGCCTGGTAGGTTACAGTCCATGGGGTCGCAAAGAGTCGGACACGACTGAGAGACTTCACTTCACTTTACTTCAATAAAGAGTCCAGTGAATATATGTAACTGTAACCCAGTTTGTTGGGCGTCCTTGTGAAAAACGATGTCATGATGAGGCACAGGGAGACCTCCACATGATAATGCAGGATTGGAGGGATGTATCTACAAACCAAGGAATAGTAAGGACTACAGGCAAACAAGGGTAAGCTAGGACTGGGCAAGCAAGGATTCACCAGCAGGTTTCAGAAGAAGTATGATTTTGGATGTCATGTGAGAGTTGGACCATAAAGAAGGCAGAGTGTTAAAGGATTGATGCCTTTGAACTCTGGTGCTGGAGAAGACTCTTGAGAGTCCCTTGGACGGCAAGGAGATCAAACCAGTCAATCCTGAAGGAAATCAACCCTGAATATTCATTGGAAGGACTGATGATGAAGCTGAAGCTCCAATACTTTGGCCACCTGATGGGAAGAGCCAACTCATTGTTAAAGACCCTGATGCTGGGAAAGATTGAAGGCAGGAGGAGAAGAGGGCATGAGATGGTTGGATGGCATCACCGATGGAATGGCCATGAACTTGGGCAAACTCTGGGAGATGGTGAGGCACAGGGAAGCCTGGTGTGCTGCAGACCACGGGGTCACAAAGAGGCAGACACGGCTTGGCGACTGAACAACAACAACAGTCTCCAGAACTGTGAGATAATAAATTTCTGTTGTTCTAAGTCACCTAGTTTGTGGTTCTTTGTTATGGCAACTAACTAGGAAACTAATGCAGATGGCAAAGCTATCTTTCCTCTCTGCCACACCAGTTTAAGACATTCAGGACAGAACTGTCTTATGTGGGATGAGCAGAGAAAGAATGTGTGTGTAAAGGATCTGGAGGCTTCATGGAAAATTCCAAAGTAGGTTCAGAAAGTCCCTCAGCCATTCAGTTCACATTATATCTATGAATGTGAAGAAGTAAGTTCCACACTTGACAAGTTATGTCATCAGGTAGAGTCCACCAGGGATAATTACATGTTATGCTGGGCACCATCCCCTGTGTTTATCGTTGTCCATCTTACCACCCCCAAATCCAGGGTGATACCTGCAGACCTCCCTAATTATACCCAGGATGCTTCCTTCTTCTGTTCTATGTTTTTGTTTTTTAAAGGCTTATTTTTTTTTAAGATTTATTTATTTATTTTTGGCCATGCTGAGTTTTTGTTGCTGTTTGTGGGCTTTCTCTAGATGTGGAAAGTAGGGGCTACTCTGTTGCAGTGCGTGGGCTTCTCATGGTGGTGGCTTCTCCTGTTGCAGAGCACAGGCTTTAAGCATTTTCGCTCAGTAGTTGTGGCACATGGGTTTAGTTGCCCTGTGGCATGGGGGATCATCCCAGACCAGGGATCGAATCCATGTTCTCTGCATTAGTAGGTGGATTTTTAACCACTGGACCACCAGGGAAGCCCAAGTGTTTTGTTGTTGTTTATTGATGTGGACCATTTTTAAAGTCTTTACTGAATTTGTTACATTATTGTTTCTGTCTTATGATTTGGTTTTTTGGCCATGGAGCATGTGGGATCTTAGCTCCCTCACCTGGGATCGAACCCGCACCCCCTGGATTAGAAGGTAATGTCTTAACCACCTGAAGGTCCTAGAATTGACTCTTGATGTGGCACAGTCTGTCAGTTCAGTTCAGTCGCTCAGTCGTGTCCAACTCTTTGTGACCCATGAACTGCAGCACGCCAGGCCTCCCTGTCCATCACCAACTCCCAGAGTCCACCCAAATCCATGTCCATCGAGTCAGTGATGCCATCCAACCATCTCATCCTCTGTTGTCCCCTTCTCCTCCTGCCCTCAGTCTTTCCCAGCATCAGGGTCTTTTCAAATGAGTCATCTCTTCACATCAGGTGGCCAAAGTATTGGAGTTGCAGCTTCAAACATCAGTCCCTCCAATGAACACCCAGAACTGATCTCCTTTAGGATGGATTGGTTGGATCTCCTTGCAGTCCAAGGGACTCTCAAGAGTCTTCTCCAACACCACAGTTCAAAAGCATCAATTCTTCGGTGCTCAGCCTTCTTTATAGTCCAACTCTCACATCCATACATGACCACAGGAAAAACCATAGCCTTGACTAGACAGATCTTTGTTGGCAAAGTAATGTCTCTGCTTTTCAATATGCTATCTAGGTTGGTCATAACTTTCCTTCCAATGAGCAAGCGTCTTTTAATTTCATGGCTGCAATCACCATCTGTGGTGATTTTGGAGCCCAAAAAAATAAAGTCAGTCACTGTGTCCACTGTTTCCCCATCTATTTCCCATGAAGCAATGGGACCAGATGCCATGATCTTAATTTCTGAATGTTGAGCTTTAAGCTAACTTTTTCACTCTCCTCTTTCACTTTCATCAAGAGGCTCTTTAGTTCTTCACTTTCTGCCATAAGGGTGGTGTCATCTGCATATCTGAGGTTATTGATATTTCTCCTGGCATTCTTGATTCCAACTTGTGCTTCCTTCAGCCCAGCGTTTCTCATGATGTACCCTGCATAGAAGTTAAATAAGCAGGGTGACAATACACAGCCTTGACGTACTCCTTTTCCTAATTGGAACCAGTCTGTTGTTCCATGTCCAGTTCTAACTGCTGCTTCCTGGCCTGCATACAGATTTCTCAAGTAAATATTTCTCAGGATATTTCTGAGGTCAAGTGATATTTCTTGACCTCAAGTGAAATTTCTTTGAAATTTCAAAGATATTTCTCAGGTCAAGTGATCTGGTATTCCCATCTCTTTCAGAATTTTCCAGTTTATTGTGATCCACACAGTCAAAGGGTTTGGACAAATATGTGATGACATGTAGCCACTATTAAAATGTTATATAGAAGAGTTTCACCACCCTGTAACCCCCTGTACTCTGCCTGTTCTTCTCTTCTCACTCCCTGGACCACCAGGAAAGTCCCTGCTCTTTGTTTTCCTCCCTACTCCCTACCCCCAACAACGATTTTTTCCCCCTTCCTGGCTTACCTTGGTTTTGCTTTAAAACTGGCAGTGGCATCCAAAATAATTTCTTTAATCCCCTTGGAAGAAAACAGAGTACCAAAATATCTAATCCCCTGCTCTAGCACTTTAATCCACATATATTCCTTTGAATAATATTAAAACTCTCCCTGGTGCTGCTGTCAAGACAAGGAGTTGGGGGTGGGGAAGGCAGAGAGAGACAGGATCCATGTCGCCAGGAGAGGAATAGAGGGTAAAAAGGAACATGAAAGCAGACATGGAGGTGGGCGACTAAAGGTCACCAGCCTTTCCTCCTGAAATGGATGTTCTGAAACCTCCTGACCCCTGGGAAAGAAGCGTTTTCCAATGCTTCCTCGCCTTCTGCTCTGAATCTCTGGTATTCTGATTTTTAGAAGTGAAAAAAATATTTTGATTTAAGCCATATGGCCTTTTCCTCCTTACACTGGAGCTGTAGAAAACTCGGAGGGGCAGGTGTGGAAAGCAATTGCGGCAGAGTGGGTGGGTACATAGGGTCTGCGTGTCTATAGCTCGTGCAGCTCCGTAGCTATGGCAACTGTGTGCAATGCCACTCGCATAGCATCATAACATGGCCCTAGAGTTACCCCTGGCTCCTCAACTATTCCTTTTCATTGCACTATCTGTGCTGCTGTTTCCTAGCTACCATAGCTCTGATACAATTTTTTGAAGTCCTGCTTAAGTACTGTTTCTGTCTGTTATGCTTGTTGTCAGTACACCTCAGTTCATCTGGCAGGAAAATAGATAGCCAAACCAGAAAGCTATTTCTTACAGAGATTGTTAATTGTTAAAAAATTGTCTGTACTAGATATAGGAAACAGATTTATGGTTACCAAAGGGGGAAGTCAGGAAGGGAGGGACAAATTAGGTGTTTGGGATTAACAGATATACATTACCATATGTAGACCAGATAAACAACAAGGACCTACTGTATAGCATAGGGAACTGTATTCAATATCCTGGAATAACCTATAATGGAGAAAAATCTGAAAAAGAATACTTGAATATATATAGTGGTGCTCAGTGGCTCAGTCATGTCTGACTCTTTGGGAACCCCATGGACTGTAGCCTGCCAGGCGCCGCTGTCCATGGGATTTCCCAGGCAACAATACTGGAGTGGGTTTCCATTTCCTCCTTCAGGGGATCTTCCCATCCCAGGGATCAAAACCGCGTCTCCTCTTGGCAGGCGGATTCTTTACTGCTGAGCCACTTGGGAAGCCTAGATATATATGAATCACCTTGCTGTAAACCTGAAACTAATACAACATTGTAAATCAACTATATTTCAATAAAAAAAATTGTTTGTACTTAAACACGTTGAGTTAGGTTCTGGAGGCAGAATCTAACTGGATTGCCCGGATCTCTGGTCTGGAAAAAAGACTTAAGACTTTTTCTAGTTCTAAAAGTCCATGCTAGATTCTTTTAGAGCTAATGATAGTATTGAATGATTGCCCGCCTACTAAAAATCAAAAACTTTTTTGCCAGTTGTTACAATTTCCTAAGTACAAGAGCCATAAAATTAAAATTAAATTTATAATATATGCAAATATATTATATCCTATGGAGCATGTATAAAGTAATTTATGCATATGTACCCCATAAAAGAAAACTGCACTGTGTTAATTCTAAGCATATACACACAAATGGTTTCTTTCATTTGTTGTTAAAAGCAATCCCCACATCCTCAGAAATATTTCTGCTGTAATTAAATTTAAAGGTTTTTTTAAAAATTCATGTGAGTTGGCAATTTACTATGTTCATATTTTAGCTTCCTTATGTTTGGTCATTAATTGTGGTATCCTAAACAGCTAAGATTTAAAACCCTTAACCTTCTCAGACCCAAGCAGAAGCAAAATGTCAACACCCATAAGTTATGAGCAGACTCCCAGAGGGACTGTAATACAAAATACACTTATAATTGAATTAACTCAGGAGAGGATTCTGGGAAGATGACAGCATCAGTAGCATATTTTTCATCTCTCTGAATTCTTACATAAAAACAGACAGAACAAATGGATAGCAAAACCTAAAACCCATGAACAACATTTTCAACAAAACCAAGTGACAAAGTGTTTTCACAAACTCCAAAAATGCAAGCAGAGGGGTACCAAGCATCAATAGCCCCAGAATCTTCATGGTATCAGTTCCATGTGAAAGAAACAATAAAGAAGTTACACCTGATGGAACTGAGAACAGGAGACCCCCAAAATAGCCCAAAGGCATTGACTGGGATGAGGACAAGCAATGTGAGAACACCAGCTGAAGCTGGAAGGGGTTTTAACCAAAACCAGTGTGCTCAGTCACTCAGTTGTGATCAGCTCTTTGCAGACCCATGGACTGTAGCCTGCCAGGCTCCTCTACCCATGGGAATAAGGTCTGATGAAGCTGGAGCAGCCTAGCTCCTATGAACTCGCAAAACCAACCTCTTCGTAGGACAGAACCTCAAAAAGATAAGATACTTGGAATAGAATAAAAGTTAACAGGACACGGACAACAGACAGGAGGGAAAGAAAACCTCTGGACCAAAGTGGTGAAATACCATAAAGCAAGTTGCCTGATTTTTTGACATGCCCCCAAATCAGAGGAAGTTTTATGAAGTAAGGAAAGTTTTCCCGAATGCCACCTTATAAGAAAAGTTCAGAAAAACTAGGGACTTCTCTGGTGGTCCAGTTGCTAAGACTCCATGCTCCCAGAGCAGGGGGCCTGGGTTCAATCGCTGGTCTGGGAACTAGATCCCTCATGTTGCAACTATTCATAAGTAAGCTTTCATATGCCACAACTAAGGATCATGCATGCTGCCACTAAGACCTGGCACAGACAAATAAACTGAAAAAAAAGTTGAGGGAAACGAATTTCACATTAAAAGAAGCAAGAGAAAAATTCCGAGGTCACATAGTTCTTTGAAGGAAAGAGAAAGGGAGACAAAGAGCTGAGTAACATCCCAACAGACAACGAAAGCACTCCGCAAAGACAACCATAAAACAGATGACAAGCATAAACTTCTAGTTCCAGATGAGCTAAAAGACACTAGAAAATAATAAAAGATATGAAATAACAGAAATAAAGAATTTGAAACTCAGACAAGACGTGATAGCATTCTGGAAATAATAAGAAATAAACAATAATTTAAGAAATAAAGAGTATTCTAGAGAGGAAATAAGAGCAAATAAATTGAACAGTAGTGCCTGACAAGAAATCAGTCAAACAGAAGAAAATATTTATTAAAATTTTTGGATGAAGGGACAAAAAAGGATTTGAAAGAAAGTGACAGATACTGAAGAGTGACCAAGAAGATCCAAAATACGGACAACAGAAGACCCTAAAGAAGAAAACAAAATAAGAGAACAATTAACAGTAAAACTATATTCAAGAAATTCTTTCTGGAAAAAAATATTTGAAATGACACACTGGTAGAACATTCCAGAAGCACAGAATGACAAAATCTAGTAAAATTACTAGACATCTATGAACTCAAGAAATATTATTCCAATGGGCCTTTTCTGAAGAATCTACAGGTAAATGAGCTTCAGACAAAACAAAATGACTGGGGAGACATCAGTGTAAGGCTTGGTGGTGAACATTAAATACAGTTTCTTACATAAGTAAGACCAAGTGAGGGCGCAAAGAAAGATATGTTATATAATGGCTATATGCTCTGACAATGTAGATGTAGTTCAACTATAAAAAAAGGAAGCAGAACATTAGTAAAAAAAAATTTTTTTAAGTTTATCCACAATGGTGATAGTATTAGTACCAGTAGTAGTATTTCGAGATTGTCCTGGGAAACAAAAGTTGGAGTTCATGGTCTATATTAGTCAGGGTTCTCTGGAGAAACAGAACCAGTAGGATGAATGGATGGATAGACAGCTAGATAGATAATAGAAGAGATTTATTATAGCAATTCTTTTTTTTTTTGGCCACCCCACCCAGCTTGTGGGATCTCAGTTTTCTGACCAGAGATCAAACCCGTGCTGCCGGCAATGCAAGCATAGAGTCCTAACCACTGGACAATCAGGGAATTCCTAAGACTTATTATAGAAATTGACTCAAGGATTTATGGAAGCAAGTCCCATTATCTTCCATCTGCAAGCTGGAGAACCAGGAAAGCTGGTGGTATAATTTAATTCAAGTCTGAAGCCCTGATCACCAGAGGAATTGATGATTCACTCCCAGTCTGAGGCTGAACTCCTGAGAGAGGGGACCCACTGGGGTAAGTCTTGGAATCTAAAGGCCCAAGAACCTGAAGCACCAAGGCTAGAGGGCAGGAGAAGATGGACATTCTAGCTCAAGAGAGAGACAGAAAATTCTCTCCTCCTCCACTTCTTTGTTTGGTTCAGACCCTCAACAGATTGGATGATGCCTGCCCATTTTGGTAAGGGTGCTCTTCGTTACCTAGTCTACGGATTCAAATGCTAAAGTCTCCAGGAAACACCCTCACAGACATCTCCAGAAATGTTTTTATCAGCTATTTGGGTACAACTCAGCCCAGTCAAGTTGGCACATAAAATTAACCATTACAGGGCTGCTTAAGGAGAAAGGATTCTGATAAACAAAGAAGGTTTTAAGTAAAAGTCCTGGAAGGGTTATGCCCTAGAATGAGGGTAAGCCAGTCTTACCTGGATAAAGGCAATGTGCCTGAAGTGTACCTCACTGCCAGAAGGTGAAAGGTGAAGTCTTCTTTGGAAAATAGCACCATCATGCAGAGTCTTACAATTTTATAAAGTCTAGCATTCAAAAAAAAAGAAAAAAAAGATCAGTAATGCTGGGAAACAGGACCAAATGATTGAAAATCAAGAGAAAATAGACCATGGAGGTAAACCTACAGGGGACAAACATACTTATTTATTTAGTCACAGCTGTAAATATATATATTAAATGTAATTAGTATGTTCAAGGAATTATATGAAAATATGGAGAATTTCAGCAGAGAATTGGTATTAATAAAAAAGAATTACTTGTGAATCCTAGAATTAAAAAGTATAACTAAATTAAGAATCCAATGGATGGGTTTAACAGTATTAGACCTAGCAGCAGAGCTTACTGAACTAGAAGATAGAGCAATAGAAAATATCCAGATTGAAGCACAGAGGAAAAAGTATGGAATATAGAGAAAAGAATATGAGACATATAGGACATGATGAACGGTATCATTATAATTGTCGCTGGAGTCCCAGAGGAGGAGAGACAAGGAATGTGGCATGAACCATATTTGAAGAGATACTAGCCAAGAATGTCCCCAAACTAATAGAAGACATCATGGTATAGAATCAATAGGATCTATGCATCTGTTGTTCAGTTGCTAAGTCATGTCTGACTCTTTGCCACCCCATGGACTGCAGCATGGCAGGCTGCCCTGTCCTTCACGATCTCCCAGAGTTTGCTAGAACTCATGTCCATTGAGTCAATGATGCCATCCAACCATTTCATCATCTGTGTCGCCCCTATGAATCTGAATCAGGATAAATACAGGGAAAACCACACTTAGTCAAACCAATGAAAACTAAATGCTAATATAAAAATGTTTAAAATCAGCCAGAGTGAAAAAAAGTACATTATCTTCAAATGAGCTACAGTAAAGTTGACAATACAATAAAACTTTCAAAATAAATGATGGAAACCAGAAGACAATGGAATTACATCTTTGGAGTGGAAAGAATTAAGCAAACTTAGAATCCTATACCTAATAAAAAATATCCTTTAAAAATTAAGGTAAAACAGTGACATCTTCATAAAAATAAGAACCTACAGAGTTCATTGTCAACAGATGTGCACTAAAAGGAAATAATAGAAAGAATTTTTCAAGTAGAAGTCCAAGAATCTGAGCTAGGGGAATTCCCTGGTGGTCCAGTGGTTAGGATGCTGCACTTCCACTGCCAAGGACCTGGGTTTCATCCCTCGTTGGGGAACTAAAATCCCACAAGCCACATGGTGTGGTCAATAAATAGTTTTTTTTTAAGTTTCTGTATTAAAAAAAAAAAAGAAAGAAAATGAACTAGAAGCCCAGAAACGCAGGAAGGAACAAACAACACCAGAAAGAAGATATCTAAACTGGTACCAATTGTTCAAAACAAGAATAATAATGATGTTGTTGTTATTGTTTAGCTGCTAAATCGTGTCTGACTCTTTGCAACCCCATGGACTGCAGCACACAAGGCTTCCCTATCCTTCACTATCTCCCAGAGTTTGCTCAAACTCACATCCATTGAGTTGGGGCTGTCATCTAACCACCTCATCCTCTGTTGCCCTCTTTTCTTCCTGCCTTCAATTTTTCCTAGCATTAGGGTCTTTTCCAATGAGTCAGCTCTTTGCATCAGGTAGCCAAAGTACAGGAGCTTCAGCTTCAGCATTAGTTCATCCAATGAATATTCTGGGTTGATTTCCTTTAGGATTGACTGGTTTGATCTCCTTGCAGTCCAAGGAACTCTCAAGAGTCCTCTCCAGCTCCACAATACAGAAAGCATCAATTCTTTGGTGCTTAGCCTTCTTTAAGGCCCACCTCTCACATCAGTGCATGGCTACCAGAAAAACCACTGTTCTTCAGTCACCCAGTCGTGTCAGCTCTTTGGAACCCCAAGGACTGCAGCACACCAGGCCTCCCCATCCCTCACCATCTCCTGGATTTTGCCCAAGTTCATGTCCATTACATCAGTGATGCCATCCAGTCATCTCATCCTCTGATGCCCTCTTCTCCTTCTACCTTCAATCTTTCCCAGCATTAGGGCCTTACCTAATGAGTTGACAGTTTGTATCAGATGACCAAAATACTGGAGCTTCAGCATCAGTCCTTCCAATGAGTATTCAGGGTTGATTTCCTTTAGGATTGACTGTTTGATCTCCTTGCTATCCAAGGTATTCTCAGGAGCCTTGTCCAGCACCACAGTTCAAATAAATTCTTTGGCATTCATAGCTTTGACTATACGCACCTTTGTCGGCAAAGTGATGTTTCTGCTTTTTAATATGCTGTCTAGGTTTGTCATAGCTTTTCTTCTAAGGGCAAGCATCTTTTAATTTTGTGGCTGCAGTCAGTGTCTGCAGTGATTTTGGAGCTCAAGGAAATAAAATCTATCACTGTTTCCACTTTCCCCCCTTTTATTTGTGATGAATGGATGTGATGTTTAAAAAGCTTTTCATAGAGATGGAACAAACCCACTGCCACTCAAACACGGCATATACATTCTTGTCTCTGGGCCTATGGTCTCTCCCTTGCTCATTCTCTAAAGCCAAATTTACAACACAACATCTTCAGGAAGAGTTCACTGACACTTCAATTATATCTCTTCTCCCACCCCTCTAACTCAGCACCATGTTGTACGGCTCACTTATTCAAAACCTAAACTGACAACTTTTTGTGCTGTTATTTTTTTTGTTTTATTTCACTTTGTGTTTCTTGGTTTCTTCTGTAAATTTAATGTCTTTTAAAAGTGTCTACTATATGTTTTCTATACAGTATGTGCTCAGTAAATATTTGTTGGATAATTAAATCTGTTGAAGAATAAGTTGGTAATGAGTGAGATGACCTTGTGTTTTCTAGGACAGAACCTTCTATGCATTAGTTAATAAACTGTTATACTGAGATTTGATAAAGGTAATTACTATAAACATATATAGGAAAAGCTTTAGTAACTTCTGAGATGAAAGAATCACAAGGGAAAGATTAGATGTTCATCTTTAATCTTCTGAAATTGATTTGATACCTGTTTAATGAAATCTTTCTTGGTATCACTGTCAAATGTCTACAACTGGTTCGAGTTTATCACAAATATGGTATTTAGTTTTTGTGAGTTGTTGTTCTATTACTAGATGCTAAAGAAATAAAAACCACAGCTCTCTAACTCTTCAAAGAATGTAAAATCTATTAATAATTTGGGGCTAAAACATGTGCACACAACACAATTTGAGACGAAATCCAAACAAATATTTTAATAGCTTCAAGAAAAAAAGAGTATAGTGTAAACGAAAGCTGTAATAGCTAAGGAAACTAAAAATAATAAATGATCACATTTGCGATGTGATCCTAGGAAAGGCATACGAAAAGAGATATGTTCTGGTTTTGAAGGTTAGATGGGAATATATAGAAGAGAAAGGGCATAGATTTTTCTAAGCAGGGAGAAGAACACCCAAGGCAAAGAGTCAAAATAGTAAGTCATGTTCAAGCAACTGTGTACAGATAAGCTTGAAGAATGGAGTGAATATGTGAATCCAGAAAGAGGCAGAGTTGATAGAAGAAATCAAATATGTTTATTTTTGAAATAGTGTGGATTCTCTTTGTCTTTTCAACAGAAATAAGCTTCACCATCAACAGCCCAGTCTGACCCTTTAGCTGATCTAATGACTATCCCAGCTTTGTAGGCTATTATTTGCAATAATTTCTGCCATATGAGTGTAATGGGGAAAACACATTGCAAAGTGAATTACTTTTGAAATGGATTGCATGCTGACATTTGGGAAATTAGATCCTGAGCACAATGCATCCTGATTATTTGAGGTGCCGTCTCATCCTGAAAAGATAAATTCAGTCCAACAGTTTTTTAAAATCTGCAAGTTAAATTAAAGTTCTATCCTTTGGGAAGGTCCTTCTAAAAACTTTTGGTCACTATTCAGATAAATAATCATGGACAGGGATTGTTATTAGCCTAAACAATCTAATTGGGTCTGAGGAGTCCAGAAATACCGTCACTCAAACATATCTTCTTTATTTCTTTATATTTTATTATTTTTGGCAGCATCATATTGCTGTTGTGGTGCTCTTCATTGGGGTGCATGGGCTTATTTGTCCCAAGACATGTGGGATCTCAGTTCTCCTACCAGGGATCGAACTTGCGTCCCCTGCATTGAAAGGCGGATTCTTAACCACTGGATCACCAGGGAAGTCCCCCCAAACATATTCTAGGTGAGCCCCGAGCAGCTACTGCCAGCCTACCCCCATCTTATGAAGAATTCTGTGGTGCCCATTCTGTGTGCCCAAATGTCTCATTACCACACATGATTCTGCTCAGCTGGCTTTCTTTCCATTTTCTGAAAAAGCACAGCCATGCTGTCTAATGAAGAACAAATGGCTCTTCACTTCTCCATTCCCACTCAGCAAACTCCTCTGGGACCACTGGCCATCTTGTCATGAACATACATTTGCTTTGGCCTTTCCTCCTCCTCCAATAAGTTTTTGTGTTGATGGGCTTCTGGGCTGAACCACAATGAGTCCTGAATCTGGGAACACAGCTAGGGAATGAGTTTGACAAAGGCCCTTCTGAAAGCTACCATAAATGTTGCTATGTGAAAGCAGAAGCCTCCCTATTTTACTGAATGTCTTCAATCTGTGTACCAAATAGAACAATGTGATGAGAAGATGGGAAGATGGGCAGAGAGAAAAATGAGACCTACAAGAAGATTAGAAAATGAATCTGGAAATTAATTAGGAATTCTAGAGAGGAATTAAGGATATGAATGCAATACTTCAATTCAGTCCCTCAGTCATGTCTCACTCTTTGCGACCCCATAGACTATAGCAGGCCAGGCCTCTCTGTCCATCACCAACTCCCAGAGTTTACTCAAACTGATGTCCATCGAGTCGGTGATGCCATCCAATCATCTCATCTTCTATCGTCCCCTTCTCTTGTCTTCAATCTTCCCAGCATCAGGATCTTTTCAAATGAGTCAGTTCTTCACATCGGGTGGCCAAAGTATTGGAGTTTCAGCTTCAACGTCAGTCCTTCCAATGAACATCCAGGACTAGTTGGATCTCCTTGCAGTTCAAGGGACTCTCAAGAGTCTTCTCTAACACCATAGCTCAAATGTATCAATTCTTCAGCACTCAGCTTTCTTTACAGTCCAACTCTCACATTCATACATGACTACTGGAAAAACTATAGCTTTGACTAGATGGACCTTTGTTGGCAAAGTAATGTCCCTGCTTTTTAATATGCTATCTAGGTTGGTCATAACTTTTCTTCCAAGGTGCAAGTATCTTTTAAATTCATAGCTGCAGTCACCATCTGCAGTGATTTAGAAGCCCCCACAAATAAAGTGTCTCACTTTTTCCATTGTTTCCCCATCTATTTGCCATGAAGTGATGGGACCAGATGCCATGATCTTAGTTTTCTGAATGTTGGGTTTTAAGCCAACTTTTCACTCTCCACTTTCACTTTCATCAAGAGGCTCTTTAGTTCCTCTTCACTTTCTGCCATAAGGGTGGTGTCACCTGCATATCTGAGGTTATTGATATTTCTCCCGGCAATCTTGATTCCAGCTTGTGTTTCATCCAGCCCAGTGTATCTCATGATGTACTCTGCATAATAAGTTAAATAAACAGGGTGACGATATACAGCTTGACATACTCCTTTCCCTATTTGAAACCAGTCTGTTGTTCCATGTCCAGTTCTAACTGTTGCTTCCTGACCTGCATACAGATTTCTCAAGAGGCAGGTGAGGTGGTCTGGTATTGCCATCTCTTTCAGAATTTCCCACAGTTTATTGTGATCCACACAGTCAAAGGCTTTGGCGTAGTCAATAAAGCAGAAATAGATGTTTTTCTGGAACTCTCTTGCTTTTGATCCAATGGATCAAAATGATCCAGTGGATGTTGGCAATTTGATCTCTGGTTCCTCTGCCTTTTCTAAATCCAGCTTGAACATCTGGAAGTTCATGGTTCACATACTGTTGAAGCCTGGCTTGGGGAATTTTGAGCATTACTTTGCTAGCGTGTGAGATGATTGCAGTTGCGTGGTAGTTTGAGCATTCTTTGGCATTGCCTTTCTTTGGAATTGGAATGAAAGCTGCCCTTTTCCAGTCCTGTGGCAACTGCTGAGTTTTCCAAATTTGCTCGCATATTGAGTATAGTACTTTCACAGCATTATCTTTTAGGATTTGAAATATCTCAACTGGGATTCCATCACCTTCACCAGCTTTGTTCGTAGTGATGCTTCCTAAGGCCCACTTCACTTCGAATTCCAGGATGTCTGGCTCTAGGTGAGGGATCACACCATTGTGATTATCTGGTTCATGAAGATCTTTTTTGTATAGTTCTTCTGTGTTTTCTTGCCACCTCTTCTTAATATCTTCTGCTTCTATTAGGTCTATACCATTTCTGCCCTTTATTGTGACCATCTTTGCATGAAATGTTCCCTTGGTATCTCTAATTTTCTTGAGGCGATCTCTAGTCTTTCTCATTTTATTGTTTTTCTCTATTTCTTTGCATTGATCACTGAGGAAGTCTTTCTTATCTCTCCTTGCTATTCTTTGGAACTCTGCATTCAAATGGGTATATTTTTCCTTTTCTCCTTTGCCTTTAGCTTCTCTTCTTTTCTCAGGTATTTGTAAGGCCTCCTCAGACAACCATTTTGCTTTTTTGCATTTCTTTTCGTTGGGGATGGTCTTGATCCCTGCCTCCTGTACAATGTCACAAACCTCTGTCTGTAGTTTTTCAGGCACTCTATCTATCAGATCTAATCCCTTGAATCTATTTCTCACTTCCACTGTATAGTCAGAAGGGATTTGATTTAGGTCATACCTGAATGGTCTAGTGGTTTTCTCCACTTTCTTCAATTTCAGTCTGAATTTGGCAATAAGGTGTTCATGATCTGAGCCACAATCAGCTCCCGGTCTTGTTTTTGCTGACTGAATAGAACTTCTCCATCTTTGGCTGCAAAGAATGCAATAGTGGAAGGTTAATAATTTCCGTATAAGTGAAATTAGATTGCTATTTTGATCATTAAATTGATCTAAGCATGCATATAACCATGGATTTTCATATAAAATAATAGCTCTTCTTCACAAACTTATACTCAGGAGAGACCTGAGTTTGAATCCTGGTTTTATTGCTTACTAGATTAATGATCTTGGTTCTATTATTTAATCTCTCTAAACCTTCATTTTTTTCTTTATAAAATGAGAATGCTAAGAATATCTACCTCAATATGTTAATGTGAGGATAAAAAAGCTAATAGTTATAAAGAGCTTAGCACTTTGCCTAGCATGCAACAAGCACAAAATAAATGTTAACTTTTATTATTTTTGAAATTTATGTTAAGTCTAATATCTCTAAGGCAATTGGTTTATATTCACTAGGAGGAGTGTCTAATTAAAAGAATCTTACATTGAGTCTTTGGGGATAGCAAATTACCACCCTCTGACTGATCTTTTTGTATTTTCATTGGGTGGGCTTAAATGAAGTTGCACCTGTAAATATAAATATGCCTCTGATACCACTGAGCAAGGTGTTTTCTTTTTTCTTTTCAGAAAGCTAGGCAAATATTTAATAGTTAATAGAGTCTGCAATTTTCCCAAAGCAGATTAAGTGAATACCCCTAACACCAATTCTAATAGTTAGTTAGTTTATTTTCATTACAATACTGCAATTTTATAAATCAGGAAACTGTATCAGAGAAAGAGTGAGGTTATTGCCTACTGGACACATCCACTTGACCATTTTCCAGGTGTCTCATGCCAAAGTTTGGTGCAAAACTAAAGTTATTACTTAAGCCCACAAATTTCTTCTTTTTATATTTTTTTTTCAGTTAATGTCACCACCATCCACCCACTGACTCAAGCCAGAAATCTGAGTCATCTCAGCTTTCTCCCTCCCCCTTATGCCTCATCACACCAAGTTTTGTAGAGTTTTACCTAATATTTTTTGAACCTGACCTCTTCTCTATTCTTACCACCAGTGCTTTCATTCAAGTTTCCACTACTTCTCATCAAACTACTGCAATTGTCTCCTAACTGAACTGATAGTAGCCATGCTGCCTTCATAGCAATTTTCTACACAGCTGCCAAGATGATGTATCTAAAACACAAAACTGATCATGTCAATTCCCAGCTTAAATTTCAATGATTCTTTACTGCCTTAATGAAGCCCAGGTTTCTTAGTATGACCCTCATGATCCCAAAGCACACCTCTATCTTAGTCCTAACCAAGTTCAATTAAAATGAAGTATGTATATGATGATCTCCCCTTTTAGACTCTGGCCTCTTTAAAGGTAGAAACAAAGTCTTTTCACCTTTGTATCTGAGCATCTAGCAGCATCAGTAAAAAGAAATTGTTCAACTCAAATGAAATGGTGATTTTAGGTTTGAAGTCATGTGGATCAGCTGATACTTTTTAAAGTGACTTTTATATTTTAAAAATGAGATGTAACTCATGTACCATAAAATTGCCATTTTAATATATTCAGTGATTTTACTATATTCACAGTTGTATAACCATCATGACTATCTAATTCCAGAACATTTTTTATCACCTGAAAAAGAAATCTTTATCCATTAATGTCCTCTTTCTATTATTCCTTCTTCCTCATCAGGAAAGTGAAAAGATTATCCACAGAATGGGAGAAAATATTTGCAAACCATATATCTTGTAAAGGACTATTATCCAGACTACATAAAGAACTCTTACAATTCAACAATAAAAAGACAAACAACCCCATTAAAGAATGAGGAAAGGATGAAAATAGCTATTTCTCTGAAGGAAATATACAAATGGCCAATAAGCACATGAAAATATGTTCAACATCATTAGTCATTAGTGAAATGCAAATTAAAACCATAATGAAGGGAATTCCCTGGTGGTCCAGTGGTTAAGAACCCACCTTACAATGCAGGGAATGCGTGTTTGAGCTCGGGTCTGGGAACTAAGATCCCACATGCCGTGGGGCAACTAAGCCTATGCACCACAAATATTGGGCCAATGCACTCTGGAGCCTGTGCACCATACCAACGATCCTGTGTGATGCAACTAAGACCCAACATAGCCAAAAAATGTAAAAATTAAAATAAATAAATATTTTTTAAAAACTACAATGAAATACCACTTTACACCCAACAAAATAGCTATAATCAAAAGAACGGACAACAGCAAGCATTGGAAAGGATATAGAGAAACTAGAGTCTGCATACATTGCTGGTAGGAATGTAAAATGGTACAGTTGATTTGGAAAATAGTTTGGAGATTTCTCAAAAAGTTAAAAATGGTACACACAGTGGAATATTACTCAGCCATTAAAAAGAATGAAATAATGCCATTTCCAGCAACATGGATGGACCTGGAGATTATTATACTAAGGGAAGAAAGTCAGACCGACAAAGACAAACATATGATATCACTTGGACTTGGAATCTAAAACAAGTGATACAAATGAACTTATTTACAAAACAGAAGCAGACTCATACACAGACTTAGAGAACAAACTTATGCTTACCCTAGGGGCTTACTTGGTGGCTCAGTGGTAAAGAATTCTCCTGCCGACGCGGGAGATGCAGGTTCGATCCCTGGGTGGGGAAGGTCCCCTGGAGAAGGAGATAGTGACCCATTCTAGTATTCTTGCCTGGGAAATCCCATGGACAGAGGAACCTGGCAGATTATATAGTCCATGGGGTCACAAAGAGCCAGACATGACTTAGCAACTAAACAACCACCACCCTGAGGGGAGAGTAGGGGAAAGGGATAGATAGACTGGGAGTTTGGGATTGACACGTACACATTGCTATATTTAAAATAGATCACCAAAAAGGACCTACTGTATAGCACAGGGAGCTCTGCTAAATATTCTGCAATAACTTAAATGGGAAAAGAATTTGAAAACAGAAACTTGTGTATGTATAACTGAATCACTGTACTGTTTACCTGAAACTAACATAACATTGTTACTCAACTATAATCCAATATAAAATAAAAATTAAAAAAGAGAAACAAAACCAGAGAAGCATCCTCTCCCCTGCAAAAAGGTTAAAAATACAGTTACCAAATGATTCAGGAATTCTACTCCTAGGTATATACCCAAGAAAACTGAAAATGTATATTTGCACAAAAACATGTATATAAATATTCATAGCAGCATTATTCATAATAGCTCCAAAGTGGAAGCAACTCAAATAGCCATAAAATGATGAATTGATAAATAAAATGTGATATAGCCAAACAATGGAATATTATTCTGCTACTTAAAAAGGAATGGAGAGTTGACACATGCTACAATACGGATGAACCTCAAAACATTATATGAAAGAAGCTATACATGAAAGACTACATATTGAAAGATTTCATTTATATGAAATATCCAGAAAAAGCAAATCTATATAGAAAGAAAGAGAGTAATAGTTATCTAGAGCAGGAGGGAAAGAGATATGGGGTATGACTGCTAATGGGTAAACAGTTTCTTTCTGGCGTGATGAAATGTTCTAAAGTCTATGGTGGTGATGGTTGCTCAACTCTGAATTTACTAAAACCCACTGAATTATTTAAAGGATGAATTTAGGGGGCTTCCCTGGTGGCTCAGTGGTAAAGAAGCCGATTGCCAATGCAGGAGACGCAGGTTCAATCCCTGATCCAGGAAGATCCTACATGCTGTGGAGCAACTAAGCCCATGTGCCTCAACCATTAAGCCTGTGCTCTGGAGCCCAGGAGCCACGACTACTGTGCACCCTACAGCCCGAGCTCTGCAACAAGAGAAGCCACTGCAATGAGAAGCCTGTACACCACAACTGCAGAGTAGTCCTCCGCTCACCACTACCAGAGAAAAGCCTGTGCGACAGCAAAGACTCAGCACAGCCCAAAAATAAACAAAAATTATTTATTAAAAAAGGATGAATTTGATGGTATGTGAATTACAGTTCACCAAAATATTTTTATTTTAAAAAAAAGGCCAATAAAGGGGGGAGGGAAAGGAACTTAAATACAAAATAGGCCATTTACACTTAAAAAGATAAAAGAAAAATAAAACAGATGGCTAGCCTGTATTTCCTGTCTTAAGAAAGGCTAAACTGAGGATCTGATCAGGTCAGCAGAAATTATTACTATGATAAACTGCTTGGAGCAAGAGAAAAGAAAGGGAATTTAAATATCCTTTAAAAAATGATAATATAGGTCAAGGAGGCAGAGGAGGAATTTGACATTTTCAAGTTCATCCCGCAATTCAGGTTTGAACAATTGTTTCCAATTCAGGCTGCGAAGGCACTCTTGGAAACAGCTATCTAGTCCTGCCTGTTCTGATCAAGGTCTTGAAAGCATAACTGAAAAGTGCTGGCACAGTTTATCCCAGTCTAGGGCTTGGCTACGATGCCAAATTTAACCTCTGGCAACTTCTTTCTGTTGAGAATCCCCGGGGACTCGTTTGACCTCCTTTTGGAGAGCTGCAAGGGAATTCGCTTCTGGACGATGGCCTGGCAAGCGAGGAGTGGCTCAGCCGGCTGCCTAATCTTCTATTAAATTAATGATCAAATGTACCTGGGCACCTTCACTGGAAGATCAGTTCTCTATATGTGGGGGTTGGACTAGGAGTTTTCCAGATAACCTGAGATAATTGCCAGCATTAAATATTATAATCACCTTGAGAGGAATTCTTTTAGAATGTATTATATATATTTCTGCCTTTCTGTACTTAGGCTTCTTTTTTCCAACTGATAATGAAATTATTACATGCATGAGCTTCCCTGGTGGCTCTGTGGTAAAGAATCCTCCTGCCAGTACAGGAGACATGGGTTCGACCCCTAGGTTCGGAAGATCCCCTGGAGAAGGAAATGGCAATCCACTCCAGTATTCTTGCCTGGGAATCCCATGGACAGAGAAGATTGATGGGCTACAGTCCATAGGGTTGCAAATTAACAAAACAGGAAATGTGGAAAATACAATACTATTCTCCTTCCCTAGAGTTAACCATTGCTAATAGCTGGATGTGTATTCTTTCAGACTATTTTAAAATGTGTTTATAAGCATTGATATACACACATACGTACAACTTAGAACTGACACTCAAAGCAGGTTTTTTAAAAACTTAAAAAAAAACCCACAAATGGGGGACTTCCCTGTGGTCCAGGCGTTAGGACTCTACCTTCCAACGCAGGGGACATGGGTTCAATCCCTGCATGGGAACTAGATCCGATACGCTGCAGGGCAACTAAGCCTGTGCATGGCAACTACAGAGAAGCCCACACACCCCAACAAAAGATCTCAATGGAAGATCCCAGGAGCCACAACTAAGACCCAATGTGGCCAAATAAATAAATATTAAAAAAAAAATGAAACCACAAATGGGATCATACTCCACCTCTTGGTTTGTCACTTGCTATTCCTTTCAATACATCCTGGAGATCTTCCCACGTCAGTACATTGTCAGTACAAGTAAATCTACCTTATTCTCTTTTATGCCTGCACAACATTCCATGGAATGTTTAACTATAGTTTATTTAACCATTCCCTACTGATGCATATTTCCTACATTTTCTCATTATGATTTCTAAATATGAACTCATACATGCACATCTTTGTGTATATGTGAGATACTTGGGGGCACAGATCCTACGAAGGAGGATTACTTAGATTTTGATACATCTGGAAATTATTTTTACAACTTTTTATTTTGAAATAATTTCAAACTCACTGAAAAGTTGCAAGGGTAGCATCATGAACTTCCATAACCTGTTCACCTTGATTCCCCAATTGTTATCATTTCATTACATTTGCTTCTTCTCTTCTCTCTGTTTCCCCACCCTACATATATGTTATATACATACAGTTTTTTTTTTTTTTCCTTGAACCATTTGAGGCATCTGATCCATTGTGGACATGAAGCCCTAACCTCTAAATACTTCAGTGTACATTTCCTAAAAACAAGGACATGCTCCTATAGAACTTTAACACAAGCATCCAAATTAGAACACAGATACATAAAACTTTGAGTTCACACAAATTCCTCCAATCCAAAATTACAGAGTTCATTATGGGCTTCTCACTTTCCATGTTTGCAACTCCCTCCTCCAAAAGAGAGAAGTCTGCTTTCACCATTCTCCTTTATTTCCTTGTTTGCCCAACAACACTGGATAACATTAAACCTTGCAGGCTGTTGTCTCGTCAGTCCTTGACCTTGACTGTGTCGGTTTCTGGGAAGGTGAAGAATTAATTTATTTTTGAATATTGTGATATAAGAAATATGTCTTTTGTTTGTTAGTTTAACAGATAACCAGGGGCTTCCCTGGTGGCTCAGTGATAAAGAATCTGCTTGTCAATGCAGAAGACATGGCTTTGATCCCTGATGTGGGAAAATCCCACACGCAATGGAGCAACTAAGTCTCTGTGCCACAACTACTGAGACTCTGCTCTAGAGCTTGGGAGCCACAGCTACTGAGCCCACTCACAGCAACTACCGAAGCCCCTGTGCCCTGGAGCCCATGCTTCACAATAACAGAAGCCACGGCAATAAGCAGCCTGTGCACCTCAACTACAGAGGAGCCCCCCCCCGGCCCTGCACTCTGCAAACAGAAAAGTCAGAGCAGCAATGAAGGCCCAGCACAGCCAAAAACAAACAAATAGATAAATAATTTTTAAAAATGGATAATCAATTGTCTCAACACCTATTTTCAATTATTTTGAAATGTCTCCCACATACGGTTGTATCAGGATTTGATGATCTATTCCCTTTCATTAATCTATTTTTATAACTTTTTTTGGGGGGGTTATGTCATGTGGCATGTGGGATCTTAGTTCCCTGACCGGGGATGGGAAACCGTGACCTCTGCATTGGGAGTGCAGAGTCTTAACTATTGGGCCACCAGGGAATCCATCAGTAATCTATTTTTTAAAATTTGTGATCCATTACCACACTTTTATGTGATTACATATTTTGATATCTGGCAGGAAGAGGCCTCTCATTACACTTAAAAAAATACCTAGCTATTCTTAAGTGTGCATTCTTCCAGATGAATTTTAGAATTAGCATGTCAGTTTCATTACAATCCTATTATAAATTTGATTGGAATTGCACTGATTTAGTAAATTATTTGGGTAAAACGGCATCTTTACAATAGCATGAGTCTTCCCATCTGGTTGCATGGTATGTCTTTTCATTTGTGCAGTTTAAAATTTTCCTTCAGTGGATATTTGTAGTTTTCTTTATGAGGGTATTGCACATACAGTTTTTTCCTAGGTTTAAAAACCTTTTTGGTGGCCATTATTAGGGAGAGCGTCTTATCTTCTATGTGTTCTGTACACTGTACAGATTATGCTACATATACAACTTTGTATCCTGTTTTTTTAAATTGTTTTAAAACTATTTATTTATTTGGTTGCACTGGGTCTTAGTTGTGGCACACAAGTCTATCTTCGTTGGGGCATGAAGGATCTTTACACGCAGCATGTGAACTCTTAGTTGTGGCTTGTGGGATCCAGCTCCCTGACTTTTTGGATATGATTAGAAAGTAACAAGGGAGAAGGCAATGGCCCCCCACTCCAGTACTGTTGTCCGGAAAACCCCATGGACGGAGGAGCCTGGTAGGCTGCGGTCCATGGGGTCACTAAGAGTCAGACATGACTGAGCGACTTCACTTTCACTTTCCACTTTCATGCATTGGAGAAGGAAATGGCACCCCGCTCCAGTACTGTTTCCCGGAAAAATCCCATGGACGGAGGAGCCTGGTAGGCTGCAGTCCATGGGGTCGCACAGAGTCGGACACAACTGAAGCGACTTAGCAGCAGCAGCAGAAAGTAACAAAGGGCTTCCCAGGTAACTTAGTGATAAAGAATCCTCCTGCCATGCAGGAGACATGGGTTCAATACCTAGTTTGGGAAGATCCCCTGGAGAAGGAAATGGCAACCTACTCCAGTATTCTTGCCTGGAAAATCCCATGGGGCCTGGTGGGCTACAGTCCATGGGGTAACAAAGAGTTGAACACGACTTTGCAACTAAACAACAACACACAACAACAGAAAGTAACAAAACTGTGAACAAACAAATGGCAGTGTCACATTTGAGTTAATGCAGTGACAATCTGCGTGGGGACAGAAGTCATGCAAGGCTGACCATGGAAGGCCATTATCGCCTTAAACTGACCATTTCTGGCCTTGCATGCTTACTCTGTGGTGTTCATCTACACACTTGACTTTTTAAAAAATATTTATTTATGTATTTATTTGGCTGCATCGGGTCTTAGTTGTGGCATGTGGGATCTTCACTACGTCACGCAGGATCTTTCCTTGTAATGCCTGAGCTCTCTAGTTGTGGCACACGGGCTCAGTAGTTGCCGTGTGGAGGCTTCATTGCTCCAAGGCATGTGGGATCTTAGTTCCCCAACCAGGGTTCAAACCCTCATCCCCTGCATTGCAAGGGGGATTCTTAACAACTAGAGCACCAGGAAAGTCCGACACACTTGACTTCTTTGCACTTCTCAACGTGATATAAAATCTCTTATATCTTCAGAACCTGACTATGTGCCTTGTGGAACTGTTTACATAAAGTTGAGTGCTGCATAACTCTGAGAAAGGCTGTATATTGAATATAATCTAATTTTCTCGATTACTCAGGACTCATACAGACTCAGATAGAAAATTTTTCTTCCCCAAGCCCTATGGAGGCACGTGGAACTCTTTTACCCTGTGTTAAAGGCACTAAATTGCTATGCTTTTTGATCATTAAGTCGATATTTATGCCTCTTTTCATCTCTACCCTGCTTACAGACCTGCAGCCTTCTCTTCTCACTGCTATCTGCGTGTCTACATGGGATAGTTTCTCCTCCCTCTTCTAGTTTACTGCTTTTAATTTTTTATGAGTTTGGAAACCAGATTGCCAGGTCGCTTAGAATCGAATCCAAGTAAAAATTAATAGCCTCTGAGAAAGGGCTTCGATAAATCCCTAGGAGTAATGGGCATGATCTCTAGGGCATGGACTTCGGTGAGCTCTATTTTGTTTTTGCAGAGGTCTTTTTCCATCTCCTTTATTTCCCTGGTTCCTTGCTGTACTTCAGATAGATGAGATTGTCAGAGAGCAGAGTTTCACACAAATGAAGCTGCATTACAATCACCAGGTTGGTAGCATAACATTAAATGCCCCCTTTCCTTTTCCTCTACTGAACTCTGATTCTTTACTTGATTTTGTTCTTTTCACTGTGTGTGTCAGGTTGCCTAAACCTAGAGGAACTGTTTCTGGAGTTTCAGGTCCAGTCAAAACCTTCATTTCCCTTGCCTTTTCTGTCTCCCACCTCTTTTCAATAATTAAAACATCTCCGAATTTCACATCAACAAAGCTGTAATTCCCTTATATTAAAAAAACATTTCCTTGGTGCAAATGAACTTACTTACAAAACAGAAATAGAGTCACAGATGTAGAAAACAAACTTATGGTTACCAAGTGGGAAAAGAAGCGAGGGAGAAAGGAGTAAATTGGGAGATTGTGACTGACATATACATACCACTTGATATAAATGGATAACAAATAAGAATCTGTTGTATAGAACAGGGAACTCTACTCAGTACTATGTAATGACCTAGTGTAATGACCTTTTCCTATATGGGAAAAGAATTTTAAAGAGTGGATATATGTATAACTGACTCATTTTGCTGTACAGCGGAAACTAACACAATATTGTAAATCAACTATACTCCGATAGAAATCATTAAAAATAATTTATCTAAGACCTCTTTTGATTAAAAAGAAATTGTATGCTCCATTATATGAAGAAAACATTGACAACTTACACAACTCTACTGCATTCTTACCTTTTTTCTCAGTCATAGCTCACTGATAAGGGCTGTGGTACTAAACCATGATGGTGTGGTCATTCTCTTTACACCAGTCATTCTCCCTTGGTTACTGATGGTCTCTCTTAATATTTAACTAACTGGCAACTACTTAGGTACTTTGAGTGAGGGGATGTGGCAGATTCAATAAAACCCATACAATACTGGAGAATCAACTACAACTTCATGTCTTACTAGTAGGGGGTCAGTGGCATCATCTTTGTGTTTCGGCACAATAAATACCCTCAGTGGTGACAGTTTGGTAATTTCTTTAGTATGTTGTCCTAAAAAAAAAATGTTTCAACTACGAGTGTAAAATGTTCACTGTTTTAACTCTGGATCAACTCAAACTTTCTTACACAGTGTGATTCCTCAGTCATTTTTCAATACATTGAATTGTGACATTCATGTATTTGCACATGAATGAACATTTTAAGCTCTTACACAGTGGAACAGCCTACCAATCAAGAGTTTATTTCCAGCAGCAGCATCGTTTTCAATATTTGTTTATGCAATTATTTGAACATTTTATTGCATCTTTATCACTATTTATAAATACGAGTAGAAAATGGAAACACTGATACTAGTAATAAGAAGCATGCTGTGTGCTTAGTCGCTCAGTCGTGTCCAACTCTTTGTGACCCCAAGGACTGTAGCCTGCCAGGCTCCTCTGTCCAGGGGATTCTCCAAGCAAGAATACTGGAG
This sequence comes from Bos indicus x Bos taurus, assembly GCF_003369695.1. Classification (NCBI taxonomy): domain Eukaryota; kingdom Metazoa; phylum Chordata; class Mammalia; order Artiodactyla; family Bovidae; genus Bos; species Bos indicus x Bos taurus. The sequence continues at coordinate 48,449,853 of NC_040094.1, forward strand.
TGGGTTGCTATGCCCTCCTCCAGGGGATGGGGTCGAACCCAGGTCTCCCGCCTTGCAGGTGGATTCTTTACCATCTGAGCCACCAGGGAAGTCCAAGAATACTGGAGTGGATAGCCTATCCCTTCTCCAAGGGATTGTCTCGACCCGGGAACTAAACCAGGGTCTCCAGCATTGCAAGTGGATTCTTTACCAGGTGAGCTACCAGGGAAGCCTCCCAATTAAGAAAATCAGTTCAGTTCAGTTCAGTTCAGTCGTGTCGACTCTTTTCGACCCCATGAATCGCAGCACGCCGGGCCTCCCTGTCCATCACCAACTCCCGGAATTTACCCAAACTCATGTCCATTGAGTTGGTGATGCCATCCAGCCACCTCATTCTCTGTCGTCCCATTCTCTTCCTTCCCTCAATCCCTCCCAGCATGAGGGTCTTTTCCAATGAGTCAACTCTTCACATGAGGTGGCCAAAGTATTGGAGTTTCAGCTTCAGCATCAGTCCTTCCAATGAACATCCAGGACTGATCTCCTTTAGGATGGACTGGTTGGATCTCCTTGCTGGGCCAAGGGACTCTCAAGAGTCTTCTCAACACCACAGTTCAAAACCATCAATTCTTCGGCGCTCAGCTTTCTTCACAGTCCAACTCTCACATCCATACATGACCACAGGAAAATCCATAGCCTTGACTAGACGAACCTTTGTTGGCAAAGTAATGTCTCTGCTTTTGAATATGCTGTCTAGGTTGGTCATAACTTTCCTTCCAAGGAGTAAGTGTCTTTTAATTTCATGGCTGCAATCACCATCTGCAGTGATTTTGGAGCCCAAAAAAGTAAAGTCTGACACTGTTTCCACTGTTTTCCCATCTATTTGCCATGAAGTGATGGGACCAGATGCCATGATCTTAGTTTTCTGAATGTTGAGCTGTAAGCAAACTTTTTCACTCTCCACTTTCACTTTCATCAAGAGGCTTTTGAGTTCCTCTTTACTTTCTGCCATAAGGGTGGTATCATCTGCATATCTGAAGTTTTTGATATTTCTCCTGGCAATCCTGATTCCAGCTTGTGCTTCTTTCAGCCCAGCGTTTCTCATGATGTACTCTGTATATAAGTTAAATAAGCAGGGTGACAATATACAGCCTTGACATACTCCTTTTCCTATTTGGAACCAGTCTGTTGTTCCATGTCCAGTTCTAACTGTTGCTTCCTGACCTGCACATAGGTTTCTCAAGAGGCAGGTCAGGTGGTCCCATCTCTTTCAGAATTAAAGATGATGCTGTGAAAGTGCTGCACTCAATATGCCAACAAATCTGGAAAATTCAGCAGTGGCCACAGGACTGGAAAAGGTCAGTTTTTATTCCAATCCCAAAGAAAGGCAATGCGAAAGAATGCTCAATGCTATGCTAAGTCACTTCAGTCATGTCCGACTCTGTGTGACCCCATAGACGGCAGCCTACCAGGCTCCCCCGTCCCTGGGATTCTCCAGGCAAGAACACTGGAGTGGGGTGCCATTTCCTTCTCCAATGCAGGAAAGTGAAAAGTGAAAGTAAAGTCGCTCAGTCGTGTCCAACTCCTAGCGACCCCGTGGACTGCAGCCTACCAGGCTCCTCCGTCCATGGAATTTGCCAGGCAAGAGTACTGGAGTGGGGTGCCATTGCCTTCTCCGAAGAACGCTCAAACTATAGCACAATTGCATTAATCTCACATGCTAGTAAAGTAATGCTCAAAATTCTCCAAGCCAGGCTTCAGCAATACGTGAACCGTAAACTTCCAGATGTGCAAGCTGGTTTTAGAAAAGGCAGAGGAACCAGAGATCAAATTGTCAACATCTGCTGGATCATCGAAAAAGCAAGAGAGTTCCAGAAAAACATCTATTTCTGCTTTATTGACTATGCCAAAGCCTATGACTGTGTGGGTCACAATAAAGTGTGGAAAATTAAGAAGATATATTTCCTTAATGTAATACAATTGAGCAAAGGTGGAATCATTAGCCACATATAAAGCAGGGACACTATCCTTGGTCAGGTAGATGTTAGGACAAAATTAGAAAATATACTATATGCTGGAAATACTTTATCAAAGATCATATCTTAAACATGATTTGAAATAGCAACTGAATACTATTTTCAGCTCTTTTGAGGGAAAATGTTCTTGGAATATGCATGCATTTAATTTTTTCATAATTGGTTTTTGTATATGTTAACAGGATTGTATTAAGAAATTGGGTAGGAATGGGGAGGAAATAAAATAGGGGTTCACTCTTAGAGAGTTCCGAGTGGAACTTATACTCCTTTTCCCTTCCCAGTGTCTTTCGTTGAATTTACATTATCAGTACTAAGTACCTTCAAGCTCTGTAGAGAAGGAAGAGGTCTGTGCCTAAAACACAAACAGATGTGCTTTCGGCCTGCTGCTTCTGTGTCCTTTGCTGACTTCCCTTTCCCCAAATAAAGGCATTCCTCAAGGTTCAACCATAAACGAGGGCGTCTGATTTTATTTAAAACATTTTTTATTGTTTATTTTTTGTATTTATGTTTAACTTAAAGATAATCGCTTCACAGTACTGTTAGCCTCTGCCATACCTCAACATGAATCAGTCATAAGTATACATATGTCCCCTTCCTCTTGAAGCTCCTTCCCACCTGGGTGTCTAATTTTAAATGGTAAATGTATTTTCAGAGTTTCAAGTTGTAACAAACTGAAAGGGCATGGTGGACTTTCCTGGTGGTCCAGTGATTAAGGATCTGTCTGCCAGTGCAGAGGACAAGGGTTTGATCCCTGGTCTAGGAAGATTCCCCATCCTGCAGGGCAACTAAGGCTGTGTACCCTAGAGACTGTGCTCTGCAACTGCAGCCACTGCAGAGAGAAGCCTGCACACTGCAGCTAGAGAGTAGCCCCTGCTCATCATAACTAGAGAGGGCCTGTGCACAGCAACAAAGACCCAGGGCAGCTACAACCAAAGAAATAAATAAAATCTTAAAAATACAAAGGGCACGGCAATAAGATGAGGGTTCTTTGAGGAAGTTTGGTTGAAAGGTCAACTAGGTCCAGAGCCGTGTCCTCAGTTCTGTAGGGCCACAAATTCTAGCTTGTCCATAACACAGAGTGGACTGGACTCTATGTTATGGGTGGACTCTATGTCAAAGGGTGATTAAAGCTAGATATAAAATCATGAGAAATGGTATTTTCCACAGGGCCAATTTTTAATTTTAATATGCAAAATCGTACATGGATTAGAATGCTTATGGTGGTAAGAGTAGTATTTTCATCCTCTCCTTTTTACAGATCTTGATTATTTAAAAAATTTAATTCACAAACATGTATTTAGCATCTATATGAGATAGATGCCACAGGAGATAGCTGCTGAATAAATATATACACATAATTAGTATCAGTTCAGTTCAGTCGCTCAGTCGTGTCCGACTATTTGCGACCCCATGAATCGCAGCACGCCAGGCCTCCCTGTCCATCACCAACTCCCATAATTAGTATACACACACATATATATATATACACACACATTAATTCTTAGGTAGCATGTGCTATTAATTGTAATGAAAATCTTCCTTTTCATTTTTTATTCAAATATTCTATATCTGTATTTTAATTTGGATTTTGTCACTTACTGTGGGATCTGGGGCAAATCATTCTGAGTCACAATGTTTTCATCTAGTAAAATGGGCATAATAATTCCAATCCTCTGATTGGAATCATTTCACATGTTATTTTATTTGCTCTAATCCTCATTAGAGCAAATAAAATAACATGTGAAATATCTAGGCACAGGCCTGTTACATTGAATGATAATAGTTGACAGAGACTTTCTATGGACCAGGTACTTCTACCTGTACCAACTTAAGCCTCACATCAACCCTATAAAGTAGGTGTAGTTTTCAAAGCCCAATTCATAGGTGAATATCTTGAAATCTAGAAATGTAGAATAACTTGCTTATGGTCATGCATTTACTATTAGGTAGGCTAAAAAGTTTGTTCAGATTTTTCAATACATCTTACGGAAAAACCAGAATGAATTTATTGGTCAACCCAATAGACTGTTGAGTTAGGATTTGAGTGCAGTCAGTCTGGGTCCAGGGTCCATGCTCTTACACACCTGCTATATTTCCTCTCCCTGAGTATTTACTATCTTCCTTTTCTCACCTAAATTCCAACTCTCTACTGACAATTTCCACTTGGGTGATTTTCCATTATCTTAAATCAGGAATTTCCACCTGGAGCCTATATATTCAACCTGTAATTAATTGGACTTCATATATAAATGGTGGAAATGTGGCTCAAACAAGCATAGCCTTGGAGGAATTTCAACAAATGTCCTGGGATCCAAGGATTGGAGTGTGATGAATCCATGAGCTCAAATGTATTTGAGTATTCTCTGTTTTCCAGGCTCATGGGTTAGGAAAAACATTAGTTAACAGTACCCATAGCTTCAGCTACTAGGGAGAGATTGACTTGATCCTTTGGATGTAAAGTACAAACATTCCAAAAAGGGCCTTAAAGTGCCCAGCTGGCATCAAGAGCTCTCTGGCAGTCAATTCCATGGGTGTCCATTACAAATTGTATAACATGTCCAAGTACAAATACATTTTTTTCCTCTGAAAAAAGGATCCACTGATTCTGTCAGATTCTCAAAAGAAGTGATTTGTAACTCAAAAGCAGTAAGAAAACTACTACAAACCCAAAGTATGCCAAAACCATCTCTTTCTTCTATACACCAATCCTTCTGCCTCCTATGCTTCTGTCACAGGGAGCAGCCTTCTAGACAGTCTTGTCGCCTCGTTGTATTTTGATTTCTCACTGTTCTTTACCCTCTGCGTTCAGTTATTCAGAAATAATAGCAGTAGTGCTCAGTCGCTCCATCATGTCTGACTCTGTGTGGCCCCATGGACTGTAGCCCGCCAGACTGCTTTGTGCATAGAATTTTCCAGGCAAGAATATTGGAGTGAGGTGCCATTCCCTTTACTCCATGGGATCTCCCCCACCCAGGAATTGAACCCGCATCTCCTGCATTGGTAGGTGGATCCTTTACCAGTAATGCCGCCTGGGAAGCCCCCAGTTATTCAGAAAGGTCTGTTAATTCTTCCCATGCAATGGCCATTGGAATTGTTTCTTTCCATCTTTACTGCCACAATTCTTGACTATAGTTGTCTTCTTCTTTACCTCCTTAAATGATATTAATAGCATCTTCTTAACCAAATGATTATTACTGGTCCCTCCTTGCTCAGGTCTACTCTATTCGATTATTTTTTAAAGATATTTATTTATTTATTTGGCCTCGCCAGGGTTTAGGTGTGACACGCGGGCTCTTTCACCTTCACTGAGGCATGTGACTTCTTAGCTGTGATGTGCAGGCTTTCTTTGGTTGTGGTGCCCATGGGGGCTTCTCTAGTTACAGTGCATCTGCTTAGCTGCTCCAAGGTGTGGGATCTTAGTCTCTCCCCTGCAACCAGGGATTGAATTCATGTCCCCAGCATTGGAAAGTGAATTCTTTAACAGTGTACTACCAGGGAAGTCCCTGGTTCACATTTTAAAAGATATTGTATTCTGTGTTCTCATTCACATCTTATATCCTGAGGTTAACTGATAAAGGTGTACATTTGGGTTCAGACTGGGACTCTGCCAGCCATTCAATGTGACCTTGACTTAACTAACTTCTCAGAGCCTCTCTAGCACCCTTATCTAGAAAACTGAGATAATACTACTCACCTGATAGGATGCTGTGAGAATTAAATGAGGTAGTATGTACAAGGCATTTAGTAAAGTATTTGCAGTCAGTAGGTACTGGGAGCATCACCGACTCAATGGACATGAAGTTGAGCAAACTCTGGGAGACAGTGAAGGACACAGGAGCCTGGCATGCTGTAGTCCATGGGGTTGCAAAGAGTCAGTCACGACTTAGTGACTGAAAAGTGAAAGTCTCTCAGTCCTGTCCGACTCTTTGCAACCCCATGGATACTCCATGGAATTCTCCAGGCCAGAATGAGGGGGTGGGTAGCTGTTCCTTTCTCCAGGGAATCTTCCCAAATCCAGGGATCGAACCCAGGTCTCCTGCATTGCAGGCAGATTCTTTACCAGCTGAGCCACCAGGGAAGCCCAGTGACTGAACAACAGGCAATCAATCAACAATGGTGGAGTTATGACTGAATAGTAGGGAGTTAAAGGCAGGCCTGGTGGTTTACTTAAGAGATTTGGAGGTATGGGGAAGACCTATGCCATATGCAGAGGTGAGTAACTGTGCAGAGTTGATAGAGCAAGGAAGCTCACTTTGAATGGTATAGATCAGCAGTACCCAACCTTTTCGGCACCAGGAATCTGTTTCATGGAAAAGAATTTTTCCATGGACCAGGGTGGGGGTGGGGGGATGGTTTGGGGATGATTTAAGCACATTACATTTATTGTTCATTTTATTTCCATTATTATTACATCAGCTCCACCTCAGAGCATCAGGCATTAGATCCCAGAGGTTGGCTGCTGCTGCTACTGCTAAGTCACTTCAGTTGTGTCCGACTCTGTGCGACCCCACAGATGGCAGCCCACCAGGCTCTGCCGTCCCTGGGATTCTCCAGGCAAGAACACTGGAGTGGGTTGCCATTGCCTTCTCTGCCCAGAAGTTGGGACCCCTGCTATAGATGGCCCGGCAAGTTGGGAGGTATACAGTATGGTTGGGTCACTTTATGGACAGTTATTTGCAGGTTCCTTTTACACGGCATACATTAAGTCATAGACTAAGTTACCATCTTGATTAGAATGGAGTTTTAATAGGTAAAAAAAAATTAGCATTCTCAGGATTGCAAGTATTAGTGACAGAAAAGGGAACCCAGGGTGAGGAGTTGAGAACACAGGTGGCTTCTCTCTTCAGTGCTGCTCCCCATCCCTACTGTACCCCACTCCTTCCTCCAGCAAGGACAGATTGTTTCTGCCACAAAGTTAAGAGCATGGCAGCACATTGCAAGACCTATGTGGAGGAAAACTGGCTGACTAGAATCATGTTAGATGATCTAAACAGCGAAAGACTAAGTTCATTCCAGTGGACACTGGCATTGCTCAGTGTGAACAAGGGATCTTGGAAAGGTCAGCCAAAGGAAATGGAGACTGATCTTTGGAAGTATGATGAGGATAGTGAGTCAGAGTTACTCACTTCATCAGAGCAAGAGACCCTGTGGGTTAGAGTTATTAGAGCTTACTGTGGGAAACTCCCAATAAAGAGCTCTGCTGCTAAAATTGAACAAGTACAGTGTTTTTCTAATTTCCAGGAAGAATGGATCTAAAGGTTTTCATTTTGTGAACTGTTATTAAACTTTGGGTTTTTCTAGTGAAAAGTTGCAGACAAATTTCAAAGGAAAAACACAGATGCATTATTTCTTAAAAATACATTATTTTTTTTTAGTATGGGGGAGATCTGCACAAACATAATATAGCCAGATTTAATGCTGGTAAAATTGTGTCAAGTTCATATGGCAGGATTCAATCTAACAATATTTCATGGTGTTCCACAATAAGCACCATAATTTCTGAGTGCCGCCACCTGAACTAGTTTGAAAACCAACACATTACACCCCTGACTGCCTTTTGTTATTTCTTGGGGGAAAGGAATGTTATTAGCTCAGTGAAACTCACAGGCAAAGGCTTACAATCAAAGTAGTCTTTAAAATAAATAAAAAAGACCCAAAGAGAATTAAATAGGGTAAATTTGAGTGCAAGAATAACAGAACAATAGCTAAAGCTTCCTGAGCACTTATTTTATACCAGGTTCTGTGGTAAGTACTTTTCAAACATAATTTTACTTAACCTTCCCAACCATCCTGTGAGGTAACATCACCCATATTAGATGCCTGCGTGCACACTCAGTCGTGTCCAACTCTTTTTGACCCCATAGACTGTAGCCCGCCAGGCTGCTCTATCCATGGAATTTTCCAGGCAAGAATACTGGAGTGGGTTGCCATTTCCTACTCCAGGCCCGTATTAGATGAAGAAAAACAAGTCTCAGACTTGCTCAAGGTCACATAGGCTGGGAAGTAGTAAGTGACATTGAGATTCAAGGCCAGGTTTCCAGACTTCCATCGTGATACTGTTGTAATGCCTCTTTGGTGTATACTATTTTTACAAAACTCCAAAATTTTAGAGATACAGTAAAGCCCACCAATCTTTTTGCACCAACATTAACCCTTGTAATCATTAACTAGACTAAGATAGTGAGCATTTCCAGCAACCCAGAAGACTCCCTCCTGCCCCCTTCTTAGTCAATTCCTCTGAAGTAATCACCACTCTGCCTCTATCACCATAGATAAATAGGTTTTAGTTAGAGCAATCTAACTTTTTGTAGTTATCACCAAAAGATCCCATATACCAATCCTTCATCTTGCCAGTTTAGCTGTAGTATTTAAAGCTGCTCTAGCTCTGACTTTTTAAGAACTCACTGTAGACACTAGCTGTTGCACATGGCTTCATATTTCTTTCATTATTCTGAAATTAACAACAACTTTGAAAAGAAAAAACACAAAGAAAATCCTGGAGGAAGCAGATTAAAGGACTGTTGCCAAAACTCTCTGGGCTCCCCAGGTGGCTCAATGATAAAGAAACCTCCTGCAATGCAGGAGACACAAAAGGGGCAGGTTCAGATTCCTGGGTCAAGAAGATACCCTACAGGAAGAAATGGCTAGCCACTCCATATTCTTGCCTAGAAAATCAAATGGACAGATGAGCCTGGTGGGCTATAGTCCATGGGGTCACAAAGAGTTGGACAGGAGTGAGCACCAAACCTCTCTATGGCAGAAACACCACAGACACAGTTTGCTTGACTGAAGTTAATCTGGTGCATCAATTTCCAATCCTGGTGTCTCATTAGGAAACAGATGACCAGGAAAAGTCATCTCAGTTCATGGAACAGAAGACTAGCCAGGCAAGACTGGTAATAGTGATAGCTTTGCATCATTTTACAGCATGCCAACAGATTTATGTCCAGATATCTTCCACAGTTGAATTGCTGCTCTATGAGACAGCAATTGCTGCTCTAAGAGAAAGAAAGAGTAAGGAGAAGATCTAGGTAGAGTCAAGTGAGGGAAGTAGGACCTCAAGGAGGCTTTACTGCGGTGGCTTTCCGTGCCTGGCCTACTAGCTGTAACTACATTACTTCTTGTCCAACCAGGCAGTGACAGAATCGGCGTCACAACTTCACCTCAGGCTCTCAAGCTGCGGTTGGTGAATTTCAGCAATGATTCTAGAAAATAGATCTCTCTTCTCTTTCTCTCCCCTCCATTCCTGGTTTTGCACTTCATTGTTTCCTGCACCAGTTGACTTCAGACAGCAATTTGAAGCTGTCTACAGACTACAACTGAATAACAGGGAAAGAAGAACTGACAGCTGTGGGACTCAAAGATTCTAGGAGCGACATGTGTATGAGGTGACTTAAGTGGGGGGAAATCTAGAGGACCGTTCTGGCCATCAAAGCAGCAGGACAGGCCCAGAAGTGGGCGCACGTGACAGCAGCAGCACCTCGAGAGTGACATCACTCGGGGGGTGGAGCCGAACCATCCCGGGCCTTGTCTGCTATTGAGCTGCCCTCCCCTCTTCCCCACTGAATGCCCACGACCCCGCCAGTCAAAGCCCCCTGAGGAAACAGAAATGCCCGGACCTCACAGACCGGCAGAACCAGGACCCAGCCTCTCGGCGCAGAGACGGGTTCGGTCTCGGCTCTCTCTCCTCGCCACTCCCCACCCCCAAACGGTGGAGGGGGCGGGGGCGCGCGCGCTCCACCACGCACGCGCCCCCACGCACGCGCTCTCCCTCCGCGCTCGCGCTCCTCCCCACCCCGGCCCGGAGGGGGCGGGGCTGCGGGCGGCCTCGGAGGGTGCGACGCCCCCGGCGCGGCGGCGGCGTTAGCGAGCGGCCGGCTGGGCGCGGGTTGCAGGGCGCGCTGCTCCGGCGGGGCCCGCTTGGCACAGCCGCCTCGTGCGAGCCGCCCTCCCGGCGGGGTAAGCTGCGAGCGCTCCGAGCGTCGGACCCGGGGCCACCGGCGCTGCCCTCCCGCCGCCGCCCTCGGTGCCTCCTCTGGGCGGCCCCGCCCCCGTTCCCATCCCCCTCGCGCTCACCTCCCGGCTGTGCCGCGCGCGAGGCGGAGCAAGTCGCCCGCCGCCGCCGCCGCCGCGCTAAGGGGCGAGAGCCTGCACCCGCGCCGCCGCTGACAGGGGGACCGCCGCGGGCTGCGCTCGCCGCCGGGAGGCCCCGCCGCGCCTTTCCCGGACGCAAACCCACCGCGGGCGTCGGAGCTCAGCGAGGTGCTCTGGGATCGCGGGCGGCGCCGGCGGGCGGCGCGGTCCTCACCGGAGACCCCCGGGACTGGGGCTTGACCCGGGGGTGCAGCGAGCCCCCCTCAGAGCGGCAGGTGAGAGACCACGGGAGCCCGGGAAAGGAAGGTCGCTTCAGTGACAGGGGCGTTCGCCTCCGACGCCCGGGCTCCAGGGAGAGGGGCGGAGGCGAGCGGGGAGGCAGCGAAATGGGCAGCGGAGTGCCTCCGGTGTGGAGGGCGTGGGGAAGGTTGGTTCCCAGTGTGGCCCTCGGGGTGGCTTCGGATGAGTCCGGGATCGGTCACTTCGGTGTCACCGAAGGTGTCATGGAATTTGGTACCGAGAGAATCTCCGGATGACGGGGACCCCAGGAGGAGATGCCAGGCAGATTGCTAAACGTGGCAGGGAAGGTGGTGCAGAACGAGTTGCAAAATGTGCCTCCAGAATGCAGCATAAAAGTAGTTGTGAAATGTGCCAGGTAAGGTACAGGGTGGGTTGGCCTGTATGGCGTTGAAATTCACAGCAGAAGTGTTCTTTAGTGATATCGTTAATTCCTCTGGGAAAGGAGGCGTAGTCTAAGAAGAGATTAATAAGGCTCATGGCTAGATATTTTATCACAGGAAATCGAGAGGAGCTATGATATGCTATTTTTTGAGACAGAGTGAGTGCCCACGTGAAAGAAACAAGCAAATTGTGTCTGGTTGTGAGATGGGAAAGAAAAAATAGGGCTAAGATAATTCCGGTTTGCCGTCAGCGTGTAGAACACTGATACAATTGCAGCCTGTGTTCTATTCCAGGTGTAGGATGTTTAAAATGGTTTTCATCAAACATAAACAATGATAATTAATATTAGGAAGATTTGGGTGTCTTTCACTGTCTTCTCTCCTCCCCTCTAGGAAAAGAAAAAAAGAAAAAAATACAAAAGACACACACAAAAACCCACCCCACATCTTGACCATAATTCTGAGTTCAAGATCATTAGGCAAAGGGACATTTTTTCATAGGTGCCCCTTTCTTCATTTTTATACAAGTGAAAATTTCTGGAATGAGGAAAACAAAACAATATGGTGAACAAAAGGGATAAATTTTCAGGCATTTTGAGGGTTGGAGCCAAAAGCTGTTGCAATGGTTAATTGCGGTGAATGACAGTAGTGAAATATTCTTGATTGTTGGGGTAGCAAAATAGGGAAAAGAAATTGAATACAGTAAAGGTGGCATAAAAAGCAACAACATGGATACTGTCAGTGGAGCGCTTCTTTCAGCCTTTCCCAGGTAGATCATCTTAGGAATGTGAGCACAGAAATATTAAATATTGTCATCCCCCCTCCATACATACACGCGCGCGTGTGTGTGTGTATATATATATAAATATAATTACACATGCCGCAAAACACTGTGACTTCCATTTAAGAAGAACATCTGTGTTTTGAGAGGATTGTCAGAACATAGCTGGAATTTCAGAAGTAACAAAAGACAGCTCCATGAGCTATTTAATGTAACTTATATACATTCAGTGAGTGTCTGTATACTATGAAACAAGCAGAAATGGCTGCATGTGTTCATTAGGGTATAGTTAATTATTGATGAGATTTTAGTGCCTTCTGTTGCAGTTCTTGTAGAGAAATGGAGTTATTTGCCTGAATGTTGTTCTTAGAAGAACATTCGCCACATAATCTGAAAATTCATACTGATTGGCTTCCTCCTGAATCCAGATTCAGCCATTGAGGGATTGTTTGCTTCAAAGACAAACCTGATTTTGCTCCATGATTAATTTTGGGTTTTAGTCATTTCTGTTGATGTGTCCCTCACTTTGGGGGTGAGTGGGGGCTAAAGCATGAGGAGAGGGCCTGAGGAGAATAAAGAGCGATTCTGTTGGATCTTCCTGTTTTGTTCTGACTGTAAGCCATATGTACTGCCACCCCCTACTGTCTGTAGGAAGAGGTGTTACAGAGCCCCATTCTTTTCTTGTTATCACTGCCCCCTTGTGTAAGGGAAGAAATTGAGAGTTGTACTTTGGGAAACCGCTCTCCTCAGATTGTTCTTGATAGAGTGGTTATGGAGATTTATAATCACCTATTCAGAGTCAGGGCTTTAAACTTACTGTCAGTCAGGCTTCAGATTTAATATCTGTTTTTAATAGTATCAATTACTGTCAGTAATTCAAATTGCTAAGAATGTTTTTCAATATGTTTGAGAGTAATGTCATACTCTTAAATAGCACCTACTCTGTTATGCAGGTTTTAATCGGTTCCAGCACCCTACGAGGTATGTACTGTTATTTCCATTTTACAAATGAGAAACTGAAACACTGAGATGTTAAATATCTTGCCCAGGTTTATTTAGCTAGCAAGTGGAAGCGCTGAGTTTCAATTCAGGAACTCTGGCTGCACACCCTGTGCTCTTCATAAGTGTAGTATATTGCCCTCTCAATCAAATTGGTGTTGACACACATCACTAAAATGCAGGTGCCCATCATACAAAAGCAAATATATAGATGTGGATAAGCCCAGGTAGGTAGTAAGACACATAAATGTTAAACCTACATATACACCAAAAAATACTTACAATAACTGTAACTTATTCAGTTACAAATATACTGAAAAATACTTAATGTTACTTATAACTGTACAAAAATACTTGGTTATTTAAAGTATGAATATTTCTCTTTACGAATTTATTTTTGTAGTTTTATTTCTGGGATTATGAGTAGAGGAGTGTCAATACTTTTTATGTGGTTAAGGACGTATTTATGATGGAGGTTTTGGTTTTGGGGGGAACTTTGGAGGTTGAAAGTTTTACTTTCAAGTAGTTTGGTGTGTGTGTGTGTGTGTGTGTGCACATAGTATTCAGTAAAGGTTTACTGGTGCTTTTAAAGAAATAGTCTAGCGATCTCTGTGTAGAGCAATAGAAATAATTTTCTATAGAGAAATTATCGATTTTTCCTATCTGCTTACATTTTTATGATCCTATTTAAAAAAGAATTAACAAAAATGGGTCAGATGCATATGTACTTTTTACCTTTTTCTTCAACAAATATTTGCTCAGGTTTTTCTTACACTTACTGTTTTATAGCTTTGCTACATATGAAATAATATTTATAAAATTATAAAATTTATAAAGTATAAAATAATAATCATGCAGCCAACACGTATATACCTTCCACACGGTTTAAGATATGAATATCACCTCCTATACTTAACAGTTATTTTCTTTTCTTAGTCAAACTTTCTCCCATTCCGTGAATCACATGTCATGTAGTCAAACACTTCCTTCATTTTTATATACATTGTTTGATAAGACAATTCAATATAATCTGATTATGACTGAGACTAATTCATGTATGTGTATATACTTTAGTGTATTTAATAAATTGTCTTAGAGTCAAGTCCTGCTCTATATTTATATTGGTCGTTGGCTCATTTTAGCATACTTGAAAAACCTGATTTTGTGTTTGCATCTTTATCATAAAGTTTTACTAAGATGATTAAACATTAGTAGATTATTTCCCTCTTCTGTCATTGATTCTTGACTGTCCTGTGCAAGCTCTCTAGCTGCCCCCAACCCCCAACTTCCTTAAGGCCTTTGTTCTTTTAGTATTTTCTGAATGACTCTGTATGCATTGTTTTGAATGGAGAAGGAAGTAAGCCTGGAAAAGAGTGTACTAAACCAGTGTTTCCAAAAGGGGAGTTTTAAGGTAGTTGATACTAATTAGATTTAAGGAAGAACAAGTATGATTAAAAGAATGCATCAAAATTCTCTCCTTGTCATATTTCTTCCTCTTAGAATTAAAATTGAATCTCTGAGATATACTGATTGGGCACACTCATTGAATTATGTTGGATTGTACTTATACAAGGACTTCCCAGGTGGCTCAGTGGTAAAGAATCCACCTGCCAATGCAGGAGATGCAGGTTCAATCCCTGGGTTGGGAAGATACCCTGGAGGAGGAGTTGGGAACCCACTCCAGTATTTTTGCCTGGAAAATCCCATGGTAAGGGTAGCCTGGCGGGCCCAGTTCCATGGGCTGCAATTCCAGTCCATGGAATTGCAAAGAGTCTAAAAGAGTCTACATGACTAAGCGACTGAGCACGCAAACGTGCTTATACAGGATCACCAGTGTTTTCTGTCGTATTTGTACTGATGGTAGCCAGATTTTATTTCAAGGAACTAGAACAAACAATTTCAGATGGTTGTTTACTTTTCTAGTACTAGTCTGATCAAGGTGTCAAATATTATAAAATAGTTTGAAAACTAGTTTGTTTGGAATTTTTTTTCTCAACATTGTATCTGCTCAGAGCCTATGGTTATGGAATACTGTTGTCATTTGGAAAGAAGACACTGTGTAAATAAATGGTTTTGTCTTTGTTATAATACCATGAAAACACCACTGGGTTTATTTGAATAGTATCTTTTGCAGTAGTTTGTATTAGATGAAGATTGTTTATGACTGAAAAAATGAGTCAAGGAGCTGTGTGTGTGGTGATTGAGACTACATCATGACCTTGATGAGTCTCTAAAAATTGATGGAGAGAAGTAGGTTACAGGAAGAGCTTAAAGACTTAACGCTGTGTTTCCCCACCCCATGGTCCTTTTTCTTCCTTTTAGAGGATATTTGTACCTTAAATATTTCAGATTTAAGATAATATTAGATGGAGAATGTGATATTTGGGCCTGGGTTTTAGAAGGCTAAAGCAGTTTGAGGATGTAATCAGAGAAAAAGTTTCTGGTGGGGATCTTTCATATTCTAGAAAGCTTTAAGTAAATGTAATTGCATAATTTTTTTTCTGGAAGCACATTTCTTTTTTTAGGTCAGTTTATTTTCTTTACAAAATCTTTATAAGTCATTGAAAGCTGTGTTTGTGGATATTACAAGCATTAGGTAAGTTGCTTTCCTATGGGCCACACATTACCACAGTATCTTGTGTTCAGCTTCTGTTTGTTCTTGAATAGTGAAGGGTAAACATGACTAAGTTTAAGAGGCAAAGAGTTAATTCGATGTTAGTAATTGCTCACCTTCTTTATCCTTTCCTTCCCCATGATACTAATTTCTGCCTTTATTGAATGCGTGATATATCCCACCTCTCAAATGCCTTTCTTTTGATCAGAACTTGAGAGATTCTGATGTCAGTTATTTAAACTGAGTAGTTGCATTATAGTGAATAATCTTGTTGGTATGCTTCTTAAAAAATTTAATTGCCTTGCCTTTTTTCTGAAAGACTCGTCTTATGCCTCGTTATGACACCCGTATTATGTCTAACTCTGAAGAAGTTTTTGACAAAATGTATTATTTGATTCTACCTTTTTTTTCTTCAGAAGAGGTATCTCAAGTGGAAAGGTTTGGAGCACAGCCTGCAAGAGAACATTCTTCCTTGTTTGCTCTGGTCTCAGTCTCTCATATATATGTATTTTGTATACATATAACAAAGTCATTGTTATATGAAAAAACCATTGTTTTTCCAGGTAATCATGCTTATTTCCTTGTGTGTAAAACCATGCTTGCATTATAAGATTATATTAGATGACATGTCTGATCATAGAGGGACAACATGAAAAATGGCACCAGTTTTTTTTATCGCCATGGAAACCCTTTTTCCTTTCCTTAGGATCTAGCCTTATGAATGGATTAGTTATTAAATTTGGAAATGGGAGTGGGTATGTAGATACTGTGATTTAATCATTTAGGCAGGAGACTCCACCTCAGATCTCACTAAATTCCCCCTGCTAATTGAAGGAAGTCTCTTCTTAGCCTTTTGTTCCTAACCTTGTGTTTTGGGGGGTCTCACAATTTCTAGCTGTAATTGCTGAAGTTTGATAAGGCAAAGTTAAGGAAGCTTGATGGGTATTTGTACCCAAGCTAGAATTCTATTTCAGTTTGAATTCCATGAAATCCTGTAGAGCTCCTGAAGACTGTGAATTAGGGTGAATGAAGGTAATTAGCTTTAGTAGGCATGTGGGATGAAGACTTACTACTACACATTCAAATCCTGCTTCAGCGTCAGAGAATCTCAGCTCTTCCTTTTTAGGGATTTAAAGAGGAAGAGAGACTTCCTTTGGAAGTTGCTCTTCGGACGTTGTTATATTGTAGGATGACAATACTGTTGTTTGGTTGTAAGAAACTTTTGAAATCTTAACGATCATGAGACCCCTTGTATAGTAGAGAGAACATGAACTTGTGAGTTTTTGAATCCTGAAAACAGGTTCAGATTATCGCTCTGTCACTTACTAGCTGTATGAGGCGTTAAAACCTCTCTTGGAGGGTTTTGATGATGATGAATAAAATAATGTCAGTGAAAAATCCTTAGGACAATATCTAATTCTTAACAAATATTCATTTTTATTTAGTTTTGGAGAGTGTCCTGGATTTCTGGTGTTTTGATGCTCTTCACATAATTCCTCCCCATGATATTTTACTAGTATTGTCAGTCTAGCTTTTCCGTGTTGTTTTGTCTTGCTCTTCTTTTCAGCCTAGTAAAGTATTAAAAATAAAAACCTATGGTAATTTGGCTACTCATTAATTTAGTGCCTTGAAATTTTCATTTATGAAAGATTTGATAAGAGCTGAAAGAAAAAGTTCTTGAATAACTGTAAACTTAAAAATAAAAACTCTTAGGCAGACTCCTAGTATGCATTTCTGTTTGTACTGTTTCCCTTTAAGTACTACATACTTGTGAAAAATTAATTTTTAATTTCCTCTGAAAATAGCAAACCACAACACTTCTTGGGACATTGAGCCCTTTGGCAATTTTTTTTTTTTTTTTTCAATTTGATCATGTGAACATTTTCTACTTTTACAAGCATTTCTCTTTTTTTGTGAATAACCGAAACTTCCTCTGTGTGATAACTGTATCCCCCACTTGCCTGCCACCATGCGCCATGTTGTTAGCTTTTTGTAATTTTTCTCTTTAAAAAATTTATAAGTGACAGTAAGTCAAGGTGGTTGATTGTCTTTGTGATCTACTTAATAAAAAGGACTTATCTACAGTGTAAAATAATATACCAGAAAGAGTTTGCCCCTCTTTTTCCAGTATAACAAGCTACTTTTCAAAATCTCATTTTTTTCCCCAAGCTTTGATGATTTCTATCATGTTTTGCCCATTTCTGCTCATCTGTGTACATATCATGCAAACACTAATTCATTGACTATTTTTCTTTAACGTGACTCACTTTTTGTCTTAGGTTTATCCTTGGTTGTCATATTATACACAACCTAATAAGTTTGTAACTAAAAACTAGTTTATCATGAAGACATCTTGCCTTTAGAAAGTCCACTTATATGCAACTTTGGTTCCAGATTGGATCGTTTTGTGTTTTTAAGTAAATGAACTTCATAATGAACCCTCTTCTTGTTTTAGATAATATAATTCTGTTTTGCCTTTGGATGTATTGGGTAGCCATTTATTGAGTGAGTGAGTGAGTAAGTGAAAGTTGCTTAGTCGTGTTCGACTCTTTGTGACCCCGTGGACTTAGTCCATGGAATTCTCCAGGCCAGAATACTGGAGTGGGTAGCCTTTCCCTTCTCAAGGGGATCTTCACAACCCAGGGATCCAATCCAGATCTCCCACATTTCGAGTGGAATCTTTACCAGTTGAGCCACAAGGGAAGCCCAAGAATACTGAAATGGGTAGCCTATCCCTTCTCCAGCAGATCTTCCTGACCCAGGAATCGAACTGGGGTCTCCTGCATTGCAGGCGGATTCTTTACCAACTGAGCTATGAGGGAAGCCATTTATTAGTTGTAAACAAATGTTAATTTGTCATTAATTACAGTAGGTAACTGGTATCTCCTTCCCCCACCTTCTACTTTTAAAAAAAATTCCAAAAGTATTCCTCTGCTTGCAACCACGGAAATAAACAAACCAGGGATGAAGAAAGAAAAAAATATTTTCCTCTCCTCCACTTTTACCCTTGTGGTAACCAGCATTAACTAACACTTCGAGTATTTTTTTTTTTATCATCTTTCTCTTTGCTCAGAAGCCATTAAGCATGTATGAAAGTGAAAAAGTGAAAGTTGCTCAGTTGTGTCCAACTCTTTGTGACCCCATGGACTCCCTAGAATACAGGAGTGGGTAGCCATTCCCTTCTCCAGGGGATATTTCCAACCCAGGTCTCCTGCATTGCAGGTGGAGTCTTTACCATCTGAGCCACCAGGGAAGCCCAAGCATATATATATATATATATATATATATAAACAGATATATAGGCTTTTTGTAACTTGCTTTATTCATTTAAGAATATATCATAGCTAGCTCCAGTTTAGTAAATGAAACTCTAATTAATTTTAAAAAGCTGAATAACATTGCATAGCAGACAGCACCATAATTTAGTCTGTTTTTCTCCACCTGATGGATATTAAGATTGTTTTCCTCTTTTGCTATTACAAACATTAGGCCACTCTTATTCATGAGTAGACAAGCAAACATTCTAAATAAACTATTAGCAAAATAAATCTAGCAGTGCATGTAAAATAGATACATCTTGATCCAGTAGAATTTATTCCAGGGAAGCAAGAATACTTAAATATTAACATTTTTTATATTACTGAAGTTAAAGATAAAAAGTATATGATTATCTCTCTCTTTGGGGGTGAGTTGGGGGACTTTGTATTGTGTTTGTGTAAAACAGCAAAAAGAGATTCCTGCCCGTTCGGACAGTAGTCTAAGTTTTGTACAGTCCTTTGATCCTCAAAGTTAATAGACAAAAACCGTTTTTCTGGAGTCTTTAGGTGGACTTTGTAGGACCTGGACCGTGACTCTGACCTTGGCCTTACTACCAGCTTTTGATTTCCAAAGTCTAGTCCTCTTGACAGTATGGAAATAAGCATCCTTCTAGAGACTGGGGTGGATGATATGGGTGAGCCTGTCCAATTTAGGGCTGGCACTTTTTAAGATCTTTTATTTGATTATCTTTGGGCTTAATGACCACCTTGTTGGCCTCTGTATAGGTGCCCATTGTCTTGGAAACGTTGGCTGGAATTTTTCTGAGGGCTTGCTTGTTGGCAGAATATGTGTTCCTTAGGATCTATTTTTCTTCAAGTCATTTCTAGGACTGGTCATATATGATATTTTTCTTGGATTCGGCCACATCTCTGTTGCTAGCTGCAACTCTGGGAGTGTTGGAGACTGGAAAAAAAGAGACCTTGACTATCTTAATAGGTGCCAAAAAACATTTGATAACATTTTGGAGTAATTTCCTCAGAGTGTGTGTGGCATAATTTCTGAATGCTTGCTTAGGTGAAGATGCCTTTCTTTTCTCTTGATCAGTTAAAGGGTATCTTGACTGGATATAGTGTTTTTGGGTCATAATCATTCCCCCCCCCCCCATATAATGTAGATACCTTATTACCACTGTCTTTAAGCTTCTTGTGCAATAGAGACGTCTGATGCCAGTCTGATTCTCCTTTCTTTTGAAGTATTAGTAACTCATTCTTTATCTTCTGCACAAAAAGTCTTCCCTCTTTTATGTGCACTGAGATGATCAGGTCTAATCTCATCATGTACTTTATCATTTTTATACTATGAGAAACCAAATACTGCCAGCTCATCTCTGATTTTATGGAGTCTGCTTCCTGTCTGTATAGTTCTGTATCTCTCACTTTCTGCCTTCAGTTTTTCTCTCCCTCTCTTCTTATTCTTTACTGTTTAGTGATAGTAAAATCATTTTGATCATTCTGAGTTGATAATCTCAGATACACCTTGTACCTTTCAAAATGTAGTCTCAAATTTTTTTATTTCAGTTAAGTTTTTTTAATTATTGTTTTTACTATATGTTTTGTTCCTTGCTTTGATCTTCTTCAGGAATTCCTATCAGTTGTATGTTCAATCTTCTTTGCCATCTTCAATATTTGTCACTTTTTCTCAGATCTTTTTAATCTATTTTTTGAGTTTAATTTTTTTCTCTTTTTTACCTTCTGTTTTTCTTAAGGGACTATCTTTTTATTTACTCTTGTCTTCGTTTCTGGAATATGTCTTTCCTTTTATTTTTAATTCTTACTCGAGTCATGTCTCATTTTGTGTTTTTATAATTCTTGTATTGTTTTTCTTTCATGTCTTATGTCATTTTCCTAAGGTCTTTTCTCATTCTGAAATAGCAGGTTTTAATTTTGATCTGTTATGTGGGTATGTCTTTCCAGCACACTTTCATTGTCTGCAGTGATGTTATTCTGCTTCATATTCTTTCTTTTCTGGTTGCACTGGGTCTTCGTTGCTGCGTGCCCAGGCTTTCTCTAGTTGTGGAAGGTGGAGGGAGCTGCTCTCTAGTTTGGGTTCGTGGGCTTCTCATTGTGGTGGCTTCTCTTATTGCAGAGCTTGGCCTTCAGTAATTGCAGCACGAGGTCTCGGCAGCTGTGGCTTGCTGGCCCTGGGGTGCAGGGGCTTCAGTAGTTGTGGGTCAGGGGCTCATTAGTGTGGCTCGTGGGCCCTAGGGCGTGTCGGCTGCAGTAGTTACAGCACGCTGACTTAGTAGTTGTGGCACACGGGCTTAGTTGTTCCACAACACGTGGCATCTTTCTGGACCAGGGCTTAAACCTGTGTCCCCTGCATTGGCAGGTGGATTCTTACCCACTGTGCCACCAAGGAAGTCCCTGTGTTCTCTTCTTATAACAACTTTATGTGGGATTGACTTTGATACATGTCTGTGACTCATTTTTACTTGAAATTAATTACATGAATCTTTTAGAATGTGACTGGGTTCAGGAAAGCTTCTAACTTTACTGAGCTTTTTATTCTATTGTTTTTGTGTGGTGTTTAAAAATATGGGGGCTTGCTTTCTGAGATTTCCTAAACTCTTCTAGAGGAGGTTCTTCTCTAGTAGTTCTGGACCTTCTCTTCATCTCTCTTGCCTGATCTGACTCCACCCCTTTATGACCATGAAGCCCTTCTCTGCGCCTTCTGGGTCTCACTGTCTGTCATGCAAAATTCCCTTTTATCTTATAACCTCCTCTACTAAACAGCACTGTCTGCGTTCTCTAACTGAAACTTACCTTTTGTCTGAGGGTGCTTACTTCTCTTGGCAAGTTCTGAAGTGGTGGTTCCTCCTAGTGAGGTGGGTTAAGTATTCTCTTTGCTTTCTCATAGTTGCTTCTAGACTACTTCTGGGTTCACTACTAGTCTCCTGCTACTGCACTTATAATTATGGTGATTTCAGTATTCATGTAGATGATCCTTCTGATATTCTGGCCTCTTGACTTTCTCTTCTCCACCGATCCTGTCTTCCGTCTCAGCCATTCACTCTGTTGCACATCCTTTGCAGATATTTTTAAAGTCTCAGTGCATCTGCATTAACTGGGGAGCTTTGGCAAACCACAGGTGCCAAGGACTAACTCCCAGAGATTCCGATTTGCCTGGTCTGAGGTGTGGCCTGAGAGAATGTTTTTGACAGTTTTCCACGGTGACTTTAATGCACACTCAGGATTGAGAGTTGCTGTCCTAGAACTTGCTGTAATTCAAAACTACAACTTTCTATACTGTCGGTTTCTGGCATTTTACTCTCCACCTACTACCTCTATTTTTTCAGGCTCATTTCTTTTATTACCCAACAACCTTAATTCCTTGATCTCACAGGGACCTTTTAATTTACCACCTTTTTGCTTTTCCTCAATGCATTCATGTCCTCAGTTTTTTCTTTTTTACCTTCAAACTAGCTGAATTCCCATATTGCATTATTACAGTTGATCTTCTCCATCTACCTCAACGCTCTTGATTTGACCTTTCTTTTTTGGCGGTTCTTGCCTGGTTAAAACCAACTCTACCAAGGATTTCCCTGATGGCCCAGTGGTTAAGACTCTATGCTTCCAAAGCAGGGGCTGTGGGTTCAGCCTCTGGTCAGGGAGAACTGAGATCCAACATGCTGCATGACATGGCCAAAATTTTTTTAAAAAATTCAAAAAGTTTAAAACCAGCTCTACCTGTTGTACTCCTGTGCAGTTGTAGCTGAATGTGGCTGGAGCAGAATGCCTGTTGACTTTCCATTCTTCGCCAGTACCAGATGACTTTCAATTCCTTGCTTAGTGCTGCCAAGCACTTTATTATTGTAGTTCTTCCATACTCCCATTCACTTAGATGATCCTTGTACTCAAATTTTCCCTTGTACTCAAATTTTCCACATTCCACTTTCTGTCTTCTCTTTCACCTAATGACTTTGCTTTCTATTTACTGAGAATACAGAAGAAGTCTTCTCACCACCTGCATCTTTACCAGTGTTACTGTGAATTGTCTTTTCCTCTCTTGAAGGCCATTCCCACTGAGCTCATCCATTAGAGCTCACCCCTTCTTGCCTTCTCAAAGACATTCTTCCTGTCATGCTTGTCTGTCTGTCCTTTTCAGGATCACTGTCAACAGAATAAAAACATTGTAATTTCTTTCATCTTAAAGAAACCTTCTTTTAACCTTACTTCTTCCAGCAACTTCCCCATTTCTTATCTCAATTATACCAGACTCTGCAGAAACAGTTGTCTTTGTTCACCTTATCAAACTCTCCTTTTTACAGCTTTATTGAGGTATTACTCACATTTAACAAAATTCACCTCTTGTAAGAGCATAATTCAGTGATGATTATGCATCACCATCATCCAGTTTTACAGTATATTCGTCACCCCCCAAAATTTCACTGAGCCTATTTGCATCCAGTCTCCATTCCCAGCCCTATCCCTAGGCAACAGAAAGGTCTGCTTTCTGTTTCTGTAGATTGGCCTTTGGACATTCATATAAATAGAATCACACAATATGTAGTTTTGTTTTATACTGTTCAGTCTTTTGCTTCTATCTCTTCATCCAGCATAATGTTTTTGAGATTAATCTATGTTGCCCGTGTATCACTACTTTTATTTTGATTGCTGAATATTACTGTTCTTTTGTATAGACATACTATGTTTTGTTTTGTTTATCCATTCACCAAATAATGGACTTTCTGATTTTTTCTGGTTTTTGTTTCTTATGAATAATACTGCTATAAACATTTGGGTACAGACTTTTTTTTTTTTTTTTTAATGATTCACAGATGTTCCTTTTGGTTTTGAATATTTATTTGTTTATTTTGCTGTCCTGGGTCTTCATTGCTGCATTCGGGCTTTATCTAGTTGTGCCAAGTGGGGGCTACTCTCTAGTTGTGGTGTGCAGACTTCTCATTGCATCGGCTTTTCTTACTGTGGGGCGTGGCCTCTAGGGTGTTTGGGCTTCAGTAGTTGTGGCTCATGGACTTAGTTGCTCCTTGGCATGTGGAGTCTTCCTGGACCAGGAATCGAACCTGTATCCCTGGTGTTGCTAGGCAGCGGCTTAACCTCTGGACCACCAAGGAAGTCCCTGAGTACAAACTTTGAGTGTGGTTATATGTTCAATTTCTCTTAGATTCCTAGAAGTGGAATTGCTGGGTTTCTGATCCATTTTAAGTTAATTTTGTATGTGGTGGATTTAAGCTTATTTTTCTGTGTATGGCTATTGAGTTGCCCCAATAACATTTGTTGGAAAGATTATTCTTTCTTCCTTCAAGTTGTCTTGGCACAATAAAAAAATCAATACCTAGGGCATAAGAAGGGATTATCAACCTCCTTTGGCTAACTTGACTATTAACCTGGAACTTGCTGTTAAATCCCCACGTAGTCCATTAGTCCATTGCTTGCTCCAAACAGGACTACAACCTCTTGGGGATACCGACTCTTCCTGTTCTCTGGCCACGGAGATGGCTACTGTGGCTGGCAGTGCTGCACATTGAATCTTGTTTGGCAGTGGCAGCGAAGCTGCTGGTTTTCATGACCTTCCCACTGAAGGCTGCTTGTTGCAGACAGCAGTTCTTTTTGGGAAGAAAGAGACTTCAGTTCAGTTCAGTCGCTCAGTCGTGTCCGACTCTTTGCCACCCCATGAACCGAAGCGTGCCAGGCCTCTCTACCCATCACCAACTGCCAGAGTCTACCCAAACCCATGTCCATTGAGTCGGTGATGCCATCCAACCATCCCATCCTCTGTCGTCCTCTTCTCCTCCTGCCCCCAATCTTTCCCAGCATCAGGGTCTTCTCAAATGAGTCAACTCTTTGCATCAGGTGGCCAAAGTATTGGAGTTTCAGCCTCAACATCAATCCTTCCAATGAACATACAGGACTGATCTCCTTTAGGATGGACTGGTTGGATCTCCTTGCAGTCCAAGGGACTCTCAAGAGTCTTCTCCAATACCACAGTTCAAAAGTATCAGTTCTTCTGCACTCAGCTTTCTTTATAGTCCAACTCTCACATCCATACATGACTACTGGAAAAACCATAGCCTTGACTAGACGGACCTTTGTTGGAGAAGTAATGTCTCTGCTTTTTAATATGCTGTCTAGGTTGGTCATAACTTTCCTTCCAAGGAGTGAGTGTCTTTTAATTTCATAGCTGCAGTCACCATCTGCAGTGATTTTGGAGCCCCCAAAAATAACGTCAGCCACTGTTTAGACTGTTTCCCCATCTATTTACCATGAAGTGATGGGACCGGATGCTACAATCTTAGTTTTCTGAATGTTGAGCTTTAAGCCAATTTTTTCACTCTCCTCTTTCACTTTCATCAAGAGGGTCTTTAGTTCTTCTTCACTTTCTGCCATAAGGGTGGTGTCATCTGCATATTTGAGGTTATTGATATTTCTCCCAGCAATCTTGATTCCAGCTTGTGCTTCCTTCAGCCCAGAGTTTCTCATGATGTACTGTGCATATAAGTTAAATAAACAGGGTGACAATATACAACCTTGACGTACTCCTTTTCCTATTTGGAACCAGTCTGTTGTTCCATATCCAGTTCTAACTGTTGCTTCCTGACCTGCATACAGGTTTCTCAAGAGGCAGGTCAGGTGGTCTGGTATTCCCATCTTCCCTGGTGGCTCAGACGGTAAAGCGTTTGTCTTGCAATGTGGGAAACCTGGGTTCAATCCCTGGGTTGGGAAGATCCCCTGGAGAAGAAAATGGCAACCCACTCCAGTAGTCTTGTCTGGAAAATTCCATGGACTGAGGAGCCTGGTAGGCTACAGTCCATGGGGTCGCAATAGAGTCAGACGACTGAGTGACTTCACTTTCTTTCTTTTCAGGATTTTCCACAGTTTATTGTGATCCACACAATAAAGCATAGTCAATAAAGCATAGTCAGTAAAGCAGAAATAGATGTTTTCTGAAACTCTCTTGCTTTTTCGATGACCCAGCGGATGTTGGCGATTTGATCTCTGGTTCCTTTGCCTTTTCTAAAACCAGCTTGAACATCTGGAAGTTCACATATTGCTGAAGCCTGGCTTGGAGAATTTTGAGCATTACTTAACTAGCGTGTGAGATGAGTGCAGTTGTGCGGTAGTTTGAGCATTCTTTGGCATTGCCTTTCTTTGGGATTGGAATGAAAACTGACCTTTTCCAGAAAGAGAGTAGCCACAGGCAAAAAGATGCCGCAGGCTTGCTTTGCTGTAATCATATGCTTTTAGTTGATTTTCAGATTGCTTGAAAGTCAAGATCTCCATTCTCTTTTGAACCCGTTCCAATGAGGCATATTCTCCCACCATTTCGCTGAAACTGCTTATTACGATCGTCAGTGGCTTTCATGTGGCTTAATCCATTGGTTGTTTTTTAGTTTCTATCTTGCTTGAGGTATCAGCATCATTTGATAAAACTGATTACTCTCTCCCCTGGAAAGGCTTTGGCTTCCAAGATGCCACTAACTCTTGGATAATCTGTGTCATGGATGCTCCATCTTAGTGAATTTCTTTCACTGACTCCTTCTCATCTTCCCAACCTAGAAGTTTAGTGCTTTAGGAATTTTCTCTCTCTTGAGAGTTTGGCTTCCCTTTTTGCTCTCTCAAGTGATGCCCTCTTCCTTTCCATCTTTATATAACTCTCATATCACTGGATCTAGAGATGGAGTAGATAGTCTTTTTATTCCCCTTTTCAGCATTCAAATCATTCTCCTTCTCACTTTCCTAAAGTTATCTTGCTTTGATTCTCATGTCATCAGATTTTATTTGCTACCACCCCTTATTATTGCTGTTGAGTTTATCTCCTGGTTCATTCCCTGCAGTGACTTCTGATGCTTACTACCCAGAGTTAGGCCAGACTTCACAAGCTAAGGGCGTAGCCCTCTGTAAGACCACTC
Source organism: Bos indicus x Bos taurus (assembly GCF_003369695.1). Lineage (NCBI taxonomy): Eukaryota > Metazoa > Chordata > Mammalia > Artiodactyla > Bovidae > Bos > Bos indicus x Bos taurus. The sequence goes on from NC_040094.1 coordinate 48,476,221, forward strand.
TCACTTCAGACGCTAGCTGCAAGTGTCTCCCTCGCCTCTCACTAACTGGCTTCAGGTTTGAGAGTTCCTAATACTGCCTCAGATTTGATAATTCAGTAGAACAACTTACAGAACTCAGGGAAGTGCTGTGCTTATGGTTGTAGTTTTATTGTAACAAAAACGATACAAAGCAGAACAAGCCAAAAGAAGGGACACAGGGCAAGGTCCAAGAGGCTCTCAGATGTGATGCTTCTGAAATCGGGGTATGTCACCCTTCTGACATATCAGTGTATTGTGTACACAGAATTGCCAACCAAGGAAACTCATCTGAGCTTCAATGTGCAGAGTTTTTATTAGGGTTTCAGTGGTAGTCATGATTGATTTAATCATTGACCTCTTTTAATTTCAGCCTTCAGCCCTAACTTACCTTTGTGAAGGTCAGACTGATAGCCTGTGGCACAAAGCCTCAACCCTCTAAACATATGGTTGGTCTTTTTGGGATAGCCAGTGCCCATCCCTGGAGAACGCAATGGCACCCCACTCCAGTACTCTTGCCTGGAAAATCCCATGGATGGAGGAGCCTGGTAGGCTGCAATCCATGGGGTCGCTAAGAGTCAGACACTGAGCGACTTCACTTTCACTTTTCACTTTCATGCATTGGAGAAGGAAATGGCAACCCACTCCAGTGTTCTTGCTTGGAGAATCCCAGGGACAGGGGAGCCTGGTGGGCTGCCGTCTATGGGGTCACACAGAGTCGGACACGACTGAAGTGACTTAGCAGCAGCAGCAGTGCCCATCCCGAGTCCGTACCCTCGAACTTCCACCTAATTTCTCTGTTCCGTTTTGTAGCTAACCCTTCAAGAATTGTCCATATGCTCTTTACAGTTTTTTCCTCCTCTTCTTTTTTTCAGTTTTGAAATGAAAATATACAAGAAAGTTGGAAGAATGGTACAAAACCATATCCTTCATGTACATTCACCAGTTGTTAACATGACATTATTCTACCTTGTACACTTTTTTTCTGAATAGTTTGAGAGTAGATCGTAGTCATGTGTTTACATCTAAAGACTATAGTATTTGTTTCTTAAGAATAAGGACATTCTCATCTATCTCCTATAATTTTCAAAATCAGAAAATTTAGTGTTGATATAATACTTTTATCTACTCCGCAGTCCGTGTCCAGATCCTCTCTCTCCACCCAGTGTGTCCTTACAGCACGCCCCTCACCCTGCCCCTGTCTGGGATTCATTCTGCTGTCATGCATTGCATTCTGCTGTTGATTTAGTCTTTAACCTGGAGCAGTTCCTCGGCCTCTCTCATGTTTCTTGGCATGGACACTTTTGGAAGAGTACAGGCAGTTATCTTGTAGACTGTATCTCGGTTTGGTTTGTCTGTTTCCTTAGATTATATGTTTGCAGGGCAGGAATACCATATAGTAATGTATCCTTCTCAGTACCTTGGAGGCATGTAATTCTGATTTGACCCATTATTGGTAATGTTGACTTTGGTTACTTGGTTAAAGTGGAGTCCACTGGGTTTCTTCACTGTAAAGTTACTATTTTTGTTTTTGTAGCATATAAGTAATTTGTTGGAAGGTATTTTGAAATTATGTGAATCTCTTGTTGCTCATCAAAATTTTACCTACCAGTTTTAGCATCATTAATAATTCTCACTGGAATTAATTATTACTGGGTTGGTTGCCAAATGAGAGTAACCCAGCCACTTTGTCTGTACTTACTAGTTGATATTCCGTTATGACAGAGCCAGCCAAACCTCCCTGTCTCTATTCCTTGAATTACAGTATGAGCTTATGGGTTCCTACTTTATTTAGCAGGTTATGATCTATTCCTGTCATTTATTTTGAAGCTCAGATTGTTCCAGGTTTCCCAGTGGATCCAGCTTCAGGCCGGCTTCTTTGTTGTGTGTCCTTATCGTTATTATTAGCTCTTACTTACTTTTTTGGAACAACAAGATATTTGGGCTCCTATTTTGCTTTCCTGCCCCAGCAGTAGAATCAAATGCTTCTCAGTATGAAACCTTGGATTCCTTTTTTTTCTTCTTTTAATTGAGGTATTATTTATAAGCAGAGATATGAACATTCAGTTTAATAGATTTTGACAGTTGCGTACATCTGAATAAGTATCACCACAGCCAAGATGTAGAATATTTCTGTCTTCAAAATTTAGTCATAACCTCTGTCTTCCAGTGCTCCTGCCCCACAGCTGAGAGGCAGCACTTTGTTAAACTCCTTCTACCATAGATTAGTTTTCCTTACGCTTCTGCTTCATGTACATGGAATCGTACGTTCAGTAGTTTTTGGTCTGGCTTCTGTATCAGTCTAAGTCCAGTCATGAGAGACAAACTATATAGTAATTTGAACATCAAACATTTAATATAAATAATTATTGACTATAACAGAGAAATGCAGTAATGAGGCGTTGGCTGGTAAGAAGTAAAGAATGTATGTGTTAGTCTCTCAGTCGTGTCCGACCTTTTGTGACCCCCTGGACTGCAGCCTGCCAGGCTCCCCCGTCCATGGAATTCTCCAGGCAAGAATACTGCAGTGGGTTGCCATTTCCTTCTCCAAGAAGTAAATAATGTAGAAATATTAAAAGCTATACAGAGAGGCTACTACTCCAGGGTAGAGTACTCTCCCCAGCCACTAGCTGACATCCAGACCTTGTTGAACAGAGCGTGGCCAGAACTCACTGAATGGTAGAGAAACTGCTGTGATGCCACACTGGCAGAACTTTCTGGAAGTCTGCCCTTCAGAACTCACTGAAGATCCACCCCGCCAAGGAAGGCTATACAAGGGAAAGGGTCTCACCAAAGGCAGTTCACTATAAAACCACCAGAGTGAGGGTCTTGGGAGACGGTGCAGGTCCCTGCGTCCTCGTGGCCACTGTGCAGTCTGCAAGAGAACCCGAAGAAGCTGTAGGACCCCGTGGCGCCCCACTAGAGAAGGGGCCAGTGCTGTGGGAACCAGGTCCTGGAGAAGCCGTGTGCACTGTCCGGCCTGCTGAGCAAGCACGCTGGGATCCAGAAACAAAATGCTTTCCTCCCGAAGTTTTTACTACAGCTTCTACTGACAAAGCTTAACGTTATGCCAGCTGGCAAAGGAAAAAAATATTTAAAGGGCTCAGATCCATTTCCACAGAGCAGGCAAAAAAAAAGGATGAATTTGAAACTGAGAGGCAAAATTGGATTATTAGTGCAGGTTACATTTTCTTACTTCTTTGGAATCTTTTAAATTTTTGAGAGTAGTAGAGACCAAGTGATACTATTTACCTCCAGAGAAGAGCTTATGCTACCTCTGTTTAGGAAGTAGAATGGAAGGCTGAGTTCTGATTTATCTTTGACTTGTGGCTGGGCCTTGTGGTACCTGAGTTTGTTTTAGTTCACTGTTCGCTTCAAATGTATTGAGGGTGGTGTCAGCACTGTTTTTTGTCAAGCGGGCTTGGTATCTGACCACTGGGGTTTTCAGAGATCTCTTATGCTTTACAGTCGTGCCCCCAGCTTTTTGAGATGAGTAATATTTCTCTCTGTTTTATAGCCTTGGCTGCCAAATGTTTTTGCTTTGTCTTTCCTGTCTTTATTCTTCTCAAAAATTAGCATATACATGCATATTTTATTTTATCTTTCTTACAGGAAAAGTATTTGCATACTATAATACTCATGTTGTGCTTTTTTTTTTTACTTAGCATATGATAAAATCACTTTATATTACTTCATAGAGAGTTTTATTCTCTATTTTTTTTGATTGGTTGTATATAGTACTCCATGGTGTGTATTTTTGTCAATGGTTTCTTTAGCCAGTCTCCCATGTTGGGATATTTATGTGGTTCCCATTATGTTGCAGTAAGAAATTATACTGTAATGAAAAATCTTTGATGTATGTATTTTCACATCCTTAGAGTATATTCTCTCTCCAACCCTTTCCAAACAGAATTTTGCCCTCAGTATTCCAGCGCAGCTACTCTTGTCAAGGACTTCAGTGACCTCCATGCTGCTAAATATTGTAAACAATTCTAAGTCCTCATCTCATATGAACTCAGTCTGCACTCACTCCTTTGATAGTGTCATTCAGTCTTATGTCTTTATTTACTATCTACAGGTTGATAACTCCCAGATATCTGTATCTAATCCACATTTCTTTCCTAGATTCCAGACTCATATGTCCAACTGCTTACTTGACATTTCTACTTGGGTGTCTAATAGATATCTCAAGCACGTTTGCCGGAAATTAACTTTTCATTGTTCCATCTCCCACCCCCAAGCCCCATCTCTTCAACCTGTAGTCTTTTCCATCTTGCTGATGGCAGCTCCATCCTTCTACTTGTTCAGAATGTCGAGTCATCCCTGATTTCTCCCTTCCATTCCCCGTATCCAATCTGTCAGGAGATCCTTTAGCTATACTTTAAAAACATCTGGAATCTGGCCGCTACTGACCACCTCCACCCAGGTCTGAGCTATTAATCCTAATATTGCTTACCTGGATTACTGTAGCCAGCCTTCTAACTGGTTGCTTCTACAGTTTATTTTCAAAACGGCAGCCAGAGTGATCTTTTAAAAATATGTCAGATCATGATTCTTCTTTAGTATCTGCCCTCTGACTTCCCATCTTACTCACAATAAAAGTTAAAGTTCTTCCAGGGGTTAATAAGGCCTAGACATTGTGGCTCAAGTCATTTCTGTGATCTCATCTATGTTCCTAACCCCTCTTGCATGCTGATCCCTTGTGCTCAAGGTACACAGGCTTTCTTGCTGCTGCTGCTGCTGCTGCTAAGTCGCTTCAGTCGTGTCCGACTCTGTGCGACCCCATAGACGGCAGCCCACCAGGCTCCCCCGTCCCTGGAATTCTCCAGGCAAGAACACTGGAGTGGGTTGCCATTTCCTTCTCCAATGCATGAAAGTGAAAAGTGAAGATGAAGTCGCTCAGTTGTGTCCAACTCTTAGCGACCCCATGGACTGCAGCCTACCAGGTTCCTCCATCCATGGGATTTTCCAGGCAAGAGTACTGGAGTGGGGTGCCATTGCCTTCTCCACAGGCCTTCTTACTGTTCCTTAAATAAGCCCAAGCATCTTTCTGGCTTAATGACCTTTGCCGTTGCACTTCTGTTTCTTCTGCCTAGAATTTTATGCCCCTTGCATAGCTTGATTTATCATCCTCTTCGGGTTTTTGCTCATCTCTTTACAGTTACAACCCTCTGATGTCTCTTTCCCTCAGCCCTCCAGTATTCTTGTCATTGTTGCATGCTTTTTTCCCTCCTTTAAGAGTTTATCATGTTGTGATATATACTATATACAAGTTACTTATTTATATAAATATTTATCAAGATCCTGAGCTCACTAAAGGGATTGCTGACTGGTTCCTTGCTATATTTCCAGTACTTGGAATAGTGTTTGTCATGTAGTAGATAATCAGTAGTTATTGAATGAGTAATATTGAATGATTGAATTAGTCCTGTCTGAAGCTCAGAGCTCTTTAAATGTTAAGTTTAAATCATTTTTTTCAACATACAGTGTTTCTCAAACTTTAGCCTGCCTCGTGGTCAGAAGAAGGAAAAACTGAAATTTCCATTTACTGTGGAAGTACATCTAGAATAATTGTTTTAAGTATTATAAATGTATGTGAAAATTATCAGAAAAAAAAATGGTAGAAAAATATAGGATTTTTATAGGGATTCCCTGGTGGCTCACTGTGAAGAATCTGCCAATGCAGGAGACATGGGTTTGATCCTTGGTCCAGGAAGATCCCACGTGTGTGGAGCAGCTAAGCCCCCGTACTACATCTATTGAGTCTGTGCTCTAGAGCCCGGGGAACTACAACTACTGAAGCCCTAGAGCCTGTGCTTCACAACAAGAGAAGCCACTGCAATAAAAAGCCCATGCACTGCAAGTAGAGAGTAGCTCCCACTCGCTGAAACTAGGGAAAAGCCTGGGCCGCGATTTAAGACCCAGCACAGCCAATAAATAGGTAAAATTAAGAAGAAGAGGATTTTAATAGATCTTGCAGGACTCACAAAGGGAAGCAATGGGGTATTAGAGGGGGACAAGGATAATTTATAGAGAATATAATTTAAAGAGTAAATAGAATAAATATGTTGCTTAGATGGCAAGGAGAGATCTGACAGGGTGTAGGTGAGTGGGGTTTAAAGTTGTTAGTAGGTGAAGTTTGTTCTTTTTTGTGGGAGTGGTATTCTTTACAGACTTTAAAAATAAAGTTTTTTAAAAATTTTAATTGTAAGATAATTGCTTTACAATAAATATTGTGTTGGTTTTTTGCCATACTAAACTTCGTTCTTAAAACTTATGTCTCTTTTTACCCCTAATTTTATTTTCTGACTCTGTCTTCACACTTTGTCTGCTCCTTTCCCTGATTGTAGAACTACCTATCTATTCTGACTATCTTGCTTTATATTATATTACATACTCTTCTATATTATGATTCAGAAAATTATCTTGGTAGTATTGTCCTTTGACTGTGTGTGTGCATGCTAAGTCGCTTCAGTCATGTCCAACTCTTTGTGACGCTATGGACTGTAGCCCTCCAGGCTCCTCTGTCCATGGGATTCTCCAGGCAAGAATACTGGAGTGGGTTGCCGTGCCCTTCAGGGATCAAACCTGTGTCTCTTATGTCTCATGCATTGGCAGGCGGTTTCTTTCATTTATTTCATTATTTTAAGGTAAGAGCTCTGTTTTTTGTTTTTTGTTTTTTGTTTTTTTTTTGTAAAAAAAACTAAATTTTTTCTTAGTCTTTATCTGTCATTCAGTTCAGTTCAGTTCAGTCGCTCAGTCGTGTCCAACTCTTTGCGACCCCATAAATCACAGCACGCCAGGCCTCCCTGTCTATCACCAACTCCTGGAGTTCACTCAAACTCACGTCCATCGAGTCAGTGATGCCATCCAGCCGTCTCATCCTCTGTCATCCCCTTCTCCTGCCCCCAATCCCTTAACTGTCCTTTAAAATTTTTTACTTTATCTAAAATAGAATTCTTAGTTCTAGTTGTATTTACTTCCTGCTCCATCCCTCTTATCTGAGCCTTTATTTTCTGATTTCTTACAGCTGCCTCGGGTTCATATAGATTCCATAGCATCTAGGATTTGCACATTGTGGTGTGGATGTGCTGTAAACATTAGTGAATGAACTTCTAAGCTATAATAATAGAATTTCTACCCAGTTGCATTTTTTTCTTCTACCTCATCAGGGATACCTTTCTTGATTAAAGCCATTCATTCTTTGAGCCTATACTGATGGAATGTTTATGTTAAGGAGTACATTATAATACTCCATTTTTAATAACTGGGTTGTGTGGTATATATGTGTATGTGTGTGTTAGTTGACATCCTACTGTTTCATTGCTTTACTGATGAATAATTTAACATATTCTGCTAAATGGAAAGTTTTGTGGAGTAATTGTTTTTACCTGTCTTTTGGATGGATTCTTTGCCTGGTGCTTATATACACTATGTTAGAGTGTGACAGCTTCATATGATGGAAACTCAAGTAGAGTGACTTAAACAAAGAGTTTTTTTTTTTCCCCCCGCTTTGGGTAACAGGAAATATGGATATAGGCAGTCCAGGGTTTATGGCATTCCCCCCATGCCATCAAGACACTGGCTCCTTCTGTGTTTCTTCCCTGCTATCCTGGGAGGGTGGCTTTTGCACTGTGGATTGCAGGGTGGCTGTTTACTTCCCAGACATCTTAGGTTTTTTTTTCCTTCTTCTTTTTTTTTTAGTAGCAAAACAGTAGTTTTCTTTCAGTCCTTGCTCCTAAGCCATATGCTTTCATCTCATTGGTTACAGCTGGGTCATGTGGCTGTTGCAGGGAGTCTGGGAAGTTTGATATTTTAAGCATTACAGATGCCTTATCCAAAATTAGTGTTCTGTTAATAAGGAAGAAAGTGAGAATTTGAGGTAGGCCACTTTAGCAGTTGTTTGGTATGCAGTCGCACAACTCTCCATTCCTTAAAGCAGCCTTGCAAATTAGATAGTGTGTTGTTTGTTGCAGAGTAGAAACTGGGAGTCACAGAGGCTAAGCAATTTTTTCAGAGTCATATAGATAGTAATTGATAGAGTCAGGGTATGAATATATGTGCATCTCTCTCCAGTGACCATGCTCCTTCCATTACATGAGCTCTTTATACTGTCCTTTTAGCAGTCTAAGTAAAGAGTTTGTACAAGTAGTATTTAAGATATCTTAATAAAATGTGATTTTTTTTTTTTTTTAGGCTAGTTTGTTCCTGTTTAAAAAATTATAGTGAACACCACCAGAGGGTTTCTGATGCTTGATCTTCTGGATATGTAAAACCGATGAGATTCTTGTTATGTCAGAATCAAGATAAATTGTGAATGTTTTGAATAACTTTTTTGAGGTTCAGATAGAGAATTATCACGAGGACTGGGCCTGACTCTTCAAATTACCCTAGGCATAATGATATTTAATAAGCTGGGGATTGTCAGAAAGTGAATCATTTCATGTTTTTTTTTTCTTTTTCTTTTTTTTTTTTACTGAGTTCATTAGTGTTCTGTGACTTATAATCACCAAAACACCTAAATACTATTACAGTTGACCCTTGAACAACATGGGTTTGAACTGCACAGATCTACTTGTACTTGGATTTTTTTTTCCAATAGTAGATATACATTAGAAGTTGGTTGAATCTTTGGTTGAGGAACTGTGGATACAGAGGAGCTACCTAGATGGAGGGCTGACTGTAAGTTATAGGTGGATTTTTGACTGCTCCGAAGTTGTTCAAGGGTCAGTTGTATTTCTTAGCATATCTGACCAAAAAACCTAATATGTCAAACCATAAAATGTCCCCAGTCTTATATTGATCAGTGTCCTCAAATTGGTGAAACAGTACCCATTTTGTTTTATATCCTTTAAATTTTTTATTTGCAAATATTGTTACTTGATATACCTGTTTGGGCTGCATCATTTTTCCCTTTGTAGTCTTACTGGGAACTACTTATTAAAATGTGTTTGTGTAACTTATAAAGATGTCAAAGAGCTTATAATAACATATGTATAGGTGGATATATGACAACAAGTAGAAATTGTTAATTGGGAGAAAAGCCTAAATTCTCTTCTTCTCCACTCTCCTCCTCTGCCAGAATTCAAGTCTCCTGGACCTCAAGATTTATAATTTGGTTGGGGAAGAAGGTTTGTCTTAAGAAATAGTGGGAATTTCCTTATCTTTCCCAGTGGGGAATCTTTGAATGTCAGAATAATTAAACTTATCCATTCACAAAGTATTTATTGAATTTTATATGCCAGACATGCTAAAGACATTTTAAAATGTTTTCTCATAGTATATAGGGAGGAAGTGATTACAGGCACAGGTTTGGGAGTTTGACAGGTCTGAGTTCACTTGTTTTGTTTGCTGGGTGTGTGATTTGTGGCAAGGTATTTGATCCCTGGAAGCCTCAGTTTTTTCATCCTATACGACTCATTTAATAGGATTTTGCGATGAATGCACCTGAAATGCTTAACCCAGTTTCTGGCTACTTGAGCATTTCAATAATTATCTGCTGAAGTGATGATGATGAAGATGTAGTAGGGAGTCAATACAGTGGAGGGAAAGTGAAGGTTTTTTTTGGGGGGCGGGTGAGGTGGGGACAGGAGACTAAAATGTAGGAACAAGAGAAATAACATGATTAGAAAAGCATATTAGGAAGATTGACATCCTCCGTGGTTTATATAGTCAAATCTCTACTAAATATAATCTTTTTGATTGACCCGTGGTATTTCTGCTTGATGAGAACAATAATTTTTCTTGAAAGTAAGGAACAACTCTGGGAAATCAGATTGCTTTGGTCTCAGAATGTCTTAGACTGGGCCTACTTTCTGGCTTTAATTGCCTTTTTGTAGATTTTCCTTCAGCTTTCCTCATACTATACTTACGCTTAAGCTTCCCCTGTACAATAATGAGGTATTTTTCTGGTTGTATGTTGAGAACAGCAATGGTGTTCATGTGTAAGAATGATTTTTGAAGTTTAAATGCAGTTGATGTACAGTGAGTTTGTGTATTAAGTTGTAGTAACAATTACTTTGGGTTGTAGCCCAAAATAGGCAAGTCAGGATTTGGGCGGAAAATACGGGAATATTTTTTAACGGTGTACAATTTGGGCTACATAACTGGGGCAAATATAATAAGACGATCCTCAATATGACTTAAATACCCCAGATTTACATGTGCAGCACTCAGGGGCAGCTCTGAAGTTCTTTTCAAAACACAAAGCCAGTGCAAGCTCCCACTTCTTCAGCATGCCCAGGAACTGAGCATAGAGGCAGAAGGAAGCAAGGCTCTCCACTTCCTTCACGACGGAGAAAAGAAGACATGGTTTTTATGTAAACTTTCCCTTGAAATTTATCTCAGAGAAGCTATGAAAAATTATTTTACTTATGCAAAAGTCTACTCTGGGAAGGTGACATTTTTTAAAACTTCGTTTCTTTGTCATGGCTGTGCTGGGTCTTCGTTGCTGTGTGTGGGCTGTCTCTAGTTGCGGCAAGTGGGGGCTAGTCTTAGTTGCCATGTGCAGGCTTCTCACTGCAGTGGTTTCTCTTCTGGTGGAGCACAGGCTGTAGGCACAGAGGCTTGAATAGTTTGTGGTGCACAGGCTTAGCTGCCCTGCCGCATGTGGAATCTTCCCAGACCAGGGATTGAGCTCATGTCCCCTGTGTCGGCAGACAGATTCCTGTCCACTGTACCACCAGGGAAGTGCATGGGACATTTTTAAAAGGAAGAAATAGACAGCTAGCGTAGGAAGCCTGTTATAAATCAGGAATTAAGGGGTTTAGAAAAGTGATGATCAGAAGATATGGGAAAAAATGATAATGGTTTATATCCCCAATTAATTCTGATTTTCCTTTGACACTTTATTGTTTATCGATCGCTTCGTAGGTGCCAGACTGTGCTAAGTGCTTTTTACTTGCTGTAGTTCCCTTAATTTCCACAACAGATGATTGGAAAGGTACTTTTCTATTACTAGGTACAATTTACAACGTGGGAAATTGAGGCTTTGAAAGGCTGGTTTGTTCATACTCACCCAACTAGTAACTGATGAGGGGAATGTCCCCCAAATTGCGGTTCTTGCCATTACACTATTATGTCTCTTACTTGTTTTATGTGATGATTCAGGATAGATATTGGGAAACGTGATTTCTATTACTGGTTCTGACTTGGCGAAAATTCTGGGAAAATTGAGCCATCTGCTTTGCATCTTCTTCTGAGCCTTCTTCTCATCAAACTTGGCCTCCCTTCTGGTATCTCTGCTTCCTGTGTCTGTCAGTTTCAGAAACCAGAGGCTGGTACTGGCATTATCCATAAATGTTTGAAACAGACAGCTGGAAATAGGGTAGAAGCCAAATAAAGGGATATATAGCATTTTTGAAATTTTGAAAATGATCCGATTCGATCAGTTTGTTTGACTGTGTCCATATTTCATAATGAAATCATGGAAAAGCTTGCCTTGACAGACAGATAACCTGATCAGAGTAGTTAATTTCTTATTACAACCAATCATCATTATTGTTATCCCTGCATTAACTGTTTTGGTCAACAAAAGTTACTGTTTTTGTGGGTAACTTATTTTGATCTCCTTAATGATAACATAGCTATTGTATTAATTGCTTTCAAGACTATGAGTTCATTGACAGTTTTGGGTTTTAGGTTATCATAGAGTCTGAGACCATCCAGTCATTGCTTGCAAAGTAAATTATTTCCCAATTAATGTATTGACATAGATGGATTCCTGTTGTTATAAGCCCTATTAGTGTTTTGTCACTGATAAGAATGTTTGATTACAGTGTCTTGTGTAAACTGTCCTAGAAACCATCCTTAGGTTCCCTGGTGGCTCAGACGGTAAAAGCATCTGCCTACAATGTGGGAGACCCGGTTTCGATCCCTGGGTCGGGAAGATCCCCTGGAGAAGGAAATGGCAACCCACTCCGGTGTTCTTGCCTGAAAAATCCCATGGATGGAGAAGCCTGGTGGGCTACAGTCTGTGGAGTCACAAAGAGTCGGACACGACTGAGTGACTTCACTTTCACTTTCATGAAGAGAGTGGGTTTTGTGATTGTATTTTTAAGATAGGGGATATGATGAGATAATGTTACTTACACTTTTTTCTTTATTTTTTAGCCCCTAAAAAATGGTCAGTAAGCCAGCAGCATAATTTTATGTTAATTCATTAGGATTATTTTCACCCACTATCTAAAAGGTGGGTAGATAAGCGTGTAAAGTTTTTTGTACTACTAGACATTTTGTGAATACCTCTATCACTGAGTTTTATAATAAGCCATTTATAAGGTTTCTTATTCACCTATGATACAGCTCTAAGTTTCTTGAGGGCAGGATAGTGGCACTATCCTAGTATCCAGCATTGTGCTGGGCACATATTAATAGACACTTAAGAAATGTTTTCTTAATCCTGTCAGTAATCTCTCCTTCTTGTAAATTCCATTACCTTTTGTATTTCTCTTGTGATACCTCACACTTTCTATTTTGCATTTTACTATGGTTCTCTTTTCCTTAATTCTGTTTACCAGACTGGATACTCCTTTTAGGCAGGAACTGTTCTTAACCTTTGAAAAATTTCCTTCTATTCAAGGCCCCTTATGCTCAGCTCATTCATAATAAATGTTGAATAAATAGTAGATCAAAAAACATTTTATTTAAATAATTTATTTCTAGGTTAAAATTTCTAGTAAAATTTATTACTAGGTTAAGATTGGAGGCAGTTTTGCCATCTGTATTTTTTGTGTTTTAGAAGCAGAGGAATCTTCTTAAGTGCAAGAATATAATTTGTAAAGAATTTTAGCTAACCTCTGTTACTGAAATAAAAGTTTTTGCTGCGTGTGTATGTGTTTTGGTTGTTTCTTGATGTTATTTATAAGAATGCTTAGTGCCTAAACTTTGTCTCTAAAATAGCAGTGTAATTTTAACTTCACAGGCAAGCTGGACTGGTTCATTATATGGTTTGGAGAAACCAAGGGAAAGCAAATGATGCAGGAAGTGGTAGTGGCAGTTCTGTAAATACTCCACTTTTCACTTGACCTTTTACTGACCTGATGACAAAACACTTCGGTAAAGTAACTTTGAACTAGTTTATTAGAAAATGGGTGTATTAAGAAGGATCTAAACTTAAAAATGGGCTTCCCTAATAGCTCAGTTGGTAAAGAATCTGCCTGCAATGCAGGAGACTCTGGTTCAATTCCTGGGTCAGGAAGATCCGCTAGAGAAGGGATAGGCTACCTTCTCCAACATTCTTGGGCTTCCCTGTGATTCAGCTGGTTAAGAGTCTGCCTGCAATGTGGAGACCTGGGTTTGATTTCACATTCCAGACATCCTGGAATGTGAAGTCAATTGGGCCTTAGAAAACATCACTACGAACAAAGCTAGTGGAGGTGATGGAATTCCAGTTGAGCTTTTTCAAATCCTGAAAGATGATGCTGTGAAAGTACTGCGCTCAATATGCCAGCAAATTTGAAATACTCAGCAGTGGCCACAGGACTGGGAAAGTTTTAATTCCAATCCCAAAGAAAGGCAATGCCAAAGAATGCTCAAACTACCACACAATTGCACTCATCTCACATGCTAGTAAAGTAATGCTCAAAATTCTCCAAGCCAGGCTTCAGCAATATGTGAACCATGAACTTCCTGATGTTCAAGCTGGTTTTAGAAAAGGCAGAGGAACTAGAGATCAAATTGCCAATATCCTCTGGATCATGGAAAAAGCAAGAGAGTTCCAGAAAAACATCTATTTCTGCTTTATTGACTATGCCAAAGCCTTTGACTGCGTGGATCACAATAAACTATGGAAAATTCTGAAAGAGATGGGAATACCAGACCACCTGACCTGCCTCTTGAGAAACCTATACGCAGGTCAGGAAGCAACAGTTAGAACTGGACATGGAACAACAGACTGGTTCCAAATAGGAAAAGGAGTATGTCAAGGCTGTATATTGTCACCCTGCTTATTTAACTTATATGCAGAGTACATCATTAGAAACGCTGGGCTGGAAGAAGCACAAGCTGGAATCAAGATTACTGGGAGAAATATCAGAAACCTCAGATATGCAGATGACACCATGCTTATGGCAGAAAGTGAAGTGGAACTAAAAAGCCTCTTGATGAATGTGAAAGAGGAGAGTGAAAAAGTTGGCTTAAAGCTCAACATTCAGAAATTAAGATCATGGCATCCGGTCCCATCACTTTATGGGAAATAGATGGGGAAACAGTGGACACAGTGGCTGACTTTATTTTTCTGGGCTCCAAAATCACTGCAGATGGTGACTGCAGCCATGAAATTAAAAGACGCTTACTCCTTAGAAGGAAAGTTATGAGCAATTTAGATAGCATATTAAAAAGTAGAGACATTACTTTGCCCACAAAGGCCCGTCTAGTCAAGGCTATGGTTTTTCCAGTGGTCATGTGTGGATGTGAGAGTTGGACTGTGAAGAAAGCTGAGTGCTGAAGAATTGATGCTTTTGAACTGTGGTGTTGGAGAAGACTCTTGAGAGTCCCTTGGACTGCAAGGAGATCCAACCAGTCCATTCTGCAGGAGATCAGCCCTGGGATTTCTTTGGAAGGACTGATGCTAAAGCTGAAACTCCAATACTTTGGCCACCTCATGCGAAGAGTTACTCATTGGAAAAGACTCTGATGCTGGGAGGGATTGGGGGTAGGAGGAGAAGGGGACTACGGAGGATGAGATGGCTGGATGGCATGACCGAATCGATGGATGTGAGTTTGAGTGAACTCTGGGAGTTGGTGATGGACAGGGAGGCCTGGCGTGCTGCGACTCATGGGGTTGCAAAGAGTTGGACACGACTGAGCGACTGAACTGAACTGAAATGATATCTAGTACAGGTCAATACAGCTCATAGTTTTTAAAATTGTAAGTCTATACTGAATGTATTGCTCTGTGACTTGCTTTTTTGCACTTAAAGCTTGGAGGGTTTTAACCTTAGAATAGATGTACTGCATACCATTTAAACTATACATAGTGTTCCATCATTCATAGTATTTCATATGAATACTATGAAATTTGATCATTTCCCTTTTAATGGGTCATCCCTTCCCTTCGGTCTCCCTCATTCTCTTTTTTAAAAAAATTAGTAAGCTTTATGTTTTAGAGCAGTTTTGGATTCACAGCAGAATTGAGAAAGTGCAGAGTTCCTGTGTACCCCTATCCCCACATACATACAACCTTCCCCGTAGTCGATATCCTGCATTTCTGATGAACCTACGTTGACACATCATCATCACCCAAAGTCCATGGTTTATATTAGGGTTCATCCTTGTATATATTCTGTGTGTTTTGACAAGTGTATAATGACATATATCTACCATTATAATATCTTACAGAATAGTTTCACTGCCCTAAAAATCCTCTACTCTGCCTGTTCATCCCTCCCTCCCCTTCAGCTCCAAGCAGCCACTGTTTTTAGTATTCATAGCTTTGCCTTTTGCAGAATGTCATGCGGTTGGAATATTACAGTATGTAGTCTTTTTAGATTGGCTGCTTTCAGTTTTTTAATATGCACTTAAGTTTCCTCTATATCTTCTCATAACTTGATAGCTCACTTCTTTTTCGTGTTGGATGATTATCCAATACCTGGATACTATAGTTTATTTATTCGCTGACCTGCTTAAGGACATCTTGGTTGTTTCCAAGTGTGGATAGTTATAAATAAAGCTGCTATAAACTCCCACGTTGTCCTTTACTTTTCATGTGCTGCTAGAGGGAGCATCCTCGTGTGGCCATCACAGTAAGATGATTGAGCGTAAGATGGAGCCTATTATCAGTTTCTCCTCTTGCTTGAGAAGCTAATTGCCCTGCATTCATTCCTGTGCCCTCAAATCTTGAATGAGATTGCATAATTTGAAGCTCTTCAGTGCAGTTCAGAATTGATATGTTAGGGAAATTATCAGAGTTTATCTGTGGACACAACTCAGGTAATTCTGTTCAGTTCAAGACTTCTCTGGATATAACTTGTTCAAAAAAGTTCTAGAAGACATTTTATGATTGTTGTATATTGTAGTGGATATTCTAGATTTCCCTTAGTCCTTCAATCTCTATGTTTTCACTCTTTTATCTTTGATTATGTACTTCCAAAGTTATTTCATGGAATGTGTCTGAGGTATTTCGCAATTTACCTATTCAATGGAAAGCCATTCTTGATAATATACTGGTCATTCTACATGCCTTTCAGAGATGAAAAACATGCAGCTTCCAGATAGTGGGCAAATGATTCTTCTTTCTTGTATTGATTTTGTCCTTTTATTGTTTATCTTTTTTTTAATGTAGAGTTTTTCAAAGTTCCAGTTTATGCAGCTGGATTTATTTTTTTAACTAGTATTCCCATGGTACACATTATTGCATCTGTCATTGGTTATTTCCTTTTCCCGTTATAGTTACGTGCATACTCTTTTGAGCTCTTCTGTCCTCTCTTTCTCTTTTAGATTACTTATGAGTCCCTCTTTTGGAACCTGTTAGGCCTTTAAACAAATATTTGCTAAATGCTTTTTATGTACCAGCTTCTGTGTCAGGTGCTAGGTTTTCACTGGTGACCTTGCTGATGTGGAAAAGTTAAAGGGAATACTGTGATTATTTAGCCCAAATGGTACAGATGTGCTTAGGAGTTAATTATATTATTATATAAATATTTAAATGAAGGAGGCCTATTGTGCTCCTTTTTGAGTAACAGTAAGAAAAGGGCTTTAAGTGTGCAGGAGGGGTGAACATTGAAAATGAAAATTGATTGCCCACTAATAAAATAGTTCAAAAATGTATGAGATATATAGGATATTGAGCGTCCAGCCTTGATGGAACATTAGGATGAGAATAGTCATTACTTCCTGAACTGTTCAGACCAGGTGTCACAAACATAAAAGCTTAGGGGCCATGTAGATAACATAAGGTCTGAATCAGTTATAAGACAGTTAGAAATGATTGGGATTCTATGAATGTTATTTGTTATTCTCCTGCCAGAGATTCACTTGCCAGGAATTTATTTGATTTCTCCTAGAGAGTTAACAGTAAAAAAGAAAAAATTGGATCTAAAACTTGGAAAAGTAGAGTGAAATTTAGCCATATATTACTGTCATAAATCCAATTAGATCAAACTGTCATTTTCCACTTAGCTTCAATTTTGTAGTTTCTATATTAATATTTTATTACAATAAATTTTCTAGTGGTGTGTTAACTTAAAGTCATTTTTATCAAAATGTAGCAATGAGATGGATAATTAGCCTTAAATAAGTATTTTATGTTTCATTATATTCTTTATACATTTTAGTCAATTTTTATAAAATGTTTTAGGACTAGCAAAGACAAAAAACCTCTGTACTTCAAAAAGTGATTATAATTATAATTAATTTCATTCATCAGTTTTTCTTAACTTTAGAATGTTGTCTTGGTTTATTTTTAGGTATAAAATTTTTACTCTTTTGACTCCTAGTTTTAGTAAATTTTAAGTAGTAATTTTTATTCTAATAATAATCTGTATCTATATGTTTGTTTTCCTTTTGCAGCTTTGAAGAACTGTACATAGTAGTAAGGTCTGAGTTAGGCAAAAGTTGAATTATGACTAGAATTTCTTGGTTTTTCTTCAGATAAAAATTTGAACTTGCCCAGAATTCGTATACCCTTCTCTGACACACAGTCACCTTAGTCTTTATTCCAGTTAGTTCATAACTGGTTTTTGTCTATTGAGATTATATTAGTCCCTTTACCAAGTTAATAATCTAATGAATCAAGTCTTTGCTCAATTTTTCATTGATTTATTTACTAATTTAAGAAGTGTTGAAAGCCTACTATGAGCTGGGCATTGAGTATAAAAAGGGTAAGATGAGGTTGCTCTATGTGGGTTTGCTTTCAACAGTGATATACCAGCTGAAGAAATTAATTGATTAATTCATTAAGTATTTGCTATCTACTGTTTACCAGGTATTATTCTCCAGTTAGATAGCATATTCAAAAGCAGAGACATTACTTTGCCAACAAAGGTTCGTCTAGTCAAGGCTATGGTTTTTCCTGTGGTCATGTATGGATGTGAGAGTTGGACTGTGAAGAAGGCTGAGTGCTGAAGAATTGATGCTTTTGAACTGTGGTGTTGGAGAAGACTCTTGAGAGTCCCTTGGACTGCAAGGAGATCCAACCAGTCCATTCTGCAGGAGATCAGCCCTGGGATTTCTTTGGAAGGAATGATGGTAAAGCTGAAACTCCAATACTTTGGCCACCTCATGCAACGAGTTGACTCACTGGAAAAGACTCTGATGCTGGGAGGGATTGGGGGCAAGAGGAGAAGGGGACGACGGAAGATGAGATGGCTAGATGGCATCACTGACTCGATGGATGTGAGTCTGAGTGAATTCCGGGAGTTGGTGATGGACAGGGAGGCCTGGCGTGCTGCGATTCATGGGGTCGCAAGGAGTTGGACACGACTGAGCAACTGATCTGATCTGATCTGATCTGATTCTCCAGTTATGGGCTTATCACAGTGAGTTAAATAAGCAGCTTTCATGACCTCTTGAAGATTATATTCTAGTAGGGGAACTGATAATAAACAGGTTATAATATATCATTTAGAGATAAATATTTGAAGAAAAATAAAGACTAGAAAGAGATGGATGAGAGGTTTGGCGCATACATCATTACACCCAGTTGCTCCCCTTGAGTTAAAGGAGGTGGTCTTTTGTAGCCCTGTACTAATGAGTCATTGGTGGCTCTCATCAGTACTGAGCAGTTCTCTGCCAGTAACTCCTGAGGATATGGATGTGCTGATCCTATAATGAGGATCAGGGTGGGACATCATGGTGTCCACTAAAGCAGGATCTTTTTTCTCCCCCCTGTCCCCAAATGATTTGTATCAAAATGTTTCTTTATGCGTTGGCAAAGACTAACACCAATCTGTAACAGTACTTAATTTTTTTTTTTTTGCTAGAGTAAGGTAAAATATGTTGACATATATAGTAGTGCCACAAAAAAAATAAACATTTTAAAAACAAGAACCAAATGGAATACTACTTATGGAATTTTTAATTTGGATCATTGTATTAGAAATTTTGTTTCAGCTCTTTTAAACAGACTTATTAAGTGTTTCTTATTTAAGAAGAGATGCTGAGGAGGACAGCTCGTGTTTGAACATCAAATATGGCCTTAAGCATTTATTAGCAGTGTAACTGTGAGCATGCGATTTCACTTTTCTTTATTTCAGCTTCCTTTTAAAAATGAAGCAGATACTACCTGTGTTAAGGAGGTTTTGATGAGGACTAAATTAGATCATATATATATAATATTTTGCATAATATATATTTTCTGACTTGTAACACACAGAAAATCTGATACATAATGTTCTCTTCTAAGAAAATTTTAAGAGTTATAAAACTTACTATTCAAATTTCATAGTATGTTTTAAAACATGAAGTATATTTTTTATATACCCCAACATGTAATTTTTTCAAGTCTTTCAAATATTAGTGAAGTAAGTACCTATCAAGCTTAGAACTTCTTGCTGAGTCTCAGATAGTCTTTTAAAGTAAGATTAGAAGGGAAAACACCCTAAAGATTGACTCTCAAGATGAATATGTAAAAGGAATATTTCATAAGTGCTTTAATATTTTTAGGATTCATCACCATATTTATTTTTACTGGTAAAAAGAATAAGTTATTTGTTAGTGTTCACTTTAAATCTTTGTTTTATATGGTATCTAATGACCTTGATAAATTCATGTATTAATCTAATAGTGTATAAATTCTTTTAGATTGTCTAAGCAAATCATACTGTTCGTGAAAGGGGCATTTTTGTTTCTTCTCCATTTTTATACTTTCTGTTTCATGTTTTTTTTACTGACTAAAGACCTCTAGGACCATGTTAAGTGCAAGTGGTGATAATAAGTGGTCATATTCTTCAGTCTTGGGGAATGTTTGGAGTCATTCACCATTACATATGATGTTTGCTGTAGGCTTTTAAAAAGATACACTGTGTAGTATTAAAGAACTTTATTTTATTTCTAATTTTGTATAAGTTTTAAAAAAATCATGAACAAGTATTAAATTTTATCAGTTGCTTTTGTTTCACTGATAAAAAAATTATTGATAAAATTGATTAAATTATTGATTATATGGTTTATTTCTCTTTTTACATGGTTAATTGATTTCCATGTGTTAAATCACTTTTGCATTTCTGAATTAAACCTCCACTTCATCCTGATCTGTATATTGGTATATTTGATTTTACCAGTATTTTGTTTAGAATTTTTGTATCTATGGCAAAAGAGAGGTATGTAATATTTCTTTCTTATAGCAATCTTTTTGGCTTTTGTTAGGAAGCTTCTGCTATCTTTAGAAAACATGTTTGGAAATACTCCCAATTTTTCTACTGTCTGGGACAGTTTGTGTAAAATTGGTATTATTGCTTCTTTAAATTGTTGAAATCATCTGGTCCTAGAGTTTCTTTTGTGGGAATGTGTTTTTACTTCACTAAAAAAGTTCAGATTCATAGACTATTTAGCATAGTTTTACATTTAACACATGTATACCCACCGCTTAGAATCTTGTGTTCGCATATTGCTATAATTGCTCTATTGTATGTGTGCCTTCCTTCCTTCATCCATCGTTTTGTCTTATTTTTTAATGCATTTCAAAGTAATTGGATATATCAGTATGCTTTCCTCTAAATATTGAAGCATGAATATCATTAAGTAAGGTTCAGTATTTTTTTTTATATTAAGTAAATTTATATGGAATATAATCCATAAATTTGGTGTGAACATTGACTTAGTTTTGACAAATATATGCATTTGTGTATCCCAAGCTCCCTCAAGATACGAAATATTACTATCACTGAAGAGTTTACTCATGCCTTTTCTTAATGAATTCTCATATCTGCCCTAAGAGACAACCGTTCTGATTTTGTAATTCTAATTTTTTCTTACCATATTCTTGCATACGTTTTAATGTAAGATGTTTTTACTCAGTGTAATATAGAGATTGATCTGTGTTGTTGAATGTATGAATAGTTCATACCTTTTAATTGCTGAGTAGTATTCCACTGTAAGAAAATATCATAGTTTATCCATTTTCCTGTTGTTGGACATCTGTGTTAGATTTTGGCTGTTATTAAATCTGCTCTGAAAATTGTACTAGTCTCTTTTAAGCACCTGTGTTTTCATTTCTTCTGGGTAAATATGTAAAGGGTGGAGTCATATGTTAGGTTTATGCTTTGTTTTAAAATAAACTCTCCAAAGCACATTGTACCATTTTACTCCTGAAATGGTGTATTAAGAATTTCAGTTGTCCGCCATCCTGGTCAATATTTGATATCATCAGACTTCACAGAATTGGTTCTTATGGTGGGAATATAGTGGTAGCTCACTGTAATTTGTACTTGCCCAATGACAGATGATGTTACGCTTTTTAATAAGTGTGTTAAAGAGAAGTCTATCTTTTTTTAAAAAGTGTCTATTCAAATCTTTCACCCTGTTAAAAATTGTCTCTTTATAATTGAATTATAGATGTTTTTAATATATCTTGGAGATATATTTATGTTTATGTTAGGTATGTTTTGTTAGATGTTAGATATGTTTTGTACATAATTTCTCCCAGTTGGTGACTTGCCTATTCATTTTCTTAATGGTATTTTTGATGAGCAGATTTTTTTAAAAATTTTAATGAAATTTTATGGTTATTGGTTTCTGTGTCTAAGATTCCTTTGCCTTCTAAATAATGAAGATATTTCTCCTGTGTTTTCTTCTGAAAGCCTTATGATTTCAGCATTTATGTGATGTTTGATTTACTTTGAATTAACTTTCATGTATAGTGTGTGAGACACAGATCAAGGTTAATTTTTTAAAAATAGATATCTATTTGTTCCAGCACAATTTGTTGAAAAGACTTCGCTTTACCCATGAATGATTGTTGAAAGCGGATGACGGTGTAAGAATAGGTCTTCTTCTGGACTGCCTATTGTGTTCCATTGATCTGTTCGATGAGTCTTAGGCCAGTACTGTACTGTCACAGTTACTGGGTCTTGTAAGTGCTTCAGCTTTTTGATAGTTTTCAAGATTGCTTTGGATGTTCTAGGCTTTTTGCATTACCATATGCATTTTTAGAATCAGCTTCTCAGGTTCCACATACACAGAAAATGCCTGCTGGAATTTGGCTGAGATTGTATTGTTTCTTTAGAACAATATATGGAGAATTTATATTTTAAAGATATTGAACCTTCCATTCTATGAACATAGGATACAGACGTACTGTATTTTACTACACTTTGCTTTATTGTGCTTTGCAGTTACTGTGTTTTGTTTTGTTTCACAAAATTGAAAATTTGTGGCAACCCTGAGCCAAGCAAGTCTGTTTGTACCATTTTTGCAACACTATTTGTTCACTTCATATCTCTGTCACATTTTAGTAATTCTTGCAATGTTGCAAATGTTTTCATTTTTTATTATATTTATTCTGATGATCTGTGATCAATGATCTTTTTAAAATTGAGGTTACAGTATTAGTTTCAGGTATACAGCATAAAGATTCAATAATTTAAAGATTATACTGCATTAAAACTTCTTACAAGACAATGATTATAATTCTGTATGTTATGTAATATCTTGCTTATCTATTTTATGCCCAGTAGTTTGTAGCATATCCCTTATTTGCTTCTCCCATTTGGTAATGCTAATTTATTTTCTATATGTGATCTATATGTGATGGGATATCTTTTCTCATTTTATATTTAACCTTTATGTGCCCATAGTCTTTTAGTAGAGTATTTAACAGAATAACAACATAATTTGTGTTTAAAGCTACCATCTCACTGTTTCATATTTTATCCACACTTACTATGCTTTTTCTCTCACTTCTTACCTTTGGTTCAGTCATATATGTTAATTATTCTCTCTATTCCACTCCTGACGTTTTTGTTTTTGTTGTTATGCATTGAAAAATCTCTGTGGGATTCCCAGGTGGTACATTGGCATAGAAATACCTGCCAGTGTAGGAGGTGCAAGAAATGTGAGTTTGATCCCTAGGTCGAGAAGATCCCTTGGAGAAGGAAATGGCAACCTACTCCAGTATTCCTGCCTGGAAAATTCCATGAGCAGAGAAGCCTGGTGGGCTACAGTCCATGGGGTCACAAAGTGTTGGACATGACTAAGCACCCACACTCATCATATATTTTAAGCTTAACAAGTTATTAATGCAATTTTTTTAACAATTCTTGTTCATTTATATTTGCCAATATACTTACCTTTTTGTGGCTCTTCCTTCTGTGTTTTTCTAGCTCTCATTTTCCTTCTCTTGGAAGAACTCTGTTTTCGTATTTCTTTTACTGATAAATTCTTTTTGTTCTGAATCACCTTTATTTTAATTTTCAGAATATTTTAAACTGTTCATAGATTTCTTGACTGACACCTCTTTTCCTTCAAAAATTTTAAGAAGTCATTCCATTTTCTGTGTCATTCATCATTGCTGTTGAAAGTTTCCTCTCAGTCTACTGATTGTTGCTTCTTTCAGTGTGTTTATTTTTTCCCCTAGCTGTTTAAAGATGTGGCTTTACATCTTATCAGTATTAGGAAATTCTTGATTATTATCACTTAATATATTGCTTCTTTCTTATTTTCTCCTTTCTTCTGGGATTTTAATGATATGTATATTAGAGTCTTTCAAAGGATTCCATATGCCTCTCATACTCTTCCATATTTTTCAGCCTTTAATTTCTGTGTGCTTTAGTTTGGAAATTTGCTGTTAACCTCTGTTCTAAATTCACATTTGCTCTGTTCAGTCTGCTGCAGGTTTCACGTACTGACACTTGGGAAATTTTGCTGTTAAGAGCAAGCATAAAGGAGCAGTAATTGGACCATGTGGGAATAAAGAGAGGGGCTTACTTATTGGCTTTTGGTTGGGACATACTAGCATGTTTATGTTATGACTGGAGTGATTCTGTAGAGAGAAAAAAATGAAAGCTGTGTGAGAGAGAAAAGAAAGATGATTTTTAGATGAAAGTTCTGAACAAGGTGAGAGAGGACATAGCAAAATTAAGGAGTTTTCTTTTGATGGGAGTGGGACATACAGAGGTTGGTATTAATAGCATATGTGTACTGATGTACTCATGTATCAGTAGTCTTGTGAGATGAAGTTCTTGCTTGACCAGTGGAAAATACACAGCTGCTGTGAGTTCTGGACTCTTACACGTTGGGTGTGTGTTTGGGGGAAAATGTCCAAGAAATGGAGAGTCTTGTGGTAACTGTATTTATAGCTACCTAATTGTTTTCTGTTTCTGTGTACCCTCAGTGATATCTGCCTTTGTCTCTTAGGGTACTCAAGTATTATACTTTAAAGGGAATACCTAAATGTCTAATTAAATTAAATAAGCATTTCTGTCATATAGTTAAAATTTCTGTATTATATATGTAAACAGAGTGGTTAATTCCTGATAGCACATTTAAAATGAATTCTTAATAGTATTTGGATAGCAAACCAAGTTTTCTAACATATTTTCCCACATTTTCTTTTGTAGTTTTGTGAGTCCTAGAATAGTACAACCATGTTTCGGAATAGTCTCAAGATGCTTCTTACTGGAGGAAAATCAAGTCGTAAGAACAGATCAAGTGGTGAGTAACTCTGCTTCATTTATTTTGTGTTATGATTTGGAAAAGAAAGTTCTCTTAGGGATCTGAATTAATGCTACCACAGTTCATATATTTTATTAAATGGCTTATTTATTTTGGAAAAAGTTTACATTCCTATAGGTCGACATATTCTTTATTAAGAAGAATACTTGAACACTCATCAGGAATAGTCAGGTAAATGAAGAGTTTGTGAAGGAAAAATGCTTATTTCAGATATATGAGAGTGTAGTGTTTCTATGTAGTACATATTAAATACCTTCCAGACTTAAATTTACTTTAAGAATTAACCTGTAAAATTATTTCAGTCCAAGATACTCTTTGGGGAATGAGACTAAAAATAATAGAGATAGTCCTCAAAGGGTTATACAAAAAATGATATGTAAATTGGACATTTTTACAATCATTAAAAGATATTTTTTTAAAAAGTGTGTAATTCTTAGACTTTTAAGGTAAAAACAAACCAAACCTGTATAGATGGTTTTTTGGGAGAAATCTTGAAGATTAATACACTACATAGTGGAGAGTGAAAAAGTTGGCTTAAAGCTCAACATTCAGAAAATGAAGATCATGGCATCCAGTCCCATCACTTCATGGGAAATAGATGGGGAAACAGTGGAAACAGTGTCAGACTTTATTTTTCTGGGCTCCAAAATCACTACAGATGGTGACTGTAGCCATGAAATTAAAAGACGCTTACTCCTTGGAAGGAAAGTTATGACCAACCTAGATAGCATATTCAAAAGCAGAGACATTACTTTGCCAACAAAGGTCCGTCTAGTCAAGGCTATGGTTTTTCCTGTGGTCATGTATGGATGTGAGAGTTGGACTGTGAAGAAGGCTGAGCACCAAAGAAATGATGCTTTTGAACTGTGGTGTTGGAGAAGACTCTTGAGAGTCCCTTGGACTGCAAGGAGATCCAACCAGTCCATTCTGAAGGAGATCACCCCTGGGATTTCTTTGGAAGGAATGATGCTAAAGCTGAAACTCCAGTACTTTGGCCACCTCATGTGAAGAGTTGACTCATTGGAAAAGACTCTGATGCTGGGAGGGATTGGGGGCAGGAGGAGAAGGGGACGACAGAGGATGAGATGGCTGGATGGCATCACTGACCCGATGGACGTGAGTCTGAGTGAACTCCGGGAGTTGGTGATGGACAGGGAGGCCTGGCGTGCTGCGATTCATGGGGTTGCAAAGAGTCGGACATGACTGAACGACTGATCTGATCTGATCTGATTTGTTTTCTACAAATGGATTGTTGATTTTTATCATATTTTCTTTCATTGACGTGTAGCTATTTACAACATTGTGTTAGTTTCAAGTGTACAACAGCAAGTCAGTATTTTTGCAGATTATATCTCATTTATAGGTTATTATAAGAAAATGGTATAATTCTCTGTTTAGTTCAGTTTGGTCACTCAGTCATGTCCGACTCTTTGCGACCCCATGAACCGCAAAACGCCAGGCCTCGCTGTCCATCACCAACTCCACCCAAACCCATGTCCGTTGAGTCGGTGATGCCATCCAACCATCTCATCCTTTTTTGTCCCCTTCTCCTCCTGCCCTCAATCTTTCCCAGCATCAGGGTCTTTTCAAATGAGTCAGCTCTTCTCATCAGGTAGCCAAAGTATTGGAGTTTCAGATTCAACATCAGTCCTTCCAGTGAACACCCAGGACTGATCTCCTTTAGGATGGCCTGGTTGAATCTCCTTGCAGTCCAAGGGACTCTCAAGAGTCTTCTCCAATACCATAGTTCAAAAGCATCAATTCTTCGGTGCTCAGCCTTCTTTATAGTCCAACTCTCACATCCGTACATGACCACTGGAAAAACCATAGCCTTGATTAGATGGACCTTTGTTGGCAAAGTAATGTCTCTGCTTTTGAATATGCTATCTAGGTTGGTCATAACTTTCCTTCCAGGGAGCAAGCGTCTTTTAATTTCATGGCTGCAATCACCATCTGCAGTGATTTTGGAGCCCTCCCAAAAAATAAAGTCAGCCACTGTGTCCACTGTTTCCCCATCTATTTGCCATGAAGTGATGGGACTGGATGCCATGATCTTCATTTTCTGAATGTTGATCTTTAAGCCAACTTTTTCACTCTCCTCTTTCACTTTCATCAATAGCCTCTTTAGTTCTTCTTGACTTTCTGCCATAAGAGTGGTGTCATCTGCATATCTGAGGTTATTGATATTTCTCCCAGCAGTCTTGATTCTAGCTTGTGCTTCCTCCAGCCCAGTGTTTTTCATGATGTACTCTGCATATAAGTTAAATAAGCAGGGTGACAATATACAGCCTTGATGTACTCCTTTTCCTATTTGGAACCAGTCTGTTGTTCCATGTCCAGTTCTAACTGTTGCTTCCTGACCTGTATACAGGTTTCTTAAGAGGCAAGTCAAGTGATCTGGTATTCCCATCTCTTGAAGAATTTTCCATAGTTTATTGTGATCCACACAGTCAAAGGCTTTGGCATAGTCAGTAAAGCAGAAATAGATGTTTTTCTGGAACTCTCTTGCTTTTTCCATGATTCAGCGGATGTTGGCAATTTGATCTCTGGTTCCTCTGCCTTTTCTAAAACCAGCTTGAACATCAGGAAGTTCACGGTTCACATATTGCTGAAGCCTAGCTTGGAGAATTTTGAGCATTACTTTACTAGCATGTGAGATGAGTGCAATTGTGCAGTAGTTGAGCACTCTTTGGCATTGCCTTTCTTTGGGATTGGAATGAAAACTGACCTTTTCCAGTCCTGTGGCCACGGCTGAGTATTCCAAATTTGCTGGCATATTGAGTGCAGCACTTTCACAGCATCATCTTTCAGGATTTGAAATAGCTCAACTGGAATTCCATCACTTCTACTCACTTTGTTCATAGTGATACTTTCTAAGGCCCACTTGACTTCACATTCCAGGATGTCTGGCTCTAGATGAGTGATCACACCTTCGTGATTATCTGGGTCATGAAGATCTTTTTTGTACAGTTCTTCTGTGTATTCTTGCCACCTCTTCTTTATATCTTCTGCTTCTGTTAGGTCCCTACCATTTCTGTCCTTTAATGACCCCATCTTTGCATGAAATGTTCCCTTGGTATCTAATTTTCTTGAAGAGATCTCTAGTCTTTCCCATTCTGTTGTTTTCCTCTATTTCTTTGTATTGATCGCTGAGGAAGGCTTTCTTATCTCTCCTTGCTATTCTTTGGAACTCTGCATTCAAATGGGTATATCTTTCCTTTTCTCCTTTGCTTTTTGCTTTCCTTTTTTTCACAGCTATTTGTAAGGCCTCTTCAGACAGCCATTTTGCTTTTTTGCATTTCTTTCCATTTCTTTTCCTGTCTCCTGTGCAATGTCATGAACCTCCGTTCATAGTTCATCAGGCACTCTATCTATCAGATCTAGTCCCTTAAATCTATTTGTCACTTCCACTGTATAGTCATAAGGGATTTTATTTAGGTCATACCTGAATGGTCTAGTGGTTTTCTCCACTTTCTTCAATTTCAGTCTGAATTTGGCAATAAGGAGTTCATGATCTGAGCCACAGTCCGCTCCTGGTCTTGTTTTTGCTTACTGTATAGAGCTTCTCCATCTTTGGCTGCAAAGAATATAATCAATCTGATTTCAGTGTCAACCATCTGGTGATGTCCATGTGTAGAGTCTTCTCTTGTGTTGTTGGAAGAAGGTGTTTGCCAAGACCAGTGCATTCTCTTGGCAGAACTCTACTAGCCTTTGCCCTGCTTCATTCTGTATTCCAAGGGCAAATTTGCCTGTTACTCCAGGTGTTTCTTGACTTCCTACTTTTGCATTCCAGTCCCCTATAATGAAAAGGACATCTCTTTTGGGTGTTAGTTCTAGAAGGTCTTGTAGGTCTTCATGGAACCATTCAACTTCGGCTTCTTCAGCATTACTGGTCAGGGCCTAGCCTTGGATTACCGTGATATTGAATGGTTTGCCTGGGAAACATACAGAAATCATTCTGTCGTTTTTGAGATTGCATCCAAGTACTACATTTCAGACTCTTTTGTTGACTATGATGGCTACTCCATTTCTTCTAAGGGATTCCTGCCCACGGTAGTAGATATAATGGTCATCTGGGTTAAATTCACCCATTCCAGTCCAGTAAATCCTTCTTTCTATTATATTCTTTTAAGCTTTTCCGTTTCCTATTTTTATGCATTTCACAAGTTTTCGTGGGTGGTATGGGTTTCCCTGGTGGCTCAGTCTTAAAGAATCTGCCTGCAGTGCAGTTGACACAGAAAACTGAGGTTTGATCCCTGGGTCAGATCCTCTGGAGAAGGAAATGGCAGCCACTTTGGTATTCTTGCCCGGAATATCCCACGGACAGAGGATCCTGGCAGGCTACTATCCATAAGATCGCAAAGAGTTGGACACAACTGAAGTGACTTAGCATAGCATTGTTCGTATATTCTTTATCATTCTCTTCAAAATATCTTTTAGCACTGCTTGTAATTTCTTCTTGACCCATAGGTATTTAAAGTATAATTGTTTATTTCCAAATAGTTGATGATTTCCTCGTCATCTTATTATTAACTTAGCTAATTGTACTCTTATCAGAGAAGCTATCCTGTATTATTTTACTGTTTTTATATTTATTGAGGTTTTCCTTATAGCTTTGCATACAGTCAGTTTTGTCTGATGTTCTTGATGAACCCAGTAATGTGGATTCTGCAGTTACTGGGTACAGTGTAGGTCATTTTTGTAAATCAGATCAGATCAGATCAGTCGCTCAGTCATGTCCGACTCTTTGTGACCCCATGAATCACAGCATGCCAGGCCTCCCTGTCCATCACCAACTCCCGGAGTTCACTGAGACTCAACGTCCATCGAGTCAGCGATGCCATCCAGCCATCTCATCCTCTGTCGTCCCCTTCTCCTCCTGCCCCCAATCCCTCCCAGCATCAGAGTCTTTTCCAATGAGTCAACTCTTCGCATGAGGTGGCCAAAGTACTGGATCCTCAAATGTTTTATGTCCTAACTTTTTAAAAAATTATTTACTAAGAAAGGTATGCTTAAATCGTATACTATGATTGTGGAATTGTCTATATCTGGAAGCTTTCTTATTAGGGAAGATCCCTGGAGTAGGAAATGGCAACCTACTCCAGTATTCTTGCCTGGAGAATCCCATGAACAGAGGAGCCTGGCGGGCTGTAGTCCATGGAATCGCAAAGTCGGACATGACTGAGCCACTAACACACACACACACGCATGCACACACACCCAATGATGAAATGTTCCTCTTTATTTTTAATAATGCCTTTTGCTTGAAAGTTGACTTTGTCTAATGTTAACATAGCTGTCTAGCATTGTTTGGATAGTATTTTAAGGCATAATTTGTTCTATTCTTTTATTTTCAACATATCTATATAGTTATACTGTTAGTAGCACATAGTTGAATTTTCTTTTTGTATTCATATAAGTTTTTCCTCTCAAAGGAGATGTTGGAATTCATTTACATTAATTCAGCCAGTGATACAGACTTCCCTCGTAGTGCATTCAGTAAAGAATCTGTCTGCAATGCAGGAGACCCAGGTTTAATTCCTGGGTCCGGAAGATCCCCTAGAGAAGGAAAAGACAATCCATTCCACTCTTCTTGCCTTAAGAATCTCATGGACAGAGGAGCCTGGCAGGCTACAGCCCATGGGGTTGCAAGAGGCAGACATGACTTAGTGATTAAACCACCACCAACCAGGGGTATATCTGGGGTTGAATATAACATTGCTCTTTGTTTTGTGCTAGTCCTGCTGGTTCTGTGCTTTCCCCCCCTCTCTTTTATTGCTTTATTTTGTATTGATCAGAATATTTTTTATATTCCATATCTCTCCCTACTGATTTGGGGATTATGAAGTCTTATTATAATTCATTCAGTAACCACTTTAAGGTTAAAACATCAATCAAAGTTTGGTGTCAATTGGTACTTTTACCCTCTGCTTGGACAATGCAAGTCTTAGAATCTTTACATTAGTTTAAATAGTTTGTATTTAAACTCCACAAGACATTATTATTGTTTTATGTAGTCACTGTTATATAGATTTATTCACAGATTTGACCTTTTTATTGATATTTATTCCCTCCTTCCTTCACTGTCTAGATGGAATCACCAAATTTCTTTTTGTTTATAGAACACCCTTTATAATTTCCTTTAGTTGGAATCTTGGTGTGGCAAATTTGCTTCAGTTGTCTGAAAACACCTTTATTTTGCCTTTATTTTTGCAGGATGTTTTTGCTGGGAGTGGAATTATATATTTTCACCTGTTTTCTTTCAGCGCTTTGAAATATTGTTCATTGTCTTCTGGCTTCTTGAATAACTTCTGGTGAAAAGTTAGCTGTCACTCTAAATGCTCTCTGCAATCTGTCTTTTATCTCTTTGTTTTTAGTTTTCTAGATGTTACATTGATGTGTGTAGGAGTGCTTTTCTTTTTAATTTTTCTTTGTTTAGCTTCTGTTTATGTTTGGTAGGGTTTTCCGAATATGTGGCTTGATGACTTTCATCAGTTTGGGAAAATTATTTCTCATTATCTTTTTAAATTTTATTTTTCCCCCTTTTCTATTTGTTCTTGATAGACTACATGTGTGCCATTTATGTCTCTTACACTTTCTTTCTATCCTTTTGACTCTGTGGTTTATGTTGGATAGTATAAAAAAATCTGTTTTTGTTGTTGTTGTTCAATCGCTAAGTCATGTATGACTCTTTGCAACCTCATGGACTGTAACATGCCAGGATCCTCTGTCTTCCACTAGTTCCCAGAGTTTAATCAAATTCATGTCCATTGAGTTGGGTGATGTTATCTAACTATCTCTTCCTCCGCCACCCCCTTTTCCCTTTGCCTTCAATCTTTCCCAGCATCAAAGTCTTTTCCAGTGAGTTGGCTTTTCTCATCAGGTGGTCAAAGTAGTGGAGCTTCAGCTTCAACATCAGCCCTTCCAATTAATAGTCAGGGTTGATTTCCTTTCAGTCAGTTCAGTTCAGTCACTCAGTTGTGTCCAACTCTTTGCGACCCCATGGACTGCAACATTCCAGGCCTCCCTGTCCATCACCAACTCACAGAGTTTACTCAAACTCATGTCCATTGAGGCAGTGATGCCATCCAACCATCTCATCCTGTGTCGTCCCCTTCTCCTCCTGCCTTCAGTCTTTCCCAGCATCAGGGTCTTTTCCAGTGAGTCAGTTCTTCGCATCAAGAATGGCCAAAGTATTGGAGTTTCAGCTTCAACATGAGTCCTTCCAATGAACATTCAGAACTGATTTCCTTTAGGATGGACTGGTTGGATCTCCTTGCCGGGCCAAGGGACTCTCAAGAGTCTTCTCCAACACCACAGTTCAAAAGCATCAGTTCTTTGGCACTCAGCTTTCTTTAGAGTCCAACTCTCACATCCATACACTACTGGAAAAATCATAGCTTTGACTAAATGGACCTTTGTTGGCAAAGTAATGTCTCTGCTTTTTAACATGCTGTCTAGGTTGGTCATAACTTTTCTTCCAAGGAGCAGGAGTCTTTTTATGTCGTGACTGCAGTCACCATCTGCAGTGGTTTTGGGCCCAAGAAAATAAAGTCAGCCACTGTTTCCACTGTTTCTCCATCTATTTGCCATGAAGTGATGGGACTGGATGCCATGATCTTAGTTTTCTGAATATTGAGCTTTAAGCCAACTTTTTCACTCTCCTCTTTCACTTTCATCAAGAGGCTCTTTAGTTCTTCTTCACTTAATCAGTGGGGAACTGATTTCCTTTAGGATTGACTAGTTTGATCTTCTTGCTGTCCAAGGGACTCTCAAGAGTCTTCTCCAGCACCACCATTCAAAAACATCAGTTCTGGTGCTTAGTCTTCTTTATGGTCCAACTCTCACATCCATACATGACTACTGGAAAAGCCATACGCATCTTTGTCAGCAGCACCTTTGTCAGCAGAATGATGTCTCTGCTTTTTAATACAGTGTCTTGGAGAAGGCAATGGCAACCCACTCCAGTGTTCTTGCCTGGAGAATCCCAGGGACGGCGGAGCCTGGTGGGCTGCCGTCTATGGGGTCGCACAGAGTCGGACACAACTGAAGCGACTTAGCAAGGAGCAAGTGTCTTTTAATTTCATAGCTGCGGTCACCATCTGCGGTGATTTTGGAGCCAAAAAAATAAAATTTGTCACTGTTTCTACTTTCTCCTTTTCTATTTGCCGTGAAATGATGGGACCAGATGCCATGAACTTAGTTTTTTGCATGTCAGTTTTAAGTCAACTTTTTCAGTGTCCTCTTTCACCCCCATCAAGAGACTCTATAGTTCCTCTTCATTTTCTGCCATCAGAGTGGTATCATCTGCATATCTGAAGTTGTTGATGTTTTTCCCAGTAATGTTGATTCCAGCTTGTGATTCGTCCAGTCCAGCATTTTGCATAATATACTCTGCATGTAAGTTAAATAAGCAGGGTGACAATATACAGCCTTGACATACTGCTTTCCAAGTTTTGTACCAGTCCATTTGTTTCATGTCCAGTTCTGCCCCTCCCCACCACCCCCATCAAGTCCAGTTATAACTATTGCTTTTGACCCACATACAGATTTCTCAGGAGATAAGTAAGGTGCTCTGGTATTCCTATCTCTTTAAGAATTTTCCACAGCTTGTTGTGATCCATACAGTCAAAGGCTTTAGTGTAGTCAGTGTAGCAGAAATAGATTTTTTTCTGGAACTCCTTTGCTTTCTCCTTGATCCAGAGAATGTTGACGATTTGATCTCTGGTTCTTCTGCCGCTTTGAAACCCAGTTTGTACATCTGGAAGATCTCAATTCACATAATGGTGTAGCCGTGCTTGAAGAATTTTGAGCATAACCTTGCCAGCATGTGAAATGAGCACAGTTGTATGGGAGTTTGAACATTCTTTGGCATTGCAATCTCAAAGAAGGGAAATGCCAAAGAATGTTTGTTCACTGATTCATTCTTCATTGGTCTATAATCTGCTTTTAACTGCATTCAGTTCTTAATTTTAGTTTTTGTACATTTCAGTTCTAGAAATTCCATTTGCTTTATTAATTTTTTTTAATTTGGAAATAATTTTAAGTTTGCAGAAAAGTTGCAACAATAATGCAAAAAACTCCATATACCCTCCCACAGATTCATGAACTTTTCACTGTATTTGTGTCAGCATTCTCTTTCCATATGTACATACACAGAGCGTCTCCTCTCCTCTACTTCACCTTTTCTGTCTCACTCACTCTTTTTTATTTTTTTTATGTGGCTTTTTATATGTTTTATTTTACAATAGAAAGCTTTTAAACATTCTTTTGCAAAACAAAGAATAAATGTGTGAAGTAAATCTATTTAGCCTCCTAAATTCTTTTTTCTTGGTA
Source organism: Bos indicus x Bos taurus (assembly GCF_003369695.1). NCBI lineage: Eukaryota > Metazoa > Chordata > Mammalia > Artiodactyla > Bovidae > Bos > Bos indicus x Bos taurus. The sequence goes on from NC_040094.1 coordinate 48,510,181, forward strand.
AAACTATGGTTTATCAGACTGTTTGTTCAGAACAAGTAAGTATATGTGTGTTCTGGGAATGTGTTTTCAAGAATTATTACAATCTAATCAATCAACAAATGCTTATTAAGTACCTACTCTGAACAACAGAGAAGGCAATGGCAACCCACTCCAGTACTCTTGCCTGGAAAATCCCATGGAAGGAGGAGCCTGGTAGGCTGCAGTCTACAGGGTCTCTAAGAGTCCGGCATGACTGAGTGACTTCACTTTCACTTTTCACTTTCATGCATTGGAGAAGGAAATGGCAACCCACTCCAGTGTTCTTGCCTGGAGAATCCCAGGGACAGAGGAGCCTAGTGGGCTGCCGTCTATGGAGTCAAACAGAGTCGGACACGCCTGAAGCGACTTAGCTGCAGCAGCAGCAGCAGCAGTCTGTACAAGATTCCACTGGAATTGTTTCATTGGCTTATATCTTCAGGTATTTGAAGATGGGTCAAATGCATCATGCCCCTTTACTCTTAAAAACTTCAGTATGTATTTCTTAAGGAGATTACTTTTTATAACCACAGTACATGGATTCACCTCAAGCAATGTTGATATAATACTTTCATCTTATTTACCATTTATTCTCTAAATTTTGTCAGTTTACCTAGTGACTTTTAAATAGAATTTTATCCCTTCCTTTCCAAGATGCAGTCCAGAATAAGGTATTACATTACTTGTTACATCTTTTTACTCTCATTTAATTTGTTATGGTTTCATAGCCTTTCTTGACATGTTTGAAGAATAACTGAACTGCTCCTAATTGTACTTTTTTTTTTTTTTGCAATGATTAGATTCAGGTTATATATCTGTGGTCTGAATGTTACATAAATGTATGTTGTTTTCTTCTTAGGGTATTATAGCTGGAGGCACACAATGTCCATCTGTTACTCATATGTGATTCTGATGACCAAATCAGGGTACTCTCTACTTTCTCTGCTGTACAGATATGAATTTTCCCTTTTAACTTGAAAACAATTTATAGATAGACACCATTAGGTTTTTTTTTTTAATTCTTTCTGTTCTTTGTGAGTAGTATTTCAATCTTGTCTCTTAACCTGTCTGAACAATGGTAAGTTGCTATTTATATCTATATCTGTCTTAAAGTCTGTACCTATGATAGACACTCTAAATATATCTGTTTCTCTTGGATTTTACTTACATAATTATATTTCCTCCTATGCCAATTTGTGTGTGTGTGTGTGTGTGTGTGTGTGTGTGTGTGTGAGCTTTTTATTTTGGGTTAATTTTATCTTTATAGAAGAGTTGCCAAGATAGTACAGAGAATTCCTGTATACTCTTTACCTGGTTTTCCCTATTGTTGCATCTGTGTTACCATGGTGCATTTGTCAAAACTAAGAAACCAACATTGGTACATTGCTATTAACTAAACTCCAGATTTCTATGGATTTCATTAGCTTTTTCATTAAAGTCCTCATTGTGTTCCAGAATTGAATCCAGAGAACTATATAGCATTTACTTATTGCATCTCTCCAAACACTGATTGGATTTGACAGAAGACAAATAATAGTTGACATCACCATACTGGTTAAGTTCTCCCAACTCCACTGACCACATTTTGAAAGAGGCGCACACGTGTGCGCACACACACACACGCACACACACACACACTCACTCACTCACTCACTCACTCATACATGTCAGAGATCTGAACTGCCCTCAAATTTGACATTTAAAGAAATAGTTTATCCAAAATTTGTCTTCTGGTCAAGAACTGTGATTTTCTTAGTTTTTCACTTTTGATACCAGCAGTAGGATTTTCTGTCCCTTCATAGCAATTAATCCATATAAAATAGGTAGTAGGAAAAGACTAAAGCCATATTAAGATGCAGATGCTGGGTAGACTTTTTGCCCTGAGCACTAGTGTGAGTGATTCATTTCTAAATACTAGGCTTATTAGAGGTAGGCACCAAATTTGTGCTTTAGCAGTTACAATTACCAGTCGTTGTATTCTAGACATTTGAACAACTGCTGCTTTAGTAGCGATCATATTATTGAACCCATATATGTCAAGATTCTACTATAGTATTAAAGCTTATTATTTTGATTTACTAGGCATTTAATTATGTCTATAATGATTTTGGGGGGTCTTATTCTACTATTTTTTCTTTTCCATGGTTTTTCATGTGAAATGTTTATAATTTAGAGTAGTTATAAAAATAGTGATTTGTGTTCTGTATTGCAGGAATTTGTAGAGAAGCAGTCTGTTTTTCTTAAAGTGTTCACTGAGAAATTCCAAAGCAAGAATAAATTTGATATTAAAAGGAAAAAATGTGTTTATGGAATGATATCATTATTGTTTTCATCATCACAGTTTTTTTTTCTTTAATCATTAGTGAATAATTGGGTGGGTGCTTTATTCTTTATATTATTATTTTTGGCTCATGGCATATTTTTAAAATTAGTAAGGTCAGTTTTCTCATGGCTTAATCATTTGTTTTGTTTTAGAGAACCATTTTAATTTTTACTTTGAAAAGAATTCATAATAAAGGAAATTGGGTATTCTAATTTGTTCTTTGAATAGTTGATCTGAACTTTTATGTGGGCCACTAGATGAAGATTTAAAAAATAGATTTTATGTCAAGTAATAACAAATGAATTTTCTTAGGCAAAGTTTTCCCTCAAAGGACATGTGAATATCAACTTTGAATTTTGTAGCTTACTTCAGATTTATAATGTGGAAATTGTTTCTGATGTGTGTAGGACTTGGAACTCTTGTGAAAAGACAACTGTGTGGTTCTTTTGAATTATGAGTGATAAAGGAAAAATATGTGTTTTTGTGTTTTATAAAATTTAAATATTTATATATTTTTAACTGTTATTTTTATTGTTTACAATCAGGCAAGTAATTAGTAAAAGTTCCAGTATGGTTCTTTGATATAACTAATGCCACTATTTGGTATCATTGTTTTGGTAAATCATCATTCAGGTATGAGGGGAAAAAATACTATCAAGTTCAGATTATTCAGGAATTCAAAAAGTATAGTACCCCTAGTATAACACAGCCATTGGAAGAAAAAAATATCTTGAGGCTATCTCCTTTCCAAAATAAAAAATGAGCATGAGAAAGCAGAAATGCAGAAAGAAAAGTAAGCAAACTAAATAAAACTATAGTTAAATGTAAATAATTCCTGATAATATACTACAAGTAGAATTTGTTCCAGGAAAGCAAAGATGTTTCTGTGTCAGAAAATCAACACAAGTTTTTACTTAGAAAAAAAAATAAAACCACATTATTATATCATTATATTCTGCTAAAGCATTTTATAAATCTGAGCAACCATTAAAAACATCATTAATATAGAAGGATACTTTAATAAAGGGTATTCACCAAATCCAACAGCAAATACCATTCTAAACAAAAATGAATCAGCCATTTCCATAAAAACAGAAACATAATAGAGATTTCTCCTATTATCAACCTTTTTCAAAATTGTTTAGAAGTTCCTAGTATCCAGTAAAGACAAGAAATTGGAAAAGACAAGACAACGCCATTTTTATTTTTAGGCAAGGTATAAAAACCCAGAATCCAGTAAATATCTATTAGAAATAATAATGTAATTTGGCAAGGTGATTGACACTTTTAGCTCTGCCAGTATTTACTGATTAGGAATGTAAATGAGAAAAAAAAATTACATTCACAGGTATAACAGCCATCAAATTCTCAGGAATAGATTTAACAGGAAACTTTATTGAAGTGTGTAAGACTTTGGTTCAGTTCAGTTGCTCAGTCGTGTCCAACTCTTTGCGACCCCATGGACCGCAGCACGCCAGGCTTCCCTGTAAGACTTGGACAGATGGAAAGACATATCATGCTTCTGGATTTACATATATTTATTTCAGTTCCATTCAGGAAACAGGTTCATTTTCAGTTGGATTCAGTTCAGTTCAGTTGCTCAGTTGTGTCTGACTCTGCAACCCCATGGACTACAGCACATGAAGCTTCCCTATCCATCACCAACTCCTGGAGCTTGCTCAGACTCAATATCCATCGAGTCGGTGATGCCATCCAGCCATCTCATCCTCTTTTGTCCCCTTCTCCTACTGCCTTCAATCTTTCCCAGCATCAGGGTCTTTTCCAGTGAGTCAGTTCTTCACATCAGGTGGCCAAAGTATTGGAGTTTCAGCTTTAGCATCAGTCTTTCCAGTGTATATTCAGGGATGATTTCCTTTACAGTTGACTGGTTTGATCTTGCTGTCCAAGGAACTCTTTAATTCCAGCACCACAGTTGAGAAGCATTAGTTCTTTGGTGCTCAGCTTTCTTTACAGTCCAACTCTCATATCCATACATGACTACTGGAAAAACCATCAGTTCAGTTCAGTTCAGTCGCTTAGTCATGTCCGACTCTTTGTGACACCATGGACTGCACCACACCAGGCCTCCCTGTCTATCACCACCTCCTGGAGCCTACTCAAACTCATGTCCATTGAGTTGGTGATGCCATCCAACCATCTCATCCTCTCTTGGCCCCTTCTCCTCCCACCTTCAATCTTTCCCAGCATCAGGGTCTTTTCAGATGAGTCAGTTCTTCGCATCAGGTGGTGAAAGTATTGGAGTTTCAGGTTCAGCCCTTTCAGTGAATATTCAGGACTGATTTCCTTTAGGATGGACTGGCTGGATCTCCTTGCTGTCCATGGGATCTCAAGAGTCTTCTCCAACACCACAGTTCAAAAACATCAATTCTTCCACCCTCAGCTTTCTTTATAGTCCAACTCTCACGTCCATACATGACTACTAGAAAAGCCATAGCTTTGACTATATGGACCTTTGTTGGTAAAGTTATGTCTCTGCTTTTTAATATGCTGTCTAGGTTGATCACGACTTTTCTTCCAAGGAGCAAGTGTGTTTTAGTTTCATGGCTGCAGTCACCATCTGCAGTGATTTTGGAGCCCAAGAAAATTGTCTGTCACTGTTTCTATTGTTTCCCCATCTATTTGCCATGAAGTGATGGGACCAGATGCCATGATCTTAGTTTTCTGAATGTTGAGTTTTAAGCCAACTTTTTGACTTTCCTCTCACTTTCATCAAGAGGCTCTTTAGTTCCTCTTTGTTTTCTGCCATAAGGGTGGTGTCATCTGAATATCTGGGGTTGTTGGTATTTCTCCCAGCAGTCTTGATTTCAGCTTGTGCTTCATCCAGCCCGGCATTTCACATGATTTACTCTGCCTAGACATTAAATAAGCCAGGTGACAATATACAGCCTTGATGTTCTCCTTTCCCAATTTGGAACCACTGCGTTGTTCCATGTCTGGTTCTAACTGTTGCTTCTTGACCTGCATACGGACTTCTCAGGAGGCAGGTAAGGTGGTCTGGTATTCCTGTCTCTTGAAGAATCTTCCACGGCTTGTTGTGATCCATATAGTCAAATGTTTTAGCATAGCCAGTGAAACAGAAGTAAAATAACTTTAAAATTCTATGGAAGAATAAGTGAAAATAATGAAGTATGAAAAGGAATCATTGATTCTGGTATGACTTATAAGATATTAAAACTGATAAAAATGCATGGTTACATAGGCAAATAGGCTATATTTGTCTAGGACAGAGAGGAAGAAAACCATAGGATTAATAAGGCCAGAGCATTATTGCCACTTCATTTTGTGGAGCTGTCCGACACATTGTAGGACACAAATGCCATTATGACCAAAAGATACCTTCTGAATGTTGAACAGCCAAAATCTGTCTTTGATTTGGACTTAAGGTAGAGATAGAATGGAGGTATTGGAGTGGAATTGCTGGTCATTTGGAGAAAGGTGCAGGGTTTTGTGTGAACAAGTGCTTTTGTTTCTTTGGGGTAAATGTCCACGAGTACAGTTCCTAGGACATGTTTTAGTTGCATGTTTTGTTTTTACAGAAAGTTCCATCTTTTTTTCAGAGTGTCTGTACCATTTTACATTCCCACCAGCAGTGTGCAGATAATCTAATTTCTTCGCATCCTTGGTAGCGTTTGGTGTTGTCACTGTGTATGTTGGTATCTCACTGTGGTTCTAGTCTGTGTTTCCCTAGTGACTCAGTGATACTGAGCATCTTTTCATGTGCTTATTTGCTTTCTGTATGTCTTCTTTGGTGAAATATCTCTCCATGGCTTTTGGTTGTCTTCTGGTTGAGTTATTGTTGTTCATGTGTTAGGTTTTGAGAGTTCTTTATGTAATATATTCTAGACTTTGTCAGATAACGTTTTTTGCAAATATTTTCTGTCAGCCTATTGATTGTGTTTCTAACCCCTTAGCAGTCTTTTCATAAAGTTTTTAACATGATGAAGTCCAGTTTATTGTTTTACTTTCATAGATCATGATGTAGTTTCTGTCAACAGATACTTACTTATTAATCACTAAGTACTGGGTAGTCAAGGCTATGGTTTTTCCAGTAGTCATGTATGGACGTGAGAGTTGGACTATAAAGAAAGCTGAGGGCGGAAGAATTGATGCTTTTAAACTGTGGTGTTGGAGAAGACTCTTGAGAGTCCCTTGGACTGCAAGGAGATCCAACCAGTACATCCTAAAGGAGATCAGTCCTGAGTGTTCAATGGGAGGACTGATGTTGAAGCTGCAACTCCAATACTTTGGCCACCTGATGCAAAGAGCTGACTCATTGGAAAAGACCCTGATGCTGGGAAACACTGAGGGCAGGAGGAGAAGGGGATGACAGAGGATGAGATGGTTGGATGGCATCACTGCCTCAATGGTCATGAGTTTGGGTAAACTCCAGGAGTTGGTGATGGACAGGGAGGCCTGGCGTGCTGCGGTTCATGGGGTCGCAAAGAGTCGGGCATGACTGAGCAACTGAAGTGAACTGAGTATACTCTCTGAAATATGAAATCTCTTTTGATATTTGAGTTTGAGTTAATTTCTCTTTAATCACTTTATGAGCAAAAACTCTGCCCATCTGTGAAAATAGGGCAGTTTGTTAGAAGAATTTCTTATAGGCATTCCACCTCCCCTCCTCACTGCCCCTAATTGGGCATTGAAATTAATTAAAACCTTCATTGCTCTCCGAATAGTGAATGCTCATAACAAACTATAAAGAAATATGTACAGTAGTATTCATATAAATATATTTATGCTATAAAAGTATCTTTTTCCTTCCAGGGACAGTAAGTTTTATTTCACTAATAAACCATGAAATTACAGCATAAGCTTTTCAAGGGTTTTTACCTTTTCTGTACCTTGGTCTAACAAATTTGGTTAGAAAACACTCCTATTTAATATGAGGAAAGGATTTTCTTATTTAATTATAGAGCTGCAACATCTTTTGTAATAAAACCCAAACCTGTCATATTTTTATTGACTGCTGTTTCACTTTCTGGTCCTTGCCTGTCTATTTACCCAATCTATTTTGTCAGTTGAGAAGTCTACTCTTTATGAAATTCATTTGTCCTTGCCAATTAAGATAGGCTGTCATAGAATTTGAGGTGAAAAGTCATTAGTGAAAGTGACAGAGTGTGCCTGTATTAAAGAGAAGGATTCTTATTTGGTGGTAGGCTGCGAAAATGAATATGACTGAGAGTGAAGAAAAGTGGTGAGAACCTTGAAATTGCATTTTGAAACATATCTGATTTGACTGGTTTTATTTATATTTCAGGTATTTGTAGCAGTTTAGCAATTAAACTAATATCACTTCTCATCAGATAGACACATACACTTGCACTCATGTTTTCACCTCTATTTCCAATTTTATTTTTGTCCTATTTATTCAGCGTTATTTGAGCTATGCTAAACTTCACAAGATGAATTGTCATGACTTCATCTTTTACTGTGCTTCATGTATCATATAAATTATTTATTTCTTGAAAGTTTATTGGAACTCAGACATAAAAATGGCTAGCCTGAGTTTCTTGGGGGTTTTTTTAGGTAGTTTTTTGACAATATTTTTTATTTTATTGTCATGAGTCTAATTAGGTTTCCTCTAGACCAGCTTGGATAATTTATTATTTTCCTAGAAAGTGTCCATTTCATCTGTTCATGGCATTTCCCAGTCAAGAATCCTGGAGTGGCTTGCCATTTCCTTCTCCAGAGGATCTTCCTGACCCAGGGGTCGAATTATTATTTGATTTATAATATTCTCCTTATTAATTTTTTACATAGTTTGATTTTATTGGAACATAGCCACACCCATTTGTGATAGAGACTGTACAGTCCACACTCCTGAAATATTTATGATCCAATCCTGTGAAAAATATTTTACCAGTTGAGGTTGGTTTTCTTTGTTTTGTATTTTACTCTGACTGTATTTTGATCAGGTCTTATAACTACCTCATGGATGCTAGAAAACAGAATGTATTTACTCTTGATAGAGTGAACTTTACTCATTTTTTAGCTCCTGTATGTTAATGTTGACTTTCTGATACTTTTGCCTCAAGTCTGTCTAGTTTTTGTATTTAAGGTGTATCTCTTATAAATAGGTAGTTTTCTTATTGTTAAATCCAGTCTGATTATCTATTTTTAAATGGTCTATTAAGCCCATTTCACTGACTATATAACTACTGATGTGATTTGGTGTAAGTCTCATCTTTCTTTTTTTTTTTTTTGCATTCCATGTGTTCCTCATTCCTTTTTTTCCCTGCTCTCTGTCTTTTTTAGAATTTATGAAATATTTTAAATTCTCTTTTCTTGGGCTTTTAGCTATACTTTCTTGGATTTTTTTTTAAAAAAGAGACTATGTAAAGAATTGGGGAAAAAAAAAAAAGAATTGGGTTTCCCAGTGGCACAGTGGTAAAAAATCTGCCTACCAATGCAGGAGATAAGGGTTCATTCCCTTGGTCCAGAAGATCCCCTAGAGGAGGAAATGGCAACCCACTTCAGTATTCCTGCCTGAAAAATCCCATGGACAGAGGAGCCTGGTAGGCTACATAGTCCATGAGGTTGCATGGACTGTAGGTTGCAAAGAGTTGGACATGACTGATCACACACATGCAAAGGGTTACCATATTCATCTTAAACTTTTTATGGTCCAACTTGAATTTTTATTCTACTTTATGAGTACTGTAAGGACTTTAGGATATTTAATTCTACTTATATCCCACTTTTTGTTGTCCTGTATTTTACTTCTACTGTGGTTTATATGCCACAATACATTTCTCTTGCTTTAAGTAGTCATTAGTTTTTCAGATGTTTTTCAAATGTCTTTTTAAAAAATTGGCTCATATATTTCTTTCTTCTAGTATTCTTCATTTCTTCTTTTAAAATGATGTTTTATCTGGAATAACTTTTTTTTCACCCTGCAGAACTTTCTTTGCATTTCTTGAGGTGTAGGTCACTATAGTGAATTATCTCAGCTTTTGTTTTCTCATAATATTGTAATTTTACCTTCATTTTTTGAAGGCTATTTCCCCTGGGTATAAAATCTTAGATTGGCAGTTCTTTTCTTTCTACACTTTAAAAGATGTTATTCTGTTATCTTTTGTTTCTGATAATAAGTTGGCAGTCATTCTCATTGTTTTTACCTTGGAATGAAATGTGACTTATTTATTTAGTCTGATTGATTAAAATTTTTTCTTTATCTCGGGTGTTAGCATTTAGCTGTGATGTACCTTTCTTCCTGTTGTTTGGATTTATGTGTTGAGTCTATGTGTTGATATCTTTCATCAGTTGTGGAAAACCTTAGCTATTATTTCTTAAAGGATTTCTTCTATTTTATCATCTATGTTTTGGAACTTTAATTTGTACTTAGATTGTTTGACATTACCTCATGCATCTCAGGGCTTCTCGGGTGGCACTAATGATAAAGAACCCGCCTGCCAGCGCAAGAGATGTAAGAGACACAGGTTTGATCCCTGGGTTGCGAAGATCCCCTGGAGGAAGGCATGACAACCCACTCCAGTATTCTTGAGTGGAGAATCCCATGGACAGAGGAGCCTGGTGGGCTGCCGTCCACAGAGTTGCAAAGAGTTGAACACAACTGACGCAGCTTAGCACAGCACAACACATGCATCTCAAACTGTGTTATTTTTCTTAGCTTTTGGTAATTTTTTTTCACTTTGGTCAATTTTTGTTGGCCTGCCTCCAGGTTTATTGACATTTTTCTGCTGAGTTCAGTCAGTTTTTAAGTCCAGTTGGTTAATTCTTAATTTAGATGTTGTTTTCAATTATACAATGTTCATTTGGTTCTTTTTAAGATGGTTCACTTCTCTGATGAAATGTTTAACCTTTTCATCTGTTGTTTTTCTGTTTTTAACCTCCTTTTTTCCCTAACTTTTATGTAATAGCTAAAAATAATAGTTTAATAGTTGATATCTCTGCTAAATCCAACATTTAAGTCATATGTGCATCTGCCTTGTTAATTCTTTTGTTTCTTCACACATCTCATCATTTTTCTGTTATTTACCAGACACTGTGTTTCTGTAGAGGTTAGAGTAAATATTAATAGTATTTTTCTCTAGATGAAATAAAATTTATATTTTAAGGCAGGACAAGAAAGATTAAACATAAAATTCTTTGTGTTTATTTGGAACTTCTTCCTCCCTAATGTGCAGTGTGCATATGCATTATATATCAACCTGAATTTCTGAAAAATGACAGTGTCTGCTTAACCATAAACCATCTTTTTTCTTTCTAACACTAGCAATGTAACTTCTTAAAAGAATAGTATTTTTTCCCAGCTCTGTAGGGAGTCAGGGTGACGTGCTGTTTACTTGCTGTTTGCTTTGTTTGTGTTTACCTGGACTGTTGTATCCTTGGTGAACTTTATGTAAAATATCAGTACGCGATTTTGACGTATGATCCTTTGTCTCAAAAATGTATTTGACTATGCTTTCAACTTCTACAAGTGGAATAGTTCTCAGAGCTTTCTGTGATTCTGCTTTCTGGATTGTAATCTTCAGTCTGGCTTGAATAAAATTCTCTATTTTCTATTTGATAATTGAATTTCTGTTGAGACGTGAGAAGGAAAGCCTTTTCCTGTGTAAGACAGCTATGATGAGGGTTTGGCTCTCTTGGGTTTGATGGAGGGTTGAGGTGTATAAGGCCTAGGTTATTTTGTCTCAGTTTAGTTTGTCTCAATTCACATGTATTTCTGATGTCCAGGTAGAAGTCTCTTCTGTGTGTATGTCAGTCCTCTCTCTTTAACAGGACTCTGGGATCTAAGTACCATTTCATTATGAGCTCTTGCTCAACATTATTGTCAAACTTCCAGCCCCCCAGATTGTTGTCACCTTGAACTTGGTAGAAGGCCTGTTTGGAGAATCAGGGGGCAGGGAAAACTAGCTTTGAATTTGGAGAAAGGGATTCCTTCACTTTCTATACCAGGAGTTGACAAACAGGGTCTCCAGACTAAATCTGGCCTACCACCTGTTTTTGTAAATAGAATTTTGTGTGGACATAGCCATAATCATTTGTGTATGTATTGTCTATATTGTCTGCTTTCATACTGCAAGAGCAGAATTATGTAGTTGGAAAGGAGACTAAAGTGTTTTCTGTTTGGCCCATTATAGACAAGTTTGGTTGCCCCTGTTCTACACTGTCAAACCCATTCACAGAGTTGTTAAAAAAAAATTGCTGATTTCTCTTACCCCCCTCCATTTATTTGTTGTTCTTTTTATTTTTTAATTTCTTTAATTTATTTTTATTGAAATATAGTTGATTTATAATATTGTGTTATTTCACAATAACCAGTCTTCGTCCTCCTACCCATGTTTTGACTTAGTAAATATCTGTAGTGATCTTAAACTTCATCAGATTTTATAAACTCTAATCTTCCGTTCAGTTGCTCAGTCATGTCTGACTCTTTGTGACCCCATGAATCACAGCACGCCAGGCCTCCCTGTCTATCAGCAACTCCGGGAGTTTACTCAAACTCATGTCCATCGAGTCAGTGATGCCATCCAGCCATCTCATCCTCTGTCGTCCCCTTCTCCTCCTGCCCCCAGTCCCTCCCAGCATCAGGGTCTTTTCCAAACCCTAATCTTAGAACCCTATTAGATTTCAGTAGGTTTTAGTATAAAGTTTAAAGTCTTTCGCTGTACTTACAGAGACCTTGATAATAACACTGCCTGCCTCCCCAACCTTCTTCTTTTTTTTAATAGACTTTTTTTTTTTAAAGAGCTCTTTTATGTTCTTGACAATATTGAGGGAAAGATACAGAGATATCCCATGTACTCTCTGCCCCTCATATGCCTACAGCTTTCTATTTTTAACACTCACTGAGCTTCCTTCTCAGCCTCCACCACATTCAAATCCCCTTGTTACCCTTTCTGTCCTTACTGTTGTACATATGGCTCTTGGAGAGATTTTTCTTTGTTTGCACGGTTTATATTCCTTAATAGATGTAAGTCCTACAGGTTCACTGACTGTATTATTCCCAGCATCTAGAATGGTGCCTGGAAATAAGTAGATCAATAGATATTTGTTAAATTAATGAATAAATTTACTATATTCTCTGACTCAGTAGCACTCTCCCTACTCTTATCTTGCTGCCATATTAATTTTCCTGATTAGAAAATTCTTAGCTTGGCACCTGACCTTACCTAACTTCCTTCTCTGGCTTTATTCCCTGTAACTCTTACTCAGAAACTTTCTACTTTATCCAAATTGATCTTAATGCTTTATGTTTTCTGTGCCCCTTTGATCATGACATTCACCCTGTCTGGAATAAACTTGCCATTATACTTGTCTCTTCTTTAAATCCTACCCAATCGTTAAAGTCCAGCTTATATCTTATTCAGGTTCACAGTGATCACTCTTGTGCCTCATGTACTCTAGTGTTTATTCCTAATGTGAAACTTAGTGAAGTGAAGTCGCTCAGTCGTGTCCGACTCTTTGTGACCCCATGGACTGTAGCCTATCAGGCTCCTCCATCCATGGGATTTTCCAGGCAAGAGTGCTGGAGTTGATTGCCATTTCCTTCTCCAGGGGATCTTCCCGACCCAGGAATCGAACCTGGGTCTCCCGCATTGCAGGCAGACGCTTTACCGTCTGAGCCACCAGGGAATGTGAAACTTAAGGTAAATCCATGGGATTTTCCAGGCGTGGAAATCCATGGGATTTTCCAGGCAAGAGTGCTGGAGTGGATTGCCATTTCCTTCTCCAGGGGATCTTCCCGACCCAGGAATCGAACCTGGGTCTCCCGCCTTGCAGGCAGACGCTTTACCGTCTGAGCCACCCGGGAATGTGAAACTTAAGGTAATGCCTTTTATTACATGTAAACTTTCTAGACATGCTTCCCTAACACAGTTTAACTCTCCTCAGGGTAAGAAGTGTTCACTGCCTTTTTACCCTCCACAGTTCATACTGTCATTATATTGACATTTATATTTTGTTGAAAGAGAATGTAGGAAGTCATTTATTTGGTTACATTTCTTGTCGTCAATAGAGCATGTGTTAAGTAACAGTTAACTTACATTCCCTGTGTTCTATATTTCACAAGGGAAAGTACTTTAACATGTTATTACCTCATTTAATCTGTATAGCAAAAACCATTCCATTTTACAAATGAGAGGTAAAAAGGTTTACCTGAGATTAAAAGACTTTAGTGTTTGTAGCTAGTAGACATCCATAGGAATAGAAACAGTTGAATTCTCACTCTTCCGTATATTGCCTGTCACTGGATAAACGGGACAGTTAGTAATGGAATTAAGTCTAAACTGAGATCTGAACTCTAAAGGACATTTCTTTGAAGTAGTGAGTCAGTTTTTAACAAATCTTAAGGATTAAGGATTATATCAAAGCAAAAAGTAGCCAAGAGTTTGGTGACTTCCTTTGGTAGTTGAAAGAGATTTTATTATTTTAAGTTGTGTGTATTTTTGCTCTCCGTTTTTTCTTTTTCTTTTTTGATCTCTCATTTTTTCTGATCATCATGAAAACATGTTAAATATGCGTAACAATTAGACATTGTGAGTTGGTTTGTCAGTATTTTGTATGTTTATTATTTGAACAGTCACCTTAGATGTAAACTAATTACATGAGTATCTTTGACTTTCCTGACTTTTAAATGGACTTTAATTCAATTGATATTAATTTTAAAAATAAAAAAAAATTATACCGTTTTTAAAGGTTGCACTCCATTTACAGTTATTATAAAATATTGGCTATATTCCCTGTGTTGTACCATATATCTTTGTAACATATCTTACACCCAATAATATGTATCTCTCACCCTCCCAGCCCTTTATTTTACCCCTCCCCTGCACTGATAACCACTAATTTTTTCTCTATCTGTGAGTCTACCTTGTTTTTAATTAAATTCACTAGTTTGTTGTATTTTTTAGATTTCATAAATGAGTGAATCACTGTTGGCTTTCTCTGACTGACTTACTTCACTTATCATAAAGTCCAAGTGTGTTCATGTTGGTGCAAATGGAAAAATTTCCTTTTTTTTTTTTAAGGCTGAGTAGCATTCCATTGTATTTTATACCACATCTTCTTTATCCATTCATCTGTTGATGGACACTTAGGTTACTTCCATATCTTGGCATTTGTAAATAATGCTACTGTGACCATTGGGGTGAATGTGTCTTTTCTACTTGGTCTTTTTTTTTTTTTTAATCAGATATATACCCAGGAGTGAAATTGCTGGGTCATATGGTAGTTGCATTGTTAGTTTTTTGAGACACCTTCATACTGTTTTCCACAATGGCTGCACCAGTTTACATTACCACCACCAACATGTGAGGAGTCCCTTTTCTTTGCTATCATTTGTTACATGTTTTCTTTTTGATGATAACCATTCTGACTAGTGTGATGTGGTATCTTATTGTGATTTTGATTTGCATTTCCCTGATAACTAGTGATGTTGAGCATTTTTCCATTTACCTATTGGCTATCTGCGTTTCTTCTTTGGAGAAATGTCTATTCTTTTCTTCTGCCCATTTTTTAATCAGGTTATTTGTTTTTTTGATGTTGAGTTGTATGAGTTGTGTGTATTATATTTAAATAAATAAAAATAAATAAACAACATTTTTAATGCAATAGAATATTGGTCTTGGTTATTTTTCTGCCCATACAGTCCTACAATATTTACTGAAAATGTTAAGGAGTCTTAACTACAGTGGAAAATATGAAGATTAGAATTGAAGGAATTAAGTTAAATAATGCCTCCAAATAGTTGTAGATGTCTTCTCATCCATTCTTACAGGCTTAAAGTAGAATGTTTGGGGATGGGCATGTGGGGAAAGAAGGTTGGCAGGCAGAAGCAAAGGCCGTTAGGAGAAATTTCAGTAGGAGAAATTTCAGCAGTGAGGTGCCCAGTACAGTCATTAGAGACTGCCGTGAGTTGTTTAGAAGCCTGTGTCCTTCCATAATTCTATAAGATCTGGCCTTGATTACTTTTGGCTTCATTTCCTTTACCTGTACCTCTTGTTCTTGTTCACATCGTTTCAGTCATATTAGCCTCCTCCTGGCTTAGGAGTTTAATGCTTGTTTCCTTTGCCTGAAATGATAGCTCCCTTTCTCCATTAGGGACTTTATTTAGAAGTTTCCTTCTAATTAACGTCAAACCCTAACCCCTTCTTTATGTCTCCCTTTATTCTGTCTCCCCTTTTATATTTTCTCTCTGTTGTAATTATCACTATCTTATGATATATCTTGGGTTTTTTAAAAATTATCTGTCCTTCCTATCTAATACAAGTTTCATGATGAGTTTATTCTCTTTTCTACTGCTGTATCTTAGCACCTGCCTGGCATATAGTAAATACTCAGTAATATATGTTCCAAGAACAGGTAACATTTTAAAGAAGATAACTCTGGCATCAGTGTAAAAAAATGGACTGTAGTGAGGAGATACTAGTTGAGATGATGAAAAGGCTAAAGAAGTGACAATAGGAATAAAGAGGATACACAGGAAAGACATTTTTGAGGTAAAATAGGAAGGAAATGTCAACCCACTCCAGTATTCTTGCCTGGAGAATCCTGTGGACAGAGGAGCCTGGTGGGCTGCTGTCCATAGAGTGGCATACGACTGAAGCAGTTTAGCAGCAGCAGCAGAAAGGATTTAATTAATAGAATGGCTCAGAAAGGAAAAGAATGGGAGGAAATAATTTGTCCTGAAATTTCCAGATAGAGAAACTGGCTAACTGGTGACATTGCTTTATTCCAAGCTTACATTAGGTATACAGCGATTCGTATATTGAATGAGTAACTATCCAGAGATAGTTACCTTTTGCACTAAATTTTGCTTTCAAATGTAATTTATTTAAAAGTAAATAAATTTCTGTTTTTTTCTACTTCTATTCTTCTGGATTCCTTTCTAGTTTTCCCTTATTTGAGCTTTGGGATTGTGCTTCCCCTGAACTTCAGGAAAATTTAATGTCACAAGCCTTTTTAGTACTGCATTGTAATACTCAGTATTTCATCCCAAAGATCCGTTTTCACCATCCATTGTCTGCTTTCATAGTTTGGTACCCTCATAGTTTACTGTTTACATTCTTGTTGCTAAAGAAGGAAGCTAGAGGAAGCTATATAGGGTTTATACTGTCAGCCCAAGCCCTTTTGTGAGTGATATTTTCTGATTTAAAAGAAGTAAATGTCCATTCTTCCATTTAGTTTCTGCCTATCTTCAACTTGTACAGGGTGCTTAAAGTTTAAAATAGTGGTCTCTTAATACTGATTGCAGTTCCCTTGATACAACTGTTTTTGACTTAATTCAAGCTTACATATTTTTAACAGCAAGGCTTTTTAAAAAGAGTAAGTTATTTAAACTGGTTTAATTTGCACACTATTCCTGCAGACCAATTTCTTTAAAAATCCAAGTGTATATTAGATATGTACTTAAAATCGTACATTTATATATCTGAGAGTGTGCAGATTTGAACAACAGATTAGACTATTTAGGAAATAGTCTAATTTTTAATTTAAAATTAGATTTAAATAGTGAGTTAATATGTAATTTTTGTAAATGCTTTATTTTTCATAAGCATATTTTAATATATAGTAATACTTTTATCCAGTTAAAATTATGTTATTTTAACATTACATTTTTACAGTGAATATCTAGCTTTTTGTTTTCTTAGAAAATTTTACATATTTCAAATAAATAATACTCTTATAGATTTGCTTTCTGTAAATTTGTGATATTCTATAGTCTAGTCATCCCTTAATCTCCTCATGTATAATATAATCACACTCACTTCCACTTGTGATATATGGGAATTTTAGTAAATATATATACATGTACTCATGATAGTAAAAGGTTAACAATAGAGCCAAGAAATAAATGAATTGCTAAAAGGAAAGTAGTATCTTTTAAAAATTGCTATGGTATAGCATTCATAGACTCTTTCTAAAAACATATATTTATTTATTTGGCTGCATCGGGTCTTAGTTACTTCTCTCTAGAGGTGGCGTGTGGGCTTGCTTTCCCTGCAGGGAAAACAAGTTCAATCCCAGTGCAGGGATCAGCCCTTCATCCCCTACCCTGTAAGGCAGATTCTTAACCACTAGGCCACCAGGGAAGTCCCACGTAGACTCTTGTCCTCAAGGAACTCTAGAATATATTTTTATAAGAGGAAAAGCACCTGTAGTACAAGTTGTATGTCTTTAAAGAAACTCAGTAACCAAAAATTTAACCTTAAACACAAGCTCTGCACACCCACATCATTTTCTTAGATTTTTTTTGTGTTCATGTTTTCTTTGATTTCTTGGAGAAAAATAGGTTAATTCGCTTTTTCTCTAGATTCAGAGTTTTCTGACTTGGGAGTCATGATTTTCTTTTATTCATCCATCAGTATCCTGTCATCAAGAATCCTGTTTTTTTTTTTTTAAGAAGAGTTCCAAATGTATCTTCAATGCCTTGAAAGCCATATCTGCCAATAGATGAAGGTGAGGGATCATGTGGTGTATTCTAGCAGCTATAAGAGTTCTCTATTCCTGGAAACTAGGGTGAATCAGAAAGTTGCTGAAAAGAATGGATAGTTAATCACTCATCAATTAATGCCGTGTTTTGTGTTACATGCTAAAAAGTTAATGTTATATCCTTAAGGCCTCAATGAGCCATTGTAGGATTTTAAACTGGTAAGTAAAGAAAGATTTTAACCTCTAAACTTAGTACCTCTGCCCCAGATTTATTAAATTTGAGCTTTCTAGAGGAAAGAAGAATTTTATGTTAAAATTTAAATTGGATTAGATCTTATAGTCATTTTTTATTTGCTCTTATAGCAGTTAGAATGGTTATAGTTACCAAAGATCTAATTTAGAATGACCCAGATATGACGGGAATTTATTAGTTCACATAATAAAGAATTTTGGCGGTGTGGTGATTATATATCAGTTAACTGTGAAGCTTGATAGCATTGTCAAGGACCCAGTTTCTTTGCAACTTTCTGCTCTGCCGTCTTTAGAATTTTTGTTATTCTTCTCAGGCTTGTCTTTGTATAGCTACACAAGGACTGCCACATCTTCAGTTTGGATATCCACACACTCTGTTGTTCAAAGTCAGGTAGAACAAGTGGCCCTTTCCTGGGTCCATCTTTAAGATGAAGAAGAACTTTCCTGAAAGCTACTGCTTTCCCATTTGCCTCATGTGCCACTGGCCAAATTACAGCACATAACCTTTTTTATACCAGTTCATGGACTTGCAATAGATATTCTTAAGATTCATTTACTAATTAAGGTTTGGCTCTGAGGCTAGGGAGAAGATCAGCCAGCCTCATTTGAAAAATAATAATAAAAATCAGGATTTTATTAGTATAAAAGAAGGTAGATAACCAGCGGAGCCTACCACTTTGATTTACTGATGTAGTAAATTTGTTTGTTTGTTACTGATGTACAGATTTTTTTTTTTAATTAGTGGTGTTTCCCATGCCAAGAGTTAGAAAGCAAGCTCGTATTTGCCCCCAAATAGGAAAGACACGACCTCTTTACATTTGTCAATAATGCTGATATTTTGCTATGAATTTTCAGGTGATACAGAGCTGCTGTAGTGTGATTCAGTCTCTTTGAGGTTTACCCACTTTGAAAATCTTTAAAGACTTGGTTTCTGATCTGCAAAGCTGAGGATTGGGTCCTAAACCATAGGATTTTACTCCTAACCATAGGACAGAGACTTTGCCTGGTAAACAAACCTGCCAGTCATCTCAGAAGACAGATTTCTGTGATTGTTCCTGGTCAGGGGAATTCTTTTTGTGTCTATAAGGGACCAGGTTTTCAAAAACAAATATTTGGAATAGATTTGTCTGCTTTTTTTTTAGTCAGATAACCACACACACACACACACTTGTAGGAACTTGCCTGCTTGAGAAGGGGAATGTTCAGTGGGAGAAAGACATTATTGAAATAAAAAAAAATTTTTTTTTTTCCCCAAAATAATGCCTAGGTTTACTCTAAAATTTTACATTTTAACAACCTCATTCTGTTACTGCTGATATTTTTCATATCAGCCATTTCTTTACTCAGAATTTTGTGTTATCTTGCCATTCTTTGTTCCCATCTTAAAGACTGATAGTCCAACTGCTAGTAAATCTCTATCCTGTTAACCTTCCAATTGCTTCATACTCTGAGGCTCCAGTACTATCAGATACTATTTAAATGCTGCTTTCCCTCCTCCCTCTGTGTGTTCTGTCTTTTCATCCCTGATTATACAGTGAGTACCTACTATGGGCCAGGTAAAGTCCTGAGGGGTGCAGTTTATTTACAGCTGTACGACATAGATCCTGTTAGATTTGATTATATGGTACAAGTAATTCAATATGATTATAATACAAGAAGTATTATGATAAAGTTCTACACAGGATACTGTTGGAGTATAGAGTAAGGACTCCATCTGAGACTGGGAAATAGAACAGTTCTTGGAGGAGGTAGTGGCTCTCATTGAACCTAAATGATAGTTAGCCATTCTGAGAAATGGAGAAAGGTAAGTTTCAGGCAGAAGATACAGCAAATATAAAGCCATGAAGTTGTGAGAGAGCTTGACAATTAGTAGATGGAATGAGGATTGCTAAAGGGTAGTTCCAGAAAGGGGGTGTGTGTGATGGTGGGCAGGCAAAATAATACATCATCTTTAGGAGTAATTGTAACGGCAACCAAGTGAGAGTGATCAGAACCTAAAATAAGAGGGTGGCAGTGAGCACGGAGAGATGTCAGGAAAGGATCAACTGAACTTGATTGATTGGGTGTGGGTCCAGTGAAGTAAGAGCCATGGCTTTATTCATTCACTCAACAGAATACTGACTGAACACTTGTTGTGTGCTAGGCACGGTTAGAGCTGATGGAGGTACAAGTAGTGCTATAGATCAAGTTACTGTCCTAGTTACAGTTCAGTCTCTCAGTCGTGTCCAACTCTTTGGGACCCCATGGACTGCAGCACGCCAGGCCTCCCTGTCCATCACCACCTCCCGGAGTTTATTCAAATTCATGTCCATTGAGTCGGTGATGCCATCCAACTATCTCATCCTCTGTCATCCCCTTCTCCTCCCACCTTTAATCTTTCCCAGCATCAGGGTCTTTTCAAATGAGTCAGTTCTTCACATCAGGTAGCCAAAGTATTGGAGTTTCAACTTCAGCATCAGTTCTTCCAATGAATATTCAGGACTGATTTCCTTTAGGATGGACTGGTTGGATCTCCTTGCAGTCCATGGGACTCTAAAAGAGTCTTCTCCAACATCACAGTTCCAAACCATCAATTCTTTGTTGCTCAGCTTTCTTTATAGTCCAACTCTCGCATCCATACATGACCACTGGAAAAACCATGGCTTTGACTAGATGGACCTTTGTTGGCAAAGAAATGTCTCTGCTTTTTAATATGCCTAGTTATGTAGTAACTCACAGGATTGATTCAAGGGTGACACCTTGTTCTGGCTTGGGTGCCTGGGTGTACTGTGGTTGCCATTCACTTGAGGTTTGAGGGGAATATAATGAAATCAGTCTTAGGACAGTAAGTTTGAGGGGATGATGGGATATCTGGGGGAAGTTAGATATTTGGGTTAGGCTTCCGGAGGAGAGGGCAGAGTAAGCGATTTTAGAACTGTATAATAGTGATTGAAGTTTTAAAAACTATCATAAGGTAAAATTTACTTGGGAGGTGTGCGTATGACATTCACATTCAATTAGTTTTAATACACACATTGATGTATGTAGCTGCTGCTGCTGCTAAGTCGCCTCAGTTGTGTCCGACTCTGTGTAACCCCAGAGATGGCAGCCAACCAGGCTCCCCCATCCCTGAGATTCTCCAGGCAAGAACACTGAAGTGGGTTGTCATTTCCTTCTCCAATGCATGAAGGTGAAAAGTGAAAGTGAAATCACTCAGTCATGTCTGACTCTTCACGACCCATGGACTGCAGCCTACCAGGCTCCTCTGTCCATGGGATTTTCCAGGCAAGAGTACTGGAGTGGGGTGCCATTGCCTTCTCTGATGTAGCTGCCACCACACAATCAGTGTACATGATGGTACAGATTCTGTTATGATATCCCTTTCCACTCATAACCTTCCCCCACCACTAGTCCTAGAAACCAGTGCACTATTTATTCTCTATCTCTGTAGTTTTTAAAATTTTTTCAAAGAATGTCATTTAATGGAAAATGGAATAATACAGCTTTTTTAAGACTGGCTCCTTTCGTTCAGCATAATGCCTTTGAGATTCATCCAAGTTGGTCCTGCACCATTGTTCTTTTTTATTGCCATTGTATAGATATAAGACAGTTTGTTTATTCATTCACATTGTTTATTCATTCACCCACTGAAGAACATTTGGATTGTTTCCCATTTTGGGGCAATTATGAATAGAGCCACTATAAACATTCATAGACAGGTTTTTGTGTGATCATAAGTTTTTATTTCTCTAGGGTCAGTGCCTAGGAGTAAGGCTGTTGGATTTTATGGTAAGATTATGTTTAACTTTATAAGAAACTGCCACGCTGTTTTTCAGAATGACTGTACCATGTTCATTCCCAGCAGCTGTGTGTGACGGTTCCAGTTGTTTCACGTCCTTGCGCGCACTTGATATTGTCAATATACATATTTTTCATTTTAGCCACTCTATTAAAATGTGTACTGGTATCTCATTGTGATTTTAATGTTCTCTAATGGTGAATGGTGTGGAACATCTTTTCATGTGCTTATTTTGCTTTTTGTATATCCTCTATGGTGAAGCGTCTGTTTAGATCTTTTGTCTAGTTTTTAATTAGGTTGTTTGTTTTCTTACTATTGAGTTTTGAGAGTTCATTGCGTATTCTAGATATAGGTCCTTTTTGGGATATGTGAATTGCTTGTTTTGTTTTTCTCATAATGGTGATTTTTGCAGAACAAAGTTTTAATTTTGATGAAGTTTAATTTTTTTTTAAAATGGATCCTGGTTTTGGTGTGTGTGTGTGTGTGCACACGCTGTCTTTCAGTTGTGTCCAACTCTTCGCAGCTGCATGGACTGTAGCCCACCAGGTTCTTCTGCCCATGGAATTTTTCAAGCAAGAATGCTGGTGTGGAGTGTGTTACCATTTCCTTCTCCAGGGTTCTTCCCCACCCAGGGATTGAACCTGCGTCTCCTGCATTGGCAGGTGGATTCTTTACCACCGAACCACCAGGGAAGCCCCCAGGCGTTTGGTATCAGCTAAAAACTCTGCCCAACCTAGCCATAAAGATTTCTCTTACTTTTTTTCCTTAGAACTCCTAAGTCTTTTTATATTATGTCTGAGGTAAAAGTTGATGTGTATGTTTGTTTTTGTTGCATCCGCATGTGCAGTTGTTCCAGCACCATTGTTGAAAAGGCTATATCTTTTTTGCTCTAATTGCTTTTACACCATTGTCACCAATCAGTTGACCATACTTGCTTGGGTCTGTTCTGTTCTGCCGATCTGTTTCTATCAGTTTACCAATACCACACTGTCTTGATTACTGTAGCTTTATAGTAAGTCTTAATACAGAGTACCGTGATTCTTACCACTTTGTTGTTTTTTCATACTTGTTTTAGATATTTTAGATCCTTTATCTTTCTATATACGTTTTAGAAATGTATGAAAGATGTAACAATCTATGAAAACATCCTTCTGGGATATTTGTTAGAATTGCATTAAATCTGTGGAATTGGAGTAGAATTGAAATCTTTCCATGTGGGATCTTCCAGTCCATGAACATATGTTTTTCATTTATTTAGGTCTTATTTGATGTCTTTCATCAGCACTTTGTAGTTCTAGCATACAGATCTTGTATTTGTTTTGTTAGCTTTGTAACTATTTCTTTTCTTTTAACAATTGTATGCTTGAAGTTTTGGTTTCTAATTGTACATTGCTAAATATATAAAAGTATAAATGAATAACTTAAAAATATTATTTTTTTTCACATTGTGCTGTGACCTTGCTAAACTTAATTCTTAATTGTAAGAGGCTTTTTGGGAGAGGGGATTGTTTGCTTTGGATAGATTTGTTTGAATTCTTTAAGTGTAAAATAATGTCTTTTGAGAACAGGGATAGTTTTATTTCTTCCTTTCCAGTCTGTATGCACTGATGAGTACTTCTAGTCTGATGATGGCTAAGAGTAGTGAGAGGGTGTCCTTGCCTTGGTCATGATCTTTGGGGTTTACCACTAAGTATGATGTAGGTTTTTTGTAGATATTCTTTATCCAGCTGAGGAAATTTCCCTCTACTCCTAGTTTTCTGGGTTTTTTTTTTTTTTTTTTATCATGAATAGATGTGAAATTTGTTAAATGCTCTTTCTACATCAAGTGATGTGATTAAATGATTTTTCTTTGAATCATTAATATTACGTGCGTGATTTGTTTTTGTTGTTCGGTCTCTAACTCATGTCCAGCTCTTTTTGACCCCATGGACCATAGCCTGCCAGGTTCCTCTGTCATGGGATTTCCCAGGCAAGAATACTAGAGTGGTTGCCATTTCCTTCTCTGGGGGATCTGCCCCACTCAGGGATTGAACCTGAGTCTCCTGTATTGGCAGGTGGATTCTTCACCACCGAGCCACCTAGGAGGCCCACGTTGAGAGTGATTTCCAAATGTTAACTAGCTTATTAGCATTCTCAGGATAAATCCCTCTTGGTGTATGTGGTTGTTGTTGTTGTTTTAAATACATTACTGGATTTGATTTGCTAATACTTTGTGGAGGATATCTGTTTTTATATTCACGAGAGATGTCGGTCTATAGTTTTTTGTAATACCGGCTTTGATATCACAGTGATTTTGTCTTCATAAAATGAGTTGGGGATTTCCCTTTACTCCTGTTTTCTGGAAGAAATTATGTAGAATTGTTGTTTCTTTAAATGTTTGTGAATGTAGAATTCACCTGTGAAACCATCTGGGCCTGGATATTCTTTTTGTAAAGGTTTTTTAATCACAAACTTTATTTAATAGTTATAGGGATATTCAGGTTACTATTTAATCTTGGGTGAGTCTCAGTAGTTATTAATTATTTATTAAAAGATGTGTTCAGAAATCCAAGTTTTGCTACTGACCAGCTATGTGACCTTGGGAAAGGTACTTTAAGCATTACTTAATTTGTTCATCTGAGAAATTAAAAGCGTTAGATTTGTCTTCTTTAGGTTTCTCTCAGTTTTCAAATTCTGTAATTCTGGTAGAATGAGAATGTGTATGTTTGAAGTTTATGTGAAAGAATTGTGAGCCTCTGTTTTTTGTTTCATCTGTCAGTGTTTGAACAATGGTTTACTTAGATTCACTTTGCCTTTTAACAGAGAAGTTCTGTATTTTCTTCTTATCAGTGGATTATTTGTTGATGAAAAGTTATGGTTAGAGGCAGGCCTTTTTATGTACTTATTCATGACATACTTAAATGGTATGTGAAAAATTACTTTTATAAGCTATTTATATAAGAAGATGTGAGACATATCACATTACTTTCTAATGTTATACTTTCTTGAAAAAACTATTAAAAAATTTTTAAATGTTAGAAATATTTCGGTGATTATTCTTCTGAATCTTCATAATTTGGTAATTATTCTCCTGATTTAAAAAGCCACTCTTTTTTGGTGACTTAATAAAGTCTATGTAGGTATTTTCTGTGAAATTCATTTTCAGAAGATGCGTACTGCTGTTTGAATCCTGTACATTTATTGGGTTAAAAGAAAGTGAAAGCATACAGATCTGCTGCTGAAGGAAACATGAAGTTGCAGGCTGCAGCTGGAGGATTTTACGTAGGCACCTGTGGGTTTGAGTGCGTTCAATATACAGACTGCAGTAGGAGGCTGGCACTGCCTCTGCTGGCTCCACTACACTCCTTCACTGCTGTTCTGCCGATTTCTCCACTGTCCAGAAGACAAAATGGTGCAGCACGTAGAGGGCATGGGGAAAAAACAATCATCAATATGATCCAAAGGTGGGTTTGCTACACGGAATGGCAGAGAAAATTACTTAACAAGATGAAAAGCTTAGATATAGTTCAGTATGTCAGATATCCTTGGCTGTTTTAATATTTGATTATGGCCACTTAAGAATAAAAATGTATAGTTCTGAAATCTGCATGCCCTCTCTCTATAGAGGTTTCAGGTATATTGCATGTGTAGCATTGATAAATGCATGCCTGGCAGCTTATAAACAGATTTATATTTGTACTAAATATGTATAATGTGTATATAGAGAAATAGATGTACATGAATACATGAAGGTTTTTTTTAAGCACTAGTTTTTTTTTTAAAAGTAAACACTTAGAGGTTTTTTATTTTCTGTTGCACATTTGTCGCAGCTCCTGGTATTGTTCTTTCCTTATATTGTTCATTTTTATAATAGTAGAGAGCATTAGTAGAGCATTCTCTGGTGAGATGGAAAATAAGTAGAATGAACACTGGAGTTGGCACTTAATATTTTATTGATGAGTGTGATGCAGTGTGAGTTCGCATTGCACATAGTCATGATTTAAATGATTACCTCTTTTAGGAAAGCAAAATGTTAGTAAGAACGGCCATGTTTTAGACAGTGAGTATAAAATAAGGAGAGGAAGTAGGACAAGTAAAATTTCTCTGTCCTTGGTTTCTTGAGCAACGCTCAGCATTGACTCAAGGCACTGTCATTTCAGAAGTACAGTATAGAAACAATTGAACATCAAGCACAAAAAAAAACCATGGAGGTTTAGTTTCCCACCCACTCCCGGAAGCACTTATGTACTCATACATTTTGGGTGTCGGTGACTGCATGTTACTGAGGAGCTGTCCAGTTGAGACAAGATATATTTACTTAAGCCACACCCAACAGACTCAGCTTTTTTATGCATTCGGTCACTATTTTAATCCTGTGCTAATTTGTAAGCATCATATGTGGGATGCCTTTAAGTTGTAAAAAGAAAGAAAAGACTAGATTCACAGGTTCCAGCCGAATCTGTTCTGAATATCTGAGTTGTTATATTAATAGCACAGAAGAGCAGTGTTTTAAGTTATGCAGCGTGATCTCTAGCAGGGAGAGAGAGAATAGGAATATTGGTGTGGTTCCAGTATAAGTGTACTGCAAGTATTCTGATCATATAGGTAACAGTGCTGCTGGTAGACGGTTTTTTGGTTGCTGTTTTGGGTGTTTAATTGGGCTATGACATTTAGAGTTTGGATTCTCTTGTTTGAGAAAATATTTAAGTAGGAAATACTTAATTTTTCTGTGCTTTAAAAAATTAGTGAAGATTAAGCCTGGGTTTAAAAATCTATGTTTTATTCTATACTAAGGTCATGTTGTATGTTTTAAGAATTGACAGCTGTATGGCTGGTGCTGTGTTGAATTACCTCACCCACTTTACTGTAGACAGAAATAAGGAGGGGATCAGTATTGATCTTATTAGTCTGCAGAGGGCTCATATTTTATATTTTCAAAAACTCTTTCTTTTAGACAAAGCAAGCTCACGCTATCTTCTCCTCCCAAAAGAAATATAACCTTCTCATCTGTACTATATTCCTTTGATTTTATAGAATGACACAGAATAATAATATGGGGTTTTTATGTGCCAACTTTAGTGACAATAGATAACTAACTATAGATGGAAATACACTATATTATTAGGATGTTTCATGTATCTAAGATGTTATATAACCCTGATGGAATGTTGCAGATGAAACAAAGAAATCTGATTGGTTCCTCACAAGACACAGCAGCCTTGAAATCCATTCTAACCAGAGGTTTCTACAGCAGCCTGGATGGTTAGTTAGCATCACAGTAAAAACAGAAAAATGCCTTGGAGACAGGGAGGGGTTTGGAAGAGAAAATGAAGTTCTTAAAAGCACTTTGGTAATCCTTATCCTTGAGCATTATATTTTCTTGCAGGGTTTTTTCCCTCTTCAGACTCTTTGTTGTTGTTTATTGTTACTTAAAGGAAGTGTTGTATTCTATTAAGTTAACAAACTTTCTAGATAGTATTATTTAATGAGCTAGAAGAGCCTCTTAAAAGAGTGTTATGCTAAGTGATGAAATGGGTTAATGAATAATATAATTTCAAAACATTTATTAAATATAGGTGAGTGGGACTTACTGGGGGAAGAGGAAGGATGGTATAGAAAAGAGTTCTGAAGAACAGCAAACTGGTAGAAACTCTTTGGTCCTACCCTTTCCCATCATATTAAAATTGCTTTAGATAATTTGTCATCTAAGACTTTAGTGATATTTGGTGAGGGCACGTTAATATTGACATTCAAACAGCAGGCTATTGCAAGTCAAAACAGGTGAAGAATTGTTTGCTGTCTGCTGGCTACTAGAAACACCCTTGAGATGTGAGAACAATATATGTTAGCTTTTACGTATTTATTATTCTTGGCTAGGTGGCCTGCTGGAATATAGTTATAAATTATAGCACCAAATATCCAACCCCTTTATCCTTTAAAAAAACATGTAAAATACACTTGTAGTTTATTCTATTAAAATTTGAAAAGTCTTATATTTAAACAGTGATAGGTCAACTTCACTTATAGAACCTGGGAGAAGGAAAAATTACTGTGTGCAGGAATAAGCATTTATATTAAGAAAATAATGATTACTTTCAATTATTATACTGAAAAGAAGAAGCATGTTTAAAGAGTTTATCTAATGTATCATGTCTAATGTATAATTTTATTCTGATATAAGCCACCATATCTTTTAGTTCCATTTCTGTGCTTATTTTGTAAATTATCCGATATGCTAATAGAGTCAGGCTGATGGCAGCTGGCTGCTAGTGTTACAAGCTGAAAACAAAATGGCTGGAAGGATTAGCACTGTAAATTTTCAATAGAGAGCTGGATGCAATTAAGATATCTTTTGTTGAAGGAGAATGTTGCAAAGTAAGATGATGAGGGAATAACTAGATGCTTTTGACAATAAAGAAACATCATTTTATTAAAGAAAATGTACAAATACTCTTAAATAATAAAAACCAAACGGTTTCACGCTAAAGAGAATAATTCGTTTTCAACTAAGCAATAAAAAAATTCTTGTTAATATTCATTCAACCATCTTTGTCTTTATAGTTCTAAGATTCAGGTAGTTTCTTCGAGTATTATTTATGATTTCACAGTAACAGTGTAGTTAAGAATAAAAGAAATTAAAAAATGAAAACATCCTTAGAACAGAGGGAAATTTAGAGATAAGTTTCTAGAAGTTTTATTTCTTTGTGAATCTTTCAGATTAGCATTAGATTTGTTTATTTATGAATTTTTTAGATGAGAACCTTTCAAGAGGATAAAAGAAATAGAATAACGTACAAATTTAGAGATAAGAGTGAAAATATAGTTTAGAAAATGACAACGTCCATAGATTTGTATATTAGTAACGATTTTTTTATGTGTAATAAGAAGCCTTTTCCATTGATTTTTAGCAATTGTTGAAAGATTAAATGACATTAAAATTATTGATGGCTTCGGATGGATTGAGAATTAGATTCAGAAATTGTTAATTACTTAGGGTAGAGAGAGCACATTAGGTCACATGCCTGTCTTTCGGTGTAGATGGCTATTTACTGTAATTGAGCAAAAACGTAAATTTCTCATTTCCACTTCTCTAGCACATAGTACACTGTCCCAGCACTTAGTGGGTACCTAGTATGATGAATGAATAATAACAGCAAACACATACACACACACACACACACAACACATACATAAATACAAAAAAAACACAAAAGACACACATACATACATACATAAATACACAGTTATATTCATTTAATTTTCACAACCTTATGGGATAAAGTCTATTATTTTATTTTACTCATTGAGTAGCAGCAGAGATAAAGAAATAGAGACAGAGAAGAAGTTAAATGACTTGACCAAAGTCACACAGTAAATGTTGGAGCCAGGATTTGTAGTTATGTGGTCCCAAACTCTTTGATCATATCTTCCTTCAGTAATTGAAGATTAAGATACACTAATACTCAACAGTATCCTTAGCCCTCAGGAACATATACTGTGACACACACTTTGTCAGAAACTACAGAGCAGAGAAAAAACCTTTCTGCTACATCTCTTTCAAAATTGCTCTGATATTTTGTTTTCTAAAATGCTTTTCTATCACTTAGCTATCGCTGATGGTCCATTATCAGCTAATGCAGATGTCAGTTCTAAAAGCTATTTAAAAGTCAGAGCAAGTGTAGTCAGGAAGCAGTTGGAAAACACATGAAGCTTTCTACACTCCCCAAAATGACTGCCAACATCTAATCAATCAGTCATCAAGTCCCGCTGATGAAAACTTATGAATATTTCTCAACTTTGTCTTCTCTTTTCCTCTGCCATTCTCACATCTTTATATAGGATTTCCTCTTTTCTCACTTAAATCATTAGGTTGGTGCAAATGTAATTGCGGTTTTGGACCATGAATTTTAAATCATTGTAGCTAGGCTCAAACACATCTTTATAAATCAAAGTAGGAACCATTACACTTGATACATTTTTTGCCAGTGAGAAGTAAGTTTGTTTATTCCTATAGCATAAAAATCTGTGCTTCAGGACTTGATGAACTCTTGGAAAGCATTTTCTGCCTCCATCTGGTTGTGGAAGCGTTTTCCCTGCAAAAAGTTATCAAAAAGCTTGAAGAAGTGGTAGTTGGTTGGCAAGAGGTCAGGTGAATATGGCAGATGAGGCACAATGTCATAGCCCAATTCGTTCAACTTCTGAAGCTTTGTGTGGTTGGGTGTTGTCATGAAAAAGAACTGGGCCCTCTCTGTTGACCAGTGCTGGCTGTAAGCATTGTGGTGTTTTGGTGTGCCTCATCAATTTGCTAGCACACTTCTCAGATTCACTAGCATTCAGAAAGCTGTAGTGGATCAGACATGCAGCAGGCCACCAAATAGTGACCTTGACCTTTTTTTTGGTGCAAGTTTGTCTTTGGGAAGTGCTTTGGAGCTTCTTCTTGGTTCAGCCACTGAGCTGGTTGTCACCGGTTGTCATGAAAAATCCACTTTTTGTCCTATGTCACAGTCCATTCGAGAAATGGTTTGTTGTTCTTATGTAGAATAAGAGAAGGCACACTTCAAAATGATGATGTTTTTGATTTTCAGTCAGCTCATGGGGCACCCACTTACCAAGCTTTCTCACCTTTCCAGTTTGCTTCAAATGCCCAATGACCATAGAATGGTCAAGGCTGAGTTCTTTGGCAGCTTCTTGTGTATTTGTAAAAGGATCAGCTTTGAATGATGACTCTGAGTTGTTGTTGTCACCTTCTGATGGCCAGCCACTGTACTGCTCATCTTCAAAGCTCTTGTCTCCTCCTTGAACCACCCCTGCACTGTACGTTCATTAGCAGTTCCTGGGTCAAATGCGTTGGTGATGTTGTGAGTTGTCTCTGCTGCTTTACAACCCATTTTGAACTCAAATAAGAAAATTGCTCAAATTTGCTTTTTGTCTAACATCATTTCCATAGTCCAAATATAAACAGCAAGCAACAAGTCATTAGCAAAAAAAAAGAAAGAAAGAAAGAATTGTGCATTAAAATGACATATAGTTCAGTTCAGTTGCTCTGTCGTGTCCGACTCTTTGCGACCCCATGGACTGCAGCATGCCAGACCTCCCTGTCCATCACCAACTCCTGGAGTTTACTCAAATTCATGTCCATTGACTCAGTGATGCCATCCAACCATCTCATCCTCTGTCATCCCCTTCTTCTGCCTTCAGCCTTTCCCAGCATTAGGGTCTTTTCAGATGAGTCAGTTCTTCGCATCAGGTGGCCAAAGTATTGGAGTTTCAGTTTTAACATCAGTCCTTCCAGTGAATATTCAGGACTAATTTCCTTTAGGATGGACTGGTTGGATCTCCTTGCAGTCCAAGGGACTCTCAAGAGTCAACACCACAGTTCAAAAGCATCAATTCTTTGGCACTCAGCTTTCTTTATAGTCCAACTCTCACATCCATACATGACTACTGGAAAAACCATAGCCTTGACTAGACAGACCTTGTGAAAGGACCATGTGAAAATTATATGAAATTCAGATTTGTGTCCATAAGTAAAGTTTTATTGTAGCATAGCCATAATAATTTAGTTATATATTGTCTATGGCTGCTTTTGCACTATAGTGGCAGAGTTGAGTAATTGCAACAGAAAACATGTTGTCTGCAAAGCCTAGAATATTTGTTTTCTTTTCAGAAGTTTGTGGACCTTTAGATTGATTCACAGTCTGTGACATTCATGGCAGATATCTTCTCTCAGTCTCTGTCTGGTCTTAAAACTTTGGTTTTGGTTATGAGACTAAAACTCTAAACTCATATTGAATAGAAGTTTAAAATTTTAGTTTATTCACATTTAACATTCTTTCCCCCTATTTTGTTTCAGAAATCTTTCTTTAAGAGATCACAGATATATACTCCTATATTTTCTTAAAATGGTTAAAGTTGTGTTTTTCAGTTTCAGATTTTTAATTTTAGTTTTTCTTTTTTCAATTAATTTTTGGTGATAGGATTATGGTGTGAGAATGGAATCTAATTTTCTTTTTCTCCTATGGAGAAAGACAATTTTCCCACCTTATTTGTTGTCTAGTAGCCTTTCCTTACTCCAGTGTTTTTTAGTCATGCTATTTTGTCATATTCAAAGGTCCTTATTTACATGAAAGTCTGTTTTCTGGTTCTTTATTCGGTTCCTTCCATATTCTTTGATTAAATATTTTTATATTCTGTTTGATCCTAATGATCTCTAGTATTCAACCACTTCATCATTGTATTCACATTTCCTAGTTTCTTGGGAGAAAAATACAGAATGGTAATACTCTAGTAAGAACCTTACTAATGACAAGCTTAAAGAAAGGAATATTATTTTTGAATTTTGTATATTATGTATATCAATAGAGTCAACAAAAACAAGACTGGACATGACTGAGACTCAGGTCATGAGCTCCTTATTGCAAAATTCAGGCCTAAGTTGAAGAAAGTAGGGGAAAAAACGATTAGCCCATTCAGATATGACCTAAATCAAATCCCTTATGATTATACAGTGGAGGTGACAAATAGATTCAAGGGATTAGATCTGATAGAGTGCCCTGAAGACTATAGACAGAGGTTTATAACATTGTACAGGAGGCAGTGACCAAAATCATTGAAAGAAGAAGAAATGCAAGAAGACAAATGGTTGTCTGAGGATGCCTTACATATAGCTGAGAAAGAGAAGTGAAAGGCAAAGGAGAAATGGAAAGATATACCCAACTGAATGCAGAGTGCCAGAGAATAGCAAGGAGAGATAAGAAAGCCTTCTTAAGTGAACAATGCAAAGAAATAGAGGAAGACAATAGAATGGGAAAGACTAGACATCTCTTCAAGAAAATTGGAGTACCAAGGGAACATTTCATGCAAAGATGGGCACTGTAAAGGTCAGTAATGGCAAGGACCTAACAGATGCAGAAGAGATTAAAAAGAAGGGGCAAGAATACACAAAAGAACTACATAGAAAAAAGTCTTAATGACCCGGATAAGCACGATGGTATGGTCACTCACCTAGAGCCAGACGTCGTGGAGTGTGAAGTCAAGTGGGCCTTAGGAAGTATTACCACGAACAAAACTAGTTGAGGTGATGAAATTCCAGTTGAGCTATGTCACATCCTAAAAGATGATGCCGTTTAAGTGCTGCACTCAGTGTGTCAGCAAATGTGGAAGACTCAACAGTGACCATAGGACTGGAAAAGGTCACTTTTCATTCCAATCCCAAAGAAAGGCAATGCCAAAGATGTTTGGACTACTGTACAACTATGCTCATTTCACAGGCTAGCAAGGTAATGCTCAAAATCCTTCAGGCTAGGCTTCAGTGGTATGTAAATCAAGAACTTCCAGATATACAAACTATGTTTAGAAAAGGCAGAGGAATTGGAGATCAAATTGCTAACATCTGTTGGGTCATAGAAAAAGCAAGGGAATTCCAGAGAAATATCTACTTCTGCTTCACTGATTACACTAAAGCCTTTGTGTGGATCCCAACAAACTGTGGAAAATTATTCAAGAGATGGGAATACCAGACCACCTAACTTGCCTCCTGGGAAACCTGTATGCAGTCAGGAAGCACCAGTTAGAACCAGACATGGAACAACGGACTGGTTCCAAATTGGGAAAGGAGTACATCAAGGCTGTATATTGTCACCCTGCTTATTTAACTTATATGCAGAGTACATCATGTGAAATGTGAGGCTGGATGAAGCATAAGCGGGAATCAAGATTCCCAGGAGAAATATCAATAACCTCTGATATGCAGATGACACTATCCTTATGGCAGAAAGCAAAGAAGAACTAAAGAGCCTCTTGATGAAAGTGAAAGAGGAAAGTGAAAAAGCTGACTTAAAAAACTCAACATTCAATAAACAAAGATCATGGCATCCGGTCCTATCACTTCATGCAAAAAGATGGGCAAACAATGGAAACAGTGACAGACTTTCTTTTCTTGGGCTCCAGAATCACTGCAGATGGTGACTGCAGCCATGAAATTAAAAGTTGCTTGTTCCTTGGAAGGAAAGCTATGACAAACCTAGACAGTGTATTAAAAAACAGAGACATCACTTCACCGACAAAGGACCATATAATCAAAGCTGTGGTTTTTCCTCTAGTCATTCATGGATGTGAGAGTTGGACCATAAAGAAGACTCTGCACCAAAGAATTAGTTCAAACCGTGGTGCTGGAAAAGACTCAGAGTCCTCAGACTGCAGGGAGATCAAACCAGTCAGTCCGAACTGATTTCCTAAGGAAATTAACCCTGAATATTCACTGGAAGGACTGAAGCTGAATCTCCAATACACTGGCCACCTGATGCAAACAGCCAGCTCATTGGGAAAGACTCTAATGCTGGGAAAAATTGAGGGCAGGAGAAGAATGGGGTGACAGAAGATGAGTTGGTTGGATGACATCACCAACTCAATGGACATGAGTTTGAGCAAACTCCAGGAGATAGTAAGAGACAGGGAAGCCTAGCATGCTGTAGTCCATGGGGTCGCAAAGAGTCAAACACAACTTAGTGACTGAACAAAACCAACAATGTATGTTAAGGTCATGTTGTTAGCTTTAATAGCATTTTTTTCTTAAATCATTTTGATCGTGAATTTTCATTTTCCTTGCCATCATTATCACAAATAATACAGTAAAGATTAGGTATTACACATAATATCATGCTGAGTATTTGAAAAAAAAATTTATGTATAAACCAGTGGCAGCAAAGTATTACTTAGGTATACAGGGTAAGAATAATTTATTTGTGAAAATTGAAGCTATTTAGATAATATATGATTTGTGGGCCTTTTTTACTTGGGGCTTTTCAATGTCAGTGTATTTAAACATAGTTATCAGTCAGAACAGAAAGATGCTGTGCCTCAGGAATGAAGTGGGGAGGGAGAGATTTGAGTTTTAGTCTGTCAGTAGCTATCTTTCTTTTTAGGGAAGAAGAGAAATAAATATGAAGCTTTCTTTTATTGTGAACTATATGACATAAAATTGTGTTATTAGTGCAGTTGAAACTTATCTTCATATATGAAGGCAAGAATTTTGGGTGAAAAGCATTTTATCCTGACTCCCTGAGTTTATGGTAGTTATTTCTCAGGTTTCTGCTCTAGATATCCTGAGGGTAGAGATCAGAAAATGAAAGAAAGCCAATATTAGGAAAACAAAGGGAGAGCTAATTAGAAATGAAGCTGGAAAAAAATAAAACCTTATAGATCATGTTAAGAATTTTTATCTCTTCTGACGGGAGAGCGTTTAAACATTTTAAACATTAAATGGGATAACTACTGGATTTGCATTTCTAAGTGATTACTCAGAAGAGTAATATAAACATTCAGAAGAGAATGGATACAGGAATGGATGCAGATTGGATATGGAGACAGAAAGATGGATTCAAGAGATATTTAAGAAGGAGAATCAACAATATTTGGTGATGAATTTATTGAGATGGGGAGCTTTGCTACAGAGTGTCAGGTTTGAAGGGTGAGGGAAAGGTCAGAATTTCATGTTTGGATATTTTGAGTTTGAAGTGTATTTGAGACATTGAAATAAAGATTTCAGAAAGCTAGTTGTTATGTAGATGGATCTTTACAGTTTTCAAGCAGTTAGGTGAGTAAGGAGTGCCCTCGTAGAATAATGGATTTTAAAGTAAAGCAGAAATGTTTGGGTTGAGAATTATTACCAAACTCTTATTTGAGAGTGGCTAACTTGGTTTTCAAGGGATTAAATTATCCTATTTCTGGCCCTTCATGTTTCCCTCCACCTAGTTCTAAATTTAGAAATTGATGCTGCTCTAAATCAGATTTTAAATTGAGTCCTTGCTTAGAGTGACTTATTTTTTCTCTTTCCCAGTCTCCCACCTTGTATCCTATAGCTTGGTTAATGACATTGTAATTAGTGCAATGAAATACCCAAGTTAATAATTCTAAGGCAGCCAGAATTTCTTCCCTTTTACTCATTTCACCTAGGCAAATTAATTAATTCAAGAGTTATTTTTTGAGCACATATTATGTATTGGATACTGTCCTAGGCATGGGATTAGAACAATGAATGCAAAATGATTTACTCTCATGGAACTTAAATTCTAGTGGAGAACATGGCCAAAATTAAGATAAATAAGTAAAATGTAGAATATGTTAGTGATATCTACTAAGAAAAATGAAGCAGGGAAGGGAGAAAAAAGTATATCTGTGTAAATATGGTGTGTGTGGGTGGATACAGTTTTACTTAGGGGTGGTGAGGGAAGGCTTCATAGAGAGGACAGTTACGTATCAACCTGAGGTAGGTGAACAAACAAGCCAAATGGATATCGAAGAAGAAAGTATTCCAGGCAGGGATTTTGATATGGGTACATTCTTGGGGTGTTTGAAGCATAGTGAGGGGAACCCAGTACCCCTCAGTCAAGCCAGAGAGGCAAGAGTAAGTAGGAAGTGAAGTCAGTGAGGGGATTATATGGCACCTTTACCTATGAATTTTTGCTTGTACTCTTATTAAGGTGGGGGAATCTTTGAAGGGTTTTGAAGAGAGGAGTATCATAGTCTGATTTGTGTTTTCATAGAAGCATTCTGATTGCCATGTTGAGACTAGGTTGAAACCAGGCGGGGGCAGGGAACCAGGTTGTACATGAAGATGGCTTGGACCAGTAGCAAAGGGTGAGAGGTAGTTTTGATATGTTATGAATGTATGGCTGACAGGATTTACTGTTGGCTTGTATGTGCAGTGTGAGAGAAAAAGATGGGTTAAGGATGACTCCAAGGTTTTTGACTTGAGCAACTAAAAGAGTGAAGTTGCTCTTTACAGAGATGAAGAGGGTTGTGAGAAGAGCAGGTTTATGGAGGAATATTAAAACATTAAATCTTGAGATGTCCTTCTGATATTCATAGTAGAGATGTAGGGTAGGTAACTCCATAAATATGGATTTAGTTCATGGATGAGGTCCAGGCTAGAGATACAAATTTGGAAGTCATCAGTGTATAGATGAAACATAAAACGATGGATCTGTTTGAGATGAGCAAGGGAATTACACAGCAAAGAGTACAAATCAGAAAAATGAGCCCTGGGGCAGTACACCATTTAGAGATGAGGGAGATGAGAAAGAATAAAGCCAGGAAGACTGACGAAGAAGGAGCCACAGAGGTAGGAAAGTGTGGGCTCTTGAAAGTTAAGTGAAGAGAAAGCTCCAGAATGATTAACAGCATCACATGTTGTCAATCAGTCCAAAAATAAAACTGAGAACTGACCATTGGATTTAGCAGTGGACTTTATAGGGGATCTTGGTAAGTGTAAATTTTTTGAAGTAGTGTGGGCAAATGCCTGATGGGAATGGATTTAAAGAAGAAAAAGAGAAAGAAAATTAATGACAGCGGTTAGAAACAACTCTTTTAAATGGATACAGTCTTTGTTCTAAGTCCCAAATAGTCCATGAATCTAGCTTTTCCTCTGTATTCTTAATTAGTGCATTTATTCAGGCATTCTTTCCTCTGGACTTACTGCAGCTATCTCTTTGCCTTTAGCCTGTGACCCCATAGTGCCAGTTATATATGCATTCCAAATTTATCTTCTCGGAACACTAGTCAGATCGTCCTCCTCCCCTGCTTAATGCCTGTCATTTTCTTCCCCCCACTTACAGGAGAAAGGTCAGATTGATCATCATGAATAATGATTATGCCTTTTGTGATTTTGCCTCTGCCAACTTTTCTACTTTTATATCCTGCCTCTTCCCCCTACTTGCTGTTCTCTAGCCATTACCAAACTCTTTGAACTTCCCTCAGTGCACGATGTTCTTTTATTCCCAACTGTCTTTGCAAACTGGTACTGTTCCTGAACATCCCATCTCATACTTTACAGGCTGTGACTCCCCTGAAGCCCAGATTAACAGAAAGAAGCAGAGGCTATTCTAGTTTTTAGAATCTTAGGAAACTTTACATTTAGATAAAATCATCATCTCGGTAATATAACTTATCAAGCCCAGTACAAATTTGGACATTCAGACTAGTTAACTATAGGTTAAACTCTTCTCTGCATTACTCAATATTACCCTGTTTAGTCTACAACATCGCCACCCCCAAGTCACCAGAATAAATGATAATAAAAGGTAAAAAGAATAAAAGAGATCAAAGAGTAAACCTATGAATATAATCTTTGTCCTTAACTGAGAGATCATATCCTTCCATGCAGTTAGTAGCTTTGACCTCCAGCATTAGCACTGGAAAATTTCGGATGGATTCAGTTCATCACTATCACAGCGCAACTTAATCTCTACTCATATTTCCCAACTATGGCTGCAATTTGGAATCATCCAGGGAGCTTTAAAGAAATATTCCTGTCTGGGATTCAGGCTCAGTTATTCTTACTTAATTGATTTGGGAGAATAGCTGGAGTTTTGAATATTTTTCAAAATCCCTGGGTTCCTAGATCATTCTGATGTGCAACCGAGATTGAGACCCATATATGTCCTCCTCAGCGTCTGGTTTCAATAGATAAGAACACTAAAGTATGAAGTGAAGTGAAATTCACTCACTTGTGTCCGGCTCTTTGTGACCCCGTGGACTATACATTACATGGAATTCTCTAGGCCAGAATATTGGAGTGGGTAGGCTCTCCCTTCTCCAGGGGATCTTCCCAATCCAGGAATTGAACCCAGGTCTCCCACATTGCAAGCAGATTCTTTACCAGCTGAGCCACAAGGGAAGCCCAAGAATACTGGAGTGGGTAGCCCATTCCTTCTCCAGCACATCTTCCCAACCCAGGAATCAAACTGGGGTCTCCTGCATTGCAGGCAGATTCTTTACCAACTGGGCTATCAGGGAATCTCCTAAAAAATACATGTGTATATATACAGTTATTGTTGACGTTCATTTATCTTTTTAACTATTATAAATCACTATGCTGGACGTTACTTTAAAGCTTCAGCTTCACAGAATGTAAAAAAAATAAAATAAATTGACAGAGACAAAGAAACCCCCAATTCCTTCTGGCTCTATCATTCTGTGCATCTAAGAAGTATTTATGTGTGGAGATATCTGTGCATACTAGGAAACTCCATGTGGAGAAGAAAATGTTAGATCAAGCTCAAGAACTATAGTGAACTCTACTGAGTACCCAATCCAAGAGGAAGAAGTTTGAAATCAGAGATTATTTCAAATTCACCTTGGAATTTTTTCATCTTGTTTTCATCTCCTACAACCATATTGTTAGAGCTCCTTAGCATGTCATGGTATGTCTGTGTATAGATGCAAAAATAACTCTATTCCCTTTTGCAGGGAGGTGACCTCGAATGGTGGAGAAGAGAATGGGCCTTAGAGAATCAGGCCATTTCAGATCTGAGTCCTGCTCTTAATAATTCTGTAGTTGTGACCATTTTTGCTTAAAGTCTCAGCTCTTGTTTCCTGATCTAGTAAAAAAAAAAAAAGAAGAAGAAGAAGAAAGCTAATATTTATTTCATAAAGTTTTATTGAGAATTGAGTGACATGAATTCGTAAGACATTGACCATAGTGCCTGGCCCATAATGTAGACCAAGTAGGTAATGACTGTTTTCATTAATGTTGGCACAGTCTAAGAAGCTTGAGCTTCACTTTTTCCTTTTCAGTTATGTAGGATATTTAATGAGTTTCATGCTATTAATAGTGTGTCCTCTTGAAATGATATGATTTGGATGGCAATTTGCCTCTGTGTCTTTCTCCCCAAAACCTATAATCTGAGTCTAATCCCAATCTAATCATGAGAAAAGCATTAAACAAACCCAACATTTGCTGGATCATAGAGAGAGCTAGGAAATTCCAGAAAAACATCTACCTCTGTTTCATTGACTATGCCAAAGCCTTTGACTGTGTGGATAATAATAAACTGTGGAAAGCTCTTAAAGAAATGGAAATACCAGACCATCGTACCTGTCTCCTGAGAAACCTGTATGCGGTTTAAGAAGCAACAGTTAGAACCCTGTATGGAACAACTGGTTAGTTCAAGATTGAGGAGTACGACAGGGCTATCTGCTGTCACCCTGTCTGTTTAATCTACACTGAGCACATCATGAGAAATGCTAGGCTGGAAGAGTTGCAAGCCAGAATCAAGATGGGGGGAGAAACATCAACAACCTCAGATATACAGATGATACCACGCTAATGGCAGAAACCAAAGAGGAACTACAGAGCCTCTTGATGAGGGTAAAGGAGGAGCGTCAAAGAGCCACCTCAAAACTAAATATTAAAAAAAATAAGATCATGGTATCCAACCCCATTACTTCACAACAAGTAGAGGGGGAAAAGGTGGAAGTGGTGACAGATTTCCTCTTCTTTGGCTCTAAAATCACTGTGGATGGTGACTACAGCCATGAAATCAGAAGATGATTGCTTCTTGTCAGGAAAGCGATGACAAACCTAGACAGTGTGTTAAAAAGCAGAGATGTTACTCTGCCAACAAAGGGCTGTATAGTCAAGGCTATGGTCTTGCCAGTGGTCATGTATGATTGTGAGAGATGGACTGTAAAGACGATGGAGTGCTGAAGAATTGATGTTTTCGAACTATGGGGCTGGAGAAGACTCTTGAGAGTCCCCTTGGACAGTACGAGATCAAACCAGTCAATCTTAAGGGAAATCAGCCCCGTGTATTCATTGGAAGGACTGGTGCTGAAGCTCCAGTATTTTTCATGT
The DNA here is from genome assembly GCF_003369695.1 of Bos indicus x Bos taurus. Classification (NCBI taxonomy): domain Eukaryota; kingdom Metazoa; phylum Chordata; class Mammalia; order Artiodactyla; family Bovidae; genus Bos; species Bos indicus x Bos taurus. Next base: position 48,550,585 of record NC_040094.1, read on the forward strand.
TATGTGAACAGCTGACTCGTAGGAAAAGTCCCTGATGCTGGGAAAGATTGAGGGCAGAAGGAGAAGAGGGTGTCAGAGGATGAGATGGCTGGATGACATCACCGATGCAATGGACATGAACTTGGGCAAAGTTCAGGAGATGGTGAGGGACAGGGAAGCCTGTTGTGCTGTAGTCCATGGGGTTGCAAAGAGTTGGACACTACTGGGTGACTGAAGAACAACAACTTAGTGTTAGGCGTGTGCACCTTGAAAGCACAGTCATCAGCTTTTAAAATACTGACATTATTACTGGTGATTGCTCCATTTACAATTAGCAGAGCTGTTTTGTTTCCCTGTTATTAGTCATCATCACTGATTCATTAGCTCCATCATGAGAATCAAAACATTCTGTTTAGCAGAACTTGTCTTGAGCTACAGATCAGACTTTCTAGGACATTTTGGATGCCTTAGGCAAATAAATTAATGATCATAAAGAAGTTACTCTTTTTTCAATGTAGAGTATACAAGCTAGGTCTGTGAAAACCTGTGAACTAGGCAGTTTTATATTCTGGCAAACTTTGAAAATATCTTACAGTATGCTTTTGAAAAGTAGGGGGAGCCTGATGGGCTGCCGTCTATGGGGTCGCACAGAGTCGGACACGACTGAAGTGACTTAGCAGCAGCTGTAGTACTGCTGGCCTGCTATTCAGTTGTTTGTTTGGTGTACAGTCCTTTTTCTCTTTAGAGAAACTCTGTACATGTCTTCTTAAGAACTAAATAAACTTTTAGGTAGATCTGAGCTTCCCTATGAATATTTTTACTGAAAGATAAAGATTATATTTCTCCAGGGGACCTTCCCAACTCAGGGATCAAACCTGGGTCTCCTGAATTACAAGCAGATTCTTTACCATCGGAGCCACCAGGGAAGCCCCCCAAAAGTGTTAGTCACTCAGTCGTGTCTAACTCCTCTTTGAGACACCATGGACTGTAGCCCACCAGGCTCCTCTGACCTTCGGATTATCCCGGCAACAATGCTGGAGTGGGTTGCCATTCCTTTCTCCAGGGGATCTTCCTGACCCGGGGGTTGAACCCAGGTCTCCTGCATTGCAGGCAGATTCTTCACCATCTGAGCCACCTGGGAAGCCTGTATAGAATACTTTTGAAAACTACGAGCTGTAGTACTGATGGCATGTTAACCAGTATATTTTGTCTGGTGTGGAATGTTTCCTTTTCTCTTTAGAGAAACTCTGTGTATATTTTCTTAAGAACTAAATAAACTTTTAGATGGGCCTGGGCTTCCCTGTGAGCATTTTTATTGATAAATAAAGATTATGGAGATTGAAGTGGAAGATAAGGTCATAGTGCTTTAGAATGATGCTGCTCATCTTTTCTTTTTATAGCAATAGTTGGGATAAGAAAAGAAAAACACTGAACTTCTAAAACTGTATCTCAAACCATTTCAGTACCACTTTTTGTTTTTTTCCTTGACTTGATTTGATAACGGCATTAATTTTAGAGCTGGGCCTTGACAAAATTAATTCAACTTCTTTTTTTTAAGGAATAGCTATATATTCCAAAGTTGGCACTGAAAATACCATATGAATAAGGCTTTCAGAGACAAGCTTTGAACATTTTACAGTCCAGAGATAGTCATATAAGTAATTATTATTCAGTGTGGCAGTGCTGTAAAACAGATAGGTATAATGTGCTTTGGAAGCACAGAAGAGGGAGCATTTAATTCTGATAGGCCTCCAGAAAGTCTTTACAAAGAAGATAGGAAGTGACATTTAAGCCATCTTTTGGTGAAAGGATGTTGTTGATCATGATGATGATAGATGAAGAGTACAGTTATCATTTAATAAGTGTTTACTTAGTGCCAGATGGCATGCTGTGTTTACTATTACATTCATTTCTCACCACAACTTCATAGGGTGTTTCTGTATCAATTTCACAGAAATATGTAAATGAGTGATCATGACCATATTCTAATAAAACTTTATGGACACTTAAAATTTCAATTTTATACCATTTTTATTTGTCACAAAATATTATTTTTTAAACTCTTTTCCAGTTACTCGCAAATGTAGAAACTATTCTTAGCTCACTGGCTGTCTTTAGGGGAAAAAAAAAAAAGGTAGCAGGATAGATTTGGCTTGTGGACTAGTTTACTGACCTGTGCTTAATATGACGAAGGGGATTTATTGGGTAATATAGTCCAGAGATAGGATAGTTTTCTTCAGTAATTCAGTGTCCACAAGGATCTTGATGTTTTCTATCTATCTGCCATAATTTTCATAGTGTTAACTTGATCCCATAGTTTATTCCCCCTTGTGTTTATAAGATGGCAGAGAGAATATCCAGGGTCTCCATGGGTTATCTTCCTTGTCTAGGGAGAGACAAGACCTTTCCCAGAAGCTCTTTCTAATCTCTCTTGAACTTAATCCATTCAGATTTTACCACTTCACAGGAACCATACTATATCAAATACATTAACCAAATTCAGTGATCGGTTCTCACTGTTTATATTACTTGACCTATCAACATTTGATCTTTTCCCTTCCATGAACTCTTGACTTGACTTCTGTACTCTTCTGATTTTGTTCCTCTTCTTGGCCACTGACTGCTGGCGTCTCCTCATACCCACAGTCTCTGCATATAGAATTCAGCCCCAAGACTTAGACCTCTGACCTCTTTTCTCTCTGTCTGGCTCTTGTCTATACTCCCTTGGGGATATCATGCATTTAAATATGATTATGTGATGACTGTATTCATGTATGTCTGTCCATATCTGCTTATTTGTCTAATAGGCATCTCAAACTCAGTATGTCCAAAACAGAGGTCCAACCACTCTTCTCATCCCCAAACCTGTTCTCTCACAAGTTGCAGATCCATCATTTACCTACCCCAAATGTCAGGATTAATCCTGACTTCTTTTCTTTATTTTTCTCTTCTGACAGCAGATTCTCTCCACTATACTTCAGAATATATCCAGAATCTGACCGCTTCTCACCACCTCTACTACTCCCTTAGTCCAAGTGCTCATCTTTTCCTGGGTTTTTGCAGTAGACTCTTAGTTGGTCTCTACTTCTGTTCTCTTTCTACTTCAGTTGCAAACCGCTACCCCCACTACCTTAATGATTTCTTTGTTATTGTAAAAGACAGTGGAGGGTCTGGGAATGAAGCCAGATTTCTGAAACCAGAGACTTAATTTTAGGAGTGCTGTTAGGTTGGTGCAAAAGTAATTGCAGTTTTTGCATTGTTGAAATTTTCCATTTAATGTTGGAATACATTCTAAGTAAATTGTGATTATTTTACACATAATTTTAATGTACATTTCTCTTTTATTTTTATTTTTTGTAAATGACATTACTTGCTGTTTATTTTATATTTATTTTAGACTATAGAAATGATAGCAGACAAAAAGCAAATTCAAGCCATTTTCTTGAGTCCAAAATGGGTCATAAAGCAGTGGAGACAAGTCACAACATCAACAATGTATTTGACCCAAGAACTGCTAATGAATGTGCAGTGCAGTGGTGGTTCAAGAAGTTTTGCAAAGGAGATGAGAGCCTTGAATGTGAGCGCAGTGGCTGGCCATCAAAAGTTGACAGCAACGACAGTTGAGAGCTGTCATCAAAGCTGATTCTCTTACAACTACACGAGAAGTTGCCAAAGAACTCAGTGTCGACAATTCTACGGTCATTTGGCATTTGAAGCAAATTGGAAAGGTGAAAAACCTTGATAAATGGGTGCCTCATGAGCTGACAAAAAATTGTCATTTTGCAGTGTCGTCTTCTCTTACTCTGCAGAATACCAGTGAACCATTTCTCAGTTGGAGTGATGACCAGCTCAGTGGTTGTACCAAGGAGAAACTCCAAAGCACTTCCCAAAGCCAACCTTGTACCAAGAAAAGGTCATGGTCACTGTTTGGTGGTCTGCTGCCCATCTGATCCACAAGAGCTTTCTGAATCCTAGCAAAACCATTACATCTGAGAAGTATGCTTAGCAAATCAATGAGAAGCCCCGAAAACTGCAACACCTGCAAGCCAGCATTGGTCAACAGAAAGGCCCTACCACACATCTCACAACCAATGCTTCAGAAGTTGAACGAATTGGGCTACAAAGTTTTGCCTCATCCACCATATTCACCTGACCTCTTGACAACCGACTACCACTTCTTGAAGCATCTCAACAACTTTTTGCAGGGAAAACACTTCCACAACCAGCAGAATGCAGAAAATGCTTCAAGAATTTGTCAAATGCACAGTTTTTTTTTATGCTAGAACAATAAACAGACTTATTTCTCATTATTAAAAATGTGTTGATTGTAATGATTCCTATTTTGATTAATAAAAATGTGTTTATAATGATTTAAAATTCATGGTCTGAAACCATAATTACATTTGCACCAACCTAATACTAACTATGATTTTGGGAAAGTTCACTTTACTTCTCTGAATCTGTCTTACATTTAAAATGGGCATAATACTTGTTTCCTAGAATTATTGTTAGTATTAAATGGAATAATGTAGAGACCTACTGAACCCATTGCCAGTAGAGAATAGATACTGAACAAATTGTAGTTCTTTTCTCTTTTCTACACCAAACTGATGAGCTGTTTTTCATCTTTTCTGTTTATCGTTGTGCTTATGTAGCCAGGGACCATCTTCTCTACTTATCTCTTTGTAAATAGCCCTTGGCTAATAAATAAATCCAACTTATGTTCCTGGGCCTTTTGCATTTTCATTACATTCTGTATGCCATCTAGTTCATGTCTGCCCTTGTTGGCATTAAGTGTGTAGAGTTCTTGTAGATTCACACCGGATAGTAAAACTTTATGTGCATAATAGATTATATGTATGTAGTCGTAATACCTCCCACCCCTTCTATTAAGGTCATATATTTGTGCTTCTAAAGGAGGATTGAAGACAATCAACTTTAAAATCTTAATTCACAAAATCAAATCTGATATTTATTCTGGCACAATATCTAACTGAGAATGCTTTAGTGGGCTGGGGCTACCTTCTTTTTCAGCTGTAATATTTTGATCCTAGACTGAGAGGCATCATCATTTAAAGTATCCTTTACTTGCAGGAAAGGAAACATTTGTCTTGGAATTAGTTAGGCACTGTCTTATTAGACTTTCTCCAACTTAAATTTCTTTGTAGGAAATCACTAAGTACAGAATGTCCGTGTGTGGTTGGTTTTTGTTTGTTTGTTTAACATTGTTGTAGTACCTTTATAACCTGAGTTGAAAGCTGTTCACCTTCGGAAGTAAATATTCCTATGACATTTTTCCCTTTAAGTAATGGACGAGGAAGTCTATTAATAATGTTTCTTAGTATTAAAAGTGTATTGTTCTGTTTCACTTGCTGGATTTCATTTAGTATGCTGATTAAAAAACAAATGTTCTCTGATCCAGGAAATCTAAGCTCTGATTTTAAAAGCTAGCACTTAAGTTGGACAATCAAGTCTTTTTTTTTTTTTTTGTACCTGTTATATATAAAGACTATGCCAAAGCCTTTGACTGTGTGGATCACCACAAACTATGGAAAATTCTGAAAGAGATGGGAATAGCAGACCACCTGACTTGCCTCTTGAGAAATCTGTATGCAGGTCAGGAAGCAACAGTTAGAACAGGACATGGAACAACAGACTGGTTCTAAATAGGGAAAGGAGTACGTCAAGGCTATATATTGTCACTCTGCTTATTTAGCTTATATGCAGAGTGCATCATGAGAAACACTGTGCTGGATGAAGCACAAACTGGAATCAAGATTGCTGGGAGAAATATCAATAACCTCAGATATGCAGATGGCACCACCCTTATGGCAGAAAGCAAAGAACTAAAGAGCCTCTTTATGAAAATGAAAGTGGAGAGTGAAAAAGTTGGCTTAAAACTCAACATTCAGAAAACTAAGATCATGGTCTCCAGTCCCATCACTTCATGGCAAGTAGATGGTGAAACAGTGGCAGACTGTATTTTTTTGGGCTCCAAAATCACTGCAGATGGTGACTGCAGCCATGAAATTAAAAGACTCTTACTCCTTGGAAGGAAAGTTATGACCAACCTAGACAGCAAAATAAAAAGCAGAGACATTACTTTACCAACAAAGGTCCATCTAGTCAAGGCTATGGTTTTCCCAGTCATGTATGGATGTGAGAGTTAAACTATAATGAAAGCTGTGAGTGAGTGAGTGAGTGAAGTCTCTCAGTCATGTCCAACTCTTTGCAACCCTGTGGACTGTAGCCTACCAGACTCCTCTGTCCATGGGATTTTCCAGGCAAGATACTGGAGTGGGTTGCCATTTCCTTCAGGAGATCTTCCTCACCCAGGGATTGAAGCTGTGTCTCCCGCATTGTAGGCAGATGCTTTACCGTCTGAGCCAGCAGGGAAGTCACCAAGAAGAAAGATGAGTGCTGAAGAATGGATGCTTTTGAACTGTGATGTTGGAGAGGACTCTTGAGAATCCCTTGGACTGCAAGAAGATCCAGCCAGTCCATCCTAGAAGAGATCAGTCCTGAATATTCATTGGAAGGACTGATGCTGAAGCTGAAACTCCAATACTTTGGCCACCTGATGCAAAGAACTGACTCATTTGAAAAGACCCCGATGCTGGGAAAGATCAAAGGCGGGAGGAGAAGGGGACGACAGAGGATGAGATGGTTGGATGGCATCACCGACTCGATGGACATGAGTTTGGGTAAACTCCAGGAGTTGGTGATGGACAGGGAAGCCTGGCGTGCTGTAGTCCATGGGGTCACAAAGAGTCGGACATGACTGAGCAACTGAACTGGACTGAACCGGTTATATCAGTGGGCTTTCCTCTGTGAAGTTTAAATAAGTGTATTTGAAGAAAGTCTGAACATCTGAACTCAAACTTGATGAGTAAATTTTAACTTAAATTTTAACAGACACAGTTCTGTTCTACCTTCTACACCCCAGCATGAGGTAATCAGTCTTATGCAAATAGTTTGACTTGCTTGATGACTGAAGGTCTTCTGTTTCGTCCATAAATGTATATGTATGCACAATGTGTGGGAGGTCTTATCTGTAGTGAAGGAATTGTGTCTTAAGCAAAGCAAAAAGATTTAAAATACTGTACATCATTGCAGTCTTGCTATTTTGGATAATGGAGTCATTGATTGCATAAGCATACCACAAACACTTTTAAAGAGCTTGAACTTCTTTTCTACACCATCTTGGGTCAATGGTGAGTTTATTATTTGTAAAAAATCTTTAACTCTTACTTTTACCTGAGAGTTAATCTCAACACTTAAGACTAGCCTCCTCTGGGTAAGACATGGTTAAGATTTCAGTCTTAGAAAATGAAGTGCTTAAATTTACTGCCATGGTTTTCAGATTTAATTTTTAAAATTCAGGCAATTTAAACATTTTAGATTATGATGGTATCAAAATTGATGACTTTTTGTCTTGCCATTGGCTGGATGACTCAAAACTGTCTTAAACCATTACTGTCTGTATTTTTCCTGTAGGTTGTTTATTGATACCCCAACATTCTGAAGATTGTGCAAATTTAATACTATTTGAAGTCTTGTTTTTTATTTCTTTTTCTCCTTTTTTCTTTAGAAAGACAGTGCTGGTAGGGGGAAATGTCTGTATTTTAGTCATATTATTTGTCACACACTTGAAGGGCATGTTTTGATGTTAAAACAGAATGTGATGTGTATAATGTAATTTTATCCACATGGAAAAATGAAAATTTAAGACATGCCTGAATATAAGTGTTGCTCATTGTAATTTATTCCAAAGTAAAAGAGAAGAAAGAAATTTGCATTAAAAATTAGATGATTACTAGTCAGGAAAATTGACTAGGAGTATACTTACACATCCTGATACAAGATGCCACAGATTTCTGGTACAGTTGTATCTTTTCATAAAATGAACCATAATTTCATAGTAGTTTAGGACTTGATAATACTTTCTTTTTTCCTTTATCTGTTGAGAGACCTGGGTTGGTTGTTTGACCTGTAGAATTTCCCACAGTTGGTATTTTGTTGATTATACACTCAAGAACAGTCCAACCTTTTTTTTTTTTTTTCTTTTCTGTCCTTCGATTTTCCTGAAAAGTGACAGCTAGATCCAGAGGTTTGACCAGACCCAGGTTTGATTGCTTTGGCAAAACTGTGTTTGTTGTGTTTCTGTCATCAGGAGGTATATTATGTCCAGTTTTGTTTGTTTTTTTCTCTTTTTTGATGTTATTAGCCATTGTTGCTCAAAGCCTACAGAGATATTAATTAATTTCAAGTTGTGAAATAGTGGTGTTTTATCTTTTGTTTCCCACTTATTACCTGGAATAATTTTAAAGAGAGCTCTTTCTTATATACTTTTTGGCTACTAGTACAGTTCATATAGGAAATGTGAGATGAATTGCTAATTCTTTCATTTCCCCAGTTTTCAAGATAATGAACTAGATCCCTCTCAACCTCAGAAAGTGACCAGTTAGTGTGGTGGTGCTATGGGTGTTTTTTTTTTTTTTTTTTTTCTCTTTTTTCAGCGTCATTATGATCTACAATCAGTTGTACCCTTAGTTAGTTAGTTCTTTGGTAGAGCTAGGAAGAGGTCCATGGGACGATGATACTCCCTGAGTTCTTGCATGTTGATGAGCTGTTTGACTCAGTCTTTCTGTTATGACCTCAGTGTTACATTGTTTTTGATAGTGTCTTTACTGTTGCATATGTCAGGGTGATCCAAGTTCAACTAGTACATTTCCTTTGATAAACCAGCTAGTTCTTTCTTTTAATGGAGAACAGCATTTTAGGATCACAGCCTGGGCCCTAGGGATGGACATCACTACTTAATCAGTCAAGGTGCTAGATATTTTAAATGGACAGAGCTAAGACATATGTGTGACTCATAAGATTGTACTAATGTTTGTAATATAGATTCAATACTATAGAGTTTTTATTTAACTTCTGTATTGTTATATCTATAGTTCCTTTCTTCCACACTGAGAATTCTGGTTCTTCAAGGGGACAATGTCAGAGTATCCAGTAGTTATTCATTGCTTTATCCCTCTTTTTTAAATACAGTGGTCTCACAACTTTACCACTACCAATTTTGATTACTGAAATCAGTTTTTTTCTGTTTGTTTATTCTTTCTCCATTTGTTTTGGTTGTACTGTAGCTTCATGCTCAGATTTTATAGCTATTACATACTATAAGACCCTAATTTAGGGTTAATTCTACAGTCAACCCTATGTTTATTGCTCATCGCCAGTCCTTATTTAATGTCTCTCTAGTCACTTTGATTGCCTCAAATGAGTTCTCTGTTAGAGCTAGGAAGAGTCCCATGGGAACAATATTCCCTGAGTTCTTGCATGTTAGTAATAGTTTTTCCTTCTCCTTTATACTTAAAGGTAAGTTTTACTCATTGTAAAGCCTGTGACTCTAACTTTCTTTGTGTTTAAAATATGTTATTTCATTTTCTTCTATTGTTTTCCCTTATTTATCATGTGATACCTAAATACTCAAAAGGATTTGTTTTCCTTTTTTCTTTATTTTTTTAAATTTAAATTTATTTATTTTAATTAGAGACTAATTACTTTACAATACTGGGATGATTCTTTTTCTTTAAAGTCTAGTAATTTTAGTAGAAAATGTCCTGGTCCATTGATCTAACTTGATTAAGTAGTACACAAGGTGCTCTTAAAATACGTAGTTTCACATATGAAAGTGAAAGTGCTAGTCACTCAGTCATGTCCAACTCTTTGTGGCCCCCTGAACTATAGCTCCAGGCTCCTTTGTCCATGGAATTCTCCAGGCAAGAATACTGAAATGGGTAGCTTTTCCCTTCTCCAGGGGATCTTCCTGACCCAGGGATCAAACCCAGGTCTCCTGCATGGCAGGCAGATTATTTACCATCTGAGCCACCAGATATAATAGTTTCAAATATATATGTATGTACATGTGTATATATAAATGTATTTATACATGTAACTATATATATTACATATACATAGCCACTTTTTTCCCTCTGAAAAGTTTGCTTGAATTACAGTTTTTTAGTATTTGTTCTGTCCTCTCACTTCGGTTTTCTTCCTTAGGGACTTCTATTTTTATCCATATACTAGATCTTCTTTGCCTATCTCCAATATGTATCCCCTTTTTGAAAATCCTTTTTAATCTATTTCTTCTTTTTAAAAAATTTGTTTAAGATTTTCTTCCATCATACTTTGTATTTCTTTTTAAGATCTTTTGTATTTATTTGCTCTTGTATTTCTTATACTTCAGACTTCATTATTGAAATGATTTTTGTTTGATTTCTGATTCTTTCTTGGTTTCTGCCTTGTCATTTCTGAGTTTTTTGATTCTGATTTGTATTGCTCTTTCATGTATTATATAATTTTCCTATGATCTCTCATAAAACATGTAATTTTTATTATAGTGAAACATATAGCCCTAAGGATTATTTGACATACTATAGATAAATAAGCAGCTATAATTAACTTAGACATTGCTTTAAATCAAGGCTTTTAAACTGAAATTCTGTGAATGAAATTCAGAGTAGACTACATTGCTTCATTATACACAGAGTAGAGTGTGTATGTTTGGTGGTGGTTTAGTTGCTGAGTTGTGTCTGACTCTTGCTACTCCATGGATTATGGCCCACCAGGCTCCTCTATGCATGGGATTTTTCAGGCAAGAATACTGGATTGGGTTGCCATTTCCTGCTAAAGGGGATCTCTCGACCCGGGACTGAACCCAGGTCTCCTGCATTGCAGGTGGATTTTTTACCAACTGAGCCACCAGGGAAGCCCTGTGTATATGTTTGGGGGTCGGGAAAGAACGCATTCACTTTCTTTAGACTTTCAGATGAGGGTGTAAACCATCCCCAGAAAAATAAGGGTGAGAACCTTTGGTTTGTGTATGATAAGAAAACAAATGATAGATATAGGACTTTTAAGATAAAGATGTCATCAGGGCTGGTATTACATCAGTATCATTATCTATTTGCTTATGGTCTTTCTCTTTTTATTCAGATGGAGGAAGCGAGGAACCACCGGATCGAAGACAGTCAAGTGTAGACTCTCGCCAAAGCCGCTCTGGGCAAGGTAAGTTTTCATTAAATTTATTAATAAATTAAAAAGGGAAGATATCAGCTCTTCCTTTCCAGTACTTAATCTGAGGACTGAGGTTTTCACTGGGTCTAATTTAGATATTCTCATTTCTCATTTAGGAGTTTAAATGTTATAATCTAATTGGTTCTAGGTGATAATCGTTTCAGTTCAGTTCAGTTCAGTCGCTCAGTCGTCTCCGACTGTTTGCGACCCATGAATCGCAGAACGCCAGGCCTCCCTGTCCATCACCAACTCCCTGAGTTCACCCAGACTCACATCCATCGAGTCAGTGATGCCATCCAGCCATCTCATCCTCTGTCGTCCCCTTCTGCCCCCAATCCCTCCCAGCGTGGTCTCTTTTTTTAAACGATATTAAAGTTTTAAGTAATTTGGAGCACTGTGGTATATGTCTGGGTATCACTTTTGGAATATAGCCAAAAGTAAATTTTTAGAGGTAGCATTTGTTGCAAGTATTATTATCCTGGCCTTTAAAAGTATTGTCTTAACTCTCTCAGAAGAAATAGGTTTTGTTTGTAATTGCTCTCAAAGGTTAGGGTCATTTTACTTATTTTCCTTTTCTATTTAAAATTTATTACTGTAGGCTTTTGAATAGTTTTTTTAAGTGACAACCTCAAAACTAGGTTGAAATACTCTATCAGTGGATTTTCAGATAGGCCATCCCTAACTAACATTTAAATTTTGCAGGACTAGCACCTCCACATTCCTTTTTCTTTGTAGTACTTATCACCTTTATTTTCTCCAAGTAAAACTAGAATGAACATTCCATGATTTCAGAGATTTTTGGTGTTCTTTATTCACTGTTGTATTTCCCGTGCCAAGATTAAGTGCCTGGTAGATAGTAGGTACTAAATAAATAGTGTTGGGTGAGTGAAGTTATTTCCAAGAGAATGAGAGTTGGAACCCAAGCCAGATGAATATATTATAAAATCTCAGGCAGTAATTACTGAGTTTAGTTTTTAGAGAGTCTTTATTTACAAACAAAATAAAGCCTTAGATATACAAATGTGAGGTGTTTTAATCCTGTAAAAACTCTGGTTCATTTATTCTATAATCCTTCTCTTTTTCTCCAACTTTGCTCTTCCCAAGTTTTAGAAAGTACTATTTTTACTAAAACTGTTTGCTGCAGAATAAAAAGAGGAATAATATATGCAGATTGATTTGGAATTTTTAACCTACACTAGTACTTAATCAGAGAAGGCAACGGCACCCCACTCCAGTACTCTTGCCTGGAAAATCCCATGGACAGAGGAGTCTGGAAGGCTGCAGTCCATGGGGTCGCTAAGGGTCGGACACGACTAAGCGACTTCACTTTCATTTTTCACTTTCATTCATTGGAGAAAGAAATGGCAACAAACTCCAGTGTTCTTGCCTGGAGAATCCTAGGGACTGGGGAGCCTGGTGGACTGCTGTCTGTGGGGTTGCACAGAGTCGGACAGGACTGAAGTGACTTAGCAGCAGCAGCAGCAGCAGCAGCAGCAGCAGCAGCAGCAGTACTTAGTCATTCTTAATATGCATGTATTATAAATACATTAGAAACTTATCCCATTTTCACTTTTTTCCCTTATTATAAGTATTTTGATACAAAAAAAGAAATTAAGAGAAAAAGATGAATTGTAATATAAAAGAAAATCAAACACATTATGCACGTTAAACTTAATGCTTTATGTCAGTGATATCTCAGTAAACCTTAGTCGGGGCAGTGAGAAATAAAATGAGCGTGTGTATATAAAATCCTTGTGTATATAAAATCCTTGTTGGGCTGCACCCCGCAGGCCTGCATGCCTGTACTAGCCCAGCCTCAAGACAGAAGAAAGAGCCCAGACTCGGAAACAGAGGCATTGGTGATTTAATGGATAGGAGACTCTTACACATCTGAAGCATGGTCCTGTGTGTGGCACAGCAGGCAGGACATTGCAGCACTCTTTACTGCTGGGAGAGGATGGAGTGGGTGGAAGTGTTTACCACGTATAGGGGGAATTGACTTTGAGTTCAGTTCAGTTGCTCAGTCGTGTCCGGCTCTTTGTGACCCCATGAATCTCAACGCCAGGCCTCCCTGTCCATCACCAACTCCTGAAGTTCACCCAAACTCATGTGCATCAAGTCAGTGATGCCATCCAGCCATTTTGTCCTCTGTCATCCCCTTCTCCTCCTGCCCCCAATCTTTCCCAGCATCAGGGTCTTTTCCAGTGAACCAACTCTTCGCATGAGGTGGCCAAAGTATTGGAGTTTCAGCCTCAGCATCAGTCCTTCCAATGAACACCCAAGACTGGTCTCCTTTAGGATGGACGGTTGGATCTCCTTGCAGTCCAAGGGACTTGCAAAAGTCTTTTCCAGCACCACAGTTTAAAAGCATCAATTCTTCGGCGCTCAGCTTTCTTCACAGTCCAACTCTCACATCCATACATGACCACAGGAAAAACCATAGCCTTGACTAGATGGACCTTTGTTGGCAAAGTAATGTCTCTGCTTTTGAATATGCTGTCTGGGTTGGTCATAACTTTCCTTCCAAGGAGTAAGCGTCTTTTAATTTCATGGCTGCAGCTACCATCTGCAGTGATTTTGGAGCCCAAAAGAATAAAGTCTGACACTGTTTCTACTGTTTCCCCATCTGTTTCCCATGAAGTGATGGGACCAGATGACATGATCTTTGTTTTCTGAATGTTGAGCTTTAAGCCAACTTTTTCACTCTTCTCTTTCACTTTCATCAAGAGACTTTTTAGTTCCTCTTCACTTTCTGCCATAAGCATGGTGTCATCTGCATATCTGAGGTTATTGTTATTTCTCCCGGCAATCTTGATTCCAGCTTGTGCTTCCTCCAGCCCAGCGTTTCTCATGATGTACTCTGCATATAAGTTAAATAAGCAGGGTGACAATATACAGCCTTGACGTACTCCTTTCCTATTTGGAACCAGTCTGTTGCTCCATGTCCATTTCTAACTGTTGCTTCCTGACCTGCATATAGGTTTCTCAAGAGGCAGGTCAGGTGGTCTGGTATTCCCATCTCTTTCAGAATTTTCCACATTTTATTGTGATCCACACAGTCAAAGGCTTTGGCATGTCAATAAAGCAAGAATAGATGTTCTTCTGGAACTCTCTTGCTTTTTCCATGATCCATCGGATGTTGGCAATTTGATCTCTGGTTCCTCTGCCTTTTCTAAAACCAGCTTGAACATCCGGAAGTTCATGGTTCACATATTGCTGAAGCCTGGCTTGGAGAATTTTGAGCATTACTTTACTAGCGTGTGAAATGAGTACAATTGTGCAGTAGTTTGAGCATTCTTTGGCATTGCCTTTCTTTGGGATTGGAATGAAAACTGACCTTTTCCAGTCCTGTGGCCACTGCTGAGTTTTCCAAATTTGCTGGCATATTGAGTGCAGCACTTTCAGAGCATCATCTTTCAGGATTTGAAATAGCTCAACTGGAATTCCATCATCTCCATTAGCTTTGTTCATAGTGATATTTTTAAGGCCCACTTGACTTCACATTCCAGGATGTCTGGCTCTAGGTAAGTAATCACACCATCATGATTATCTGGGTCGTGAAGATCTTTTTTGTACAGTTCTGTGTATTCTTGCCATCTCTTAATATTTTCTGCTTCTGTTAGGTCCATACCATTTCTGTCCTTTATCGAGCCCATCTTTGCATGAAATGTTCCCTTGGTATCTCTAATTTTCTTGAGGAGATCTCTAGTGTTTCCCATTCTGTTGTTTTCCTCTATTTCTTTGCATTGATTGTTGAGGAAGGCTTTCTTATCTCTTCTTGCTATTCTTTGGAATTCTGCATTCAGATGCTTATATCTTTCCTTTTCTCCTTTGCTTTTTGCTTCCCTTCTTTTCACAGCTATTTGTAAGGCCTCCTCATACAGCCATTTTGCTTTTGTGCATTTCTTTTCCATGGGGATGGTCTTGATCCCTGTCTCCTGTACAATGTTATGAACCTCCATCCATAGTTCGTCAGGCACTCTATCTATCAGATCTAGTCCCTTAAATCTATTTCTCACTTCCACTGTATAGTCATAAGGGATTTGATTTAGGTCATACCTGAATGGTCTAGTGGTTTTCCCTACTTTCTTCAATTTAAGTCTGAATTTGGCAATAAGGAGTTCATGGTCTGAGCCACAGTCAGCTCCTGGTCTTGTTTTTGCTGACTGTATAGAGCTTCTCCATCTTTGGCTACAAAGAATATAATCAATCTGATTTCAGTGTTGACCATCTGGTGATGTCCATGTAGAGAGTCTTCTCTTGTGTTGTTGGAAGAGGGTGTTTGTTATGACCAGTGCATTTTCTTGGCAAAACTCTATTAGTCTTTGCCCTGCTTCATTGCGTATTCCAAGGCCAAATTTGCCTGTTACTCCAGGTGTTTCTTGACTTCCTACTTTTGCATTCCAGTCCTCTGTAATGAAAAGGACATCTTTTTTGGATGTTAGTTCTAAAAGTTCTTGTAGGTCTTCATAGAACTGTTCAGCTTCTTCAGCGTTACTGGTTGGGGCATAGGATTGGATCACCATGATATTGAATGGTTGCCTTGGAAATGAACAGAGATCATTCTGTCGTTTTTGAGATTGCATCCAAGTACTGCATTTCGGACTCTTGTTGACCATAATGACTACTCCATTTCTTCTGAGGGATTCCTGCCCACAGAGTAGATATAATGGTCATCTGAGTTAAATTCACCCATTCCAGTCCATTTGAGTTCACTGATTCCTAGAATGTCAACATTCACTCTTGCCATGTCCTGTTTGACCACTTCCAATTTGTCTTGATTCATGGACCTGACATTCCAGGTTCCTATGCAATATTGCTCTTTACAGCATCGGACCTTGCTTCTATCACCAGTCACATCCAGAACTGGATATTGTTTTTGCTTTGCCTCCATCCCTTCACTCTTTCTGGAGTTACTATAGCATATTGGGCACCTACCCACCTGGGGAGTTCCTCTTTCAGTATCCTATCATTTTGCCTTTTCATACTGTTCATGGGGTTCTCAAGGCAAGAATACTGAAGTGGTTTGCCATTCCTTTCTCCAGTGGACCACATTCTGTCAGACCTCTCCACCATGACCTGTCCGTCTTGGGTGGCCCCACACGGCATGGCTTCGTTTCATTGAGTTAGACAAGGCTGTGGTCCATGTAATCAGATTGGCTTGTTTTCTGTGAGTATGGTTTCAGTGTGTCTGCCCTCTGATGCCCTCTCGCAACACCTACCGTCTTACTTGGGTTTCTCTTCTTGGATGTGGAGTATCTCTTCACGGCTGCTCCCGCAAAGCACAGCCTCTGCTCCTTACCTTGGACGAGGTCGCCGCTCCTGACCTTGAATGTGGAGTAGCTCCTCTTGGCCCTTCTGTGCCCGTGCAGCCGCCGTTCCTTGGACATGGGGTTGCTCCTCTCTGCTGCAGCCCCTGACCTCGGACGTGGGGTAGCTCCTCTCGGCTGCCGCCCCTGACCTCTTCTTCCCTGGTGGCTCACACAGTAAAGAATTGACTTTAGGTTGGCTCATTGGTTACCAGGGAAACCAGCAAAGGCTCCCCTCCCTGCTCCTTTGATAAGTTATCAAAGTGGTGAAGATGTTCTGATCTAAAGGTTACACCAGTCATTTACTGATTAGGCTCTGTGATTAAGAGGGATAGTCAGTCATATGAGTAGGATATGGGTGAAGCAGTGACTGGTTAAGCAGGGGATGTACACAGAGCAAGAGAACAGCCATCTTGGGTGGCCTCACCATATAACCCTAAAAATAAAATTAGTACAAATTAATAGAAAAAGATGATACTAATACTTACTGAAGTTTAATGTTATTAAATGTCAGATGTAAATTTGGGAGACTATTAATTTATCTTATACCCTCTGAATTATGTCAGTTGAAATAGTTTTCAAATCAGTGAGTGTAATTGAATTTTAGTAACAAAAGCCAAACTAAATAACAAAAAATCAGTGATTTTCATGATCTTAGCACAGCTGCCTGATCTCACTTTTTTCAAATGATAGAAATAGAAGTACAAAGCCATTTATAATGACTTGGGATGAATAAGAATCCATATTACCAGTAGTAAAGAGATAGGATGGATACATACTTCTACTTTTGCTCCTTGCAGAAACCCATTAAAAGATCAGTAAAGGGGAATTAGAGAGGAGACAGCATCAACACAATTTTAGAAACTAGAGAGTATATGAATGATTGAAGACTAAACGTTAAGCTCAGTAGCAGAGAAAATCAAGAAAATAATCCAGCTTGTCCTCCAAAAGACAGAAAGTTCAAGAATGGCAGCATGTAGAAGTGAAAGGAGGATTGGTTGAAAGTTGAAGAAGCCTTTGGACCCTGGGATGTGTTCCTCAAAATAAGCTAGCCAGTGAGCTGGACAAGTGCCCAGGTCTTCTCCCCTAACCTTGGCAAAGTCCAGAAACTTACTCTTTGGAGAGGGCAAAAGTAGAGGCTCTAGGACAGAAGACATCAGCGTAGTGGAAGGCAAGAACCCCAGACTGAAGATCACCCTTTTAGTCCTCTTCTCTTAATTATGAGAGCTAATCAAGGATTAATAGATATTTGAGGAAACCCTGTAGTGTATGAAAAATAGAGATTAAAATAAGTAAGGTAGAGCAGCTTGGAGAAGACAAATCTTTTGCAGAGGAAAATATTAGAAGCATTATTAACATCCTCAGGGAAATAAGAGAAAACAATACAGCCATGAAATAAGGAGTTAACTATAAAAGAGTAGTACTCTGATTTTTAAAAGAGGCTCTCAGGCATTAAAATTTTGATTTCAGAGATTAAAAAGGCTTTGTAGAAGTACTTAGAAAATTAATAATGAAGAAATCTGGTAAAAAGTTGAGCAGAAGGACAGAGGTTATAGAACAGAAGTGAGGAATACAAAGAAATTTACAGGAGCTGTCCAGGAATTTCAATATTCAAATAATAGTAGTTTCCAGAAGAAACAGAGGAAATGAGGAAGAAATCATCAGGATGATTAAAAAAACATTTTCTTGAGCTAAAGAACATGAGGTTGAAAGGCTTATTGAGTACTCAGCACAATGGATGTATATAAACACAAACTAAGACACATCATGGAGAAGGCGATGGCACCCCCTCCAGTACTCCTGCCTGGAAAATCCCATGGATGGAGGAGCCTGGTGGGCTGCAGTCCATGGGGTCGCTAAGAGTCGGACAGGATTGAGCGACTTCACTTTCACTTTTCACTTCCATGCATTGGAGAAGGCAGTGGCACCCCACTCCAGTGTTCTTGCCTGGAGAATCCCAGGGACGGGGGAGCCTGGTGGGCTGCCGTCTATGGGGTTGCATAGAGTTGGACATGACTGAAGCGACTTAGCAGCAGCAGCAAGACACATCAGGGTGAAATTTCAAATCCCTGGGCCAAACAGCTCTTTCCATGCTTCCAGAGAGGGAAAGATTTGTTACCTAAAGTAACAGGAATCAACTGGCTCTGGACTTCTTTGTGGTAACTTTAGAAATAAACAGGCAATGGCACATCACCTTCAAAATTCTGAAGGAAAGTAATTTCAACCTCATTTTATTTCATGTGCATTGAAACTATTGAGTGAAATTACGATGTTTTAAGACATGTAATGTTTTTTGTTTTTTTGGTTTGTTTGCCTACCTTGTACCTTTCTTAGAAATCTGTTGGAGGGTGTGATCCATCAAAATGATAAAGTCAGACAAATAAAAAAAGAGAAAGGTGGCAGGAAATAGGAAATTTAACAAAAGAGAAAGGTAGAGAAATCTTCCACATACAATGACAGGACAGGGTTGAAGGGCAAACAGACCAGATTGGAGTAGGTTAGAAGCTTCCAGAAGATCCATTCTCAGGAATGAGGTTGTTAGAAATCTGATGCCTTTAATTATCTTTAGGAAAGTTGTAAGTAATTGATGAAAGACTCAGGGTTGAATTTGTGATAAATACATAAAGTAGTAAGTGAAAAAAATTCTAAACACAAGTAAAAAAATAAATAATGTATAGGAAAGGAGATGTTAGAATAATTTCTTAGTCCTTAGGGTAGTGTCTAGAGTAGCTGATGTTCATGTCAATCACTTCCAGTGGTAAACCTAATCAGTTTACCCCAGTGTGATACAGACATTTTTATTTGATTTGGACCATTATGGTCGAGGGCTTCTCTGGTGGCTCAGATAGTG